>NC_045426.1:92896645-93225812 GCF_902635505.1 Sarcophilus harrisii
AAATTTACTAATTAGATGATAAGGTATCAGAATAGAGATAATATTTAAAAAATTTTTTGATAAGCACATTTTAATGCAATTGGTTTCCATTATTATTCTACATAATCAAAGTATTTAAAGAACTTATTTTGAGAAGAAGTCCATAGGACTACTCAAGGAATCCATGATGTAAAAAAGGTTAAGTACCCCTGCTTTAGATCAAAATCTTCCTCAAAATTCAGTCCATTGATTACCTATTGATTAGGATATAGTTAACTCAGTGACTTCTTGCTTAATGGTCCATACCAAAAAGGATAGCTCCATTTTTACTACCTATCTACAAAATAGACCTCTGGGGACTTGGTTCAGGCTGGGAAGGTCAACAAGATGAAGATCTTTAGCCAAGGGAAGGAATAGAAAGATTCTATTCCTGGGAGAATAATTAGGGCTATTTACTCAAAGTAAAATGATTACTGAAGCTTCTGCAGATGAAAGATGAATTTGGCTATTCTATCCTTGGTAGCTCCATGTTTAAAATGGCCTCCTGCCCTACATAAAGATGGCCAGCTAATAATATTTATCTCAGTGATGCTATAATTTACTATTAAAAAGTGACTGCCAGTCTCATAAAAACAGTCAAAAAGTGCTGACTTTTGAAGGCTGTTGATCTTTTCTACTGGATACTACTTTATGATTCTGCATAAAATGCTAATGTCATGACATTTGTGGAACTATTAAATCATTTTAATGTAAGAGTAACAGTTATATGAGTCATTCATTTTGTGTACTTCCTTTGCAGAATCCTTTGTTAGTTGACGTTAAAGGGGGTAGGAATGCTTTTTAAACTTCATAAATTCCTCTCTCACTTAACCAAGTCATGATAGTTCCATTGTGTTCATACACAAGTCTAAAGAAGCAAATGTTAAGGATAGAATCCATTGTATCAAAATCGTCCTTAATTTTCTGTTACTTCTTCACCTACTTTTTGTTAAGTGAGTCTGAGATTTTTCCTCTCTTTGAATGGATAACAGGATCAACTTTTGTGTGTATGACATTTATTAGATCACAACAATCAATCAACAAGCATTTTTAAACACTTAATGTATAAGACAAAAATAAAATGGGTCCTGTTCTTAAGGAGTTTTCATTATTTTGGGAATGACGTGTGAAATCAATCCAGCATTTTTTAAGGGAGGATGAGCTCAAAATTGGGAGGAACAGGAAAGATTTCAGAGAGAAGCTGTCACTTGAACTGACTTTTGAAGGAAAACCAGACTTCTAACAGATTGAAGTAAGGAGGAAGTATAAAATTCTAGAAAAACATCACCGAATTGAAAGGGTTGTCAATGGCCATTTAGTCCATTTCATGACCAAAGAAAGAGCTCCCAGCATGATGCAATTTAATTTAGGAACTCCAATTTAATTTGGAACTCTCTAGAGGGTGAAGTAGATATACTGACATTCAGCACGTGAACATTGGTATATCTAACAGGAAGAGAGGAGGCTTCTTGGTAGTCTCCATCTCAATTAGCTAGGGACACAGGATGTGTTTTTCACTGCTGATTAAAGTTAGGATATTTGGAATAAAAAATCAAATTTCAAAATTCAAAAGACAGTTAAGAAGAAGATGCCTAATAATGCTATTTTGTTTTCTGATAATGACTTAAAATAATAGTAATCATGGCTATGGCAGAGATGGCTAGAGAATAAACTATTTGTGATTGGAATCTTGGTAATCAGATGAACGTTTCAAGGGAATATAGGAGGTAAAATCTGTTCAAATATCTCCACCAAGTTCAACATAGAAAGGATAGCTGAGAGATCAATAATTTAGATACATAATTTCCAAGAAATCTAGCAAAGTCTATTCCCAGATGCATATATATATATATATATATATATATATATATATATATATATATATATATGAAGTATGAGGGGAAATAGTAATTCTAATTAAAAGATACAATTTAATTTCATGGATACTATTGAAATTTAGGTGAATGGAAATTGACTGGAATATAACACTGGAAAGATTCAGTTCAGTTATCGTCAGTTGTGTCTGACCCTGATTTAGGTTTTTTATGGCAAAATTACTGAAATAATTTGCTATTTCTTTCTCTAGTCTCATTTATAGATGAGGAAACTGAAGCAAACATGGTTAAGCAACTTTCCTAGGGTCACACAGCTGGTTTAAGTGTTTGATGCTAGATTTGAACTGAAGAATATTAATCCCTCCTGTCTCTAGACCTGGCACTCACTACAGTGCCACCCAAATTCTTGCATCTGTGAAAATATCCAACTTTAAAAGAACAGACTTAAATAGGGTGATAGAGAATTATTATTTCTTAAGAACTCACAGTCATATGAGAAGATCTAGGACCCTAAGGAGGGAAACATAGTAGAGATGATTTTAGATTCCATCAATCACATTACCACTTTTAACTCTTGAACTCCAAATCTATATTCTTATATGCCATATTAAACTTGAAGTTTATAAAAACTCCCAAATATTTAAAAAACAGAAGTATCATTTTTTCTGATCTGTCACCCTATAAACATAACATTGGTTAGGCAAGAGAGGAATATATTTTGGGGGCTCAGAAAATAATATGTAAAGATATATATTAACTGTCCCAAGCAAACCATGCTAATGAAGGAACATCTGTATGAATTTTATATTTCTACCTGTGGTGTAAAATTAGTACATTATAGTGCTGACTTTCCCCTTCATCCCAATTCCTTGTCTTTATGCAGTTTATGTTTTTGACCTTGGCTCAGACCCACATTCATCTTGAAATGCTGGAAGTTTTGAAGATACCCTGCCTTGGCCTTATTCCAACCAATTGGTTTGCAATAATTTTTAAAATTAAATTTTATTTAAAAGTGGTTTTGTACAAACATATCTAATAAAACTAAGATGAAAAGGGAAACAATAAGTGGGGGGAAATCTTGGTAGAAAATTTCTCTGATAAATTCTTATTTCCAAGATATGTAAGGAACTAATTCAAATTTCTAAGAATAATAGCTATTCCCCAGATGATAAATGGTCTATAACAATTTCAAAAAGTAATGATTCTGGATTTTTTGCATATAAATTCCCATATTTATTCTTTTTAATTGGGATTAAAATTCATTATATTAGAAAACTATAACCTTAAATTACTTCTGAATGCCTGCAGAATTAACTGTACCATAAGAGTCTCTCCCTCCTTCTCTTTTGATGTGTATAAGATAGGTGATATGAACTTGTGGGAACATGAATCTATGAAATTGTGGGAATATGACTTTAATTATTCTTTCTTGTTGATAATTTTCCAGGTTTCCAGTATCTCATCTGAATTATCTGGCCTTATTTTTATTAAATCATTACTTAGGTGGACTTACTCCTCTTCACATTCATCTACAAATTCAAAGGCCTTATCACACTTGCTGGTTTGCTAGACTCTTTTTTTTTTTTAATAATAACTTTTTATTGACAGAACCCATGCCAGGGTAATTTTTTTACAACATTATCCCTTGCACTCACTTCTGTTTCGACTTTTCCCCTCCTTCCTTCTCCCCCGCCCCCAGATGGCAAGCAGTCCTATACATGTTAAATATGTCACAGTCATTCATATAAGTAATTTTCAAGGAAAAGAAACATAAGCTGTTTGTACATCTGTACATGCATGAGCACGGAAGATTTACTCTTTATATTGCTCTTTTTCCAGTCAGTTCAAAGCACAATTCACAACTAAAATGACACAGTTCATCCTGGATGTTAATTAGAAGGAGATTTACATGATCTTCTTGTATTCTTTGCATCTTCCAATAGGAAGCAATCTCCTTGAGGGCAGGGGCCATTTTTCATTTTTTCTTTGAATCCTTATCATAATGCCTTGGGCACAATAGGCATTGGAAAAAAGCTTTTTAAAAATTAATTTGCTGAATTATTTGGATACTGTTTTGATCATTTACTGTCTCTTTTTCAATTTTACCACAATGAAAATGGAATTAGCTAAATATTTGCACCCTCTGTATCTTGTCTATTATTGTACAACACGGATTAGGATAGGTATTAGACCTATAATTTTATTGATTCAAGGAAGTTCTTGATGACAAAATCCTCTTTCAATTAAAATTAGCATTTTATCTGCAATTTATAGGCTTAAAGCAATTCCTACAGCAATGTAAATGACTTGCCCAGGGTCACCCAGCTACTGTGTGCTGGAGGTGAGTTTTGAGCCTAAGTCTTCCTTCCCCCCCCAAGCCTTCCTACCCCAAGGCCAGCTCACAATCCATGACACCTCATTATCAAGCTATATATTAAAGATCAGATGCCTGATCTTGCTCTTAGAAAAGAAAAAAATGAATTAGCATTCTCATCTATTTACCAAAAGAGACTACTTTGGGAAGCAAAGAGGGGCTTGAGAGACTGGGCCATAGGGAAAGTAAACTCTGATGCATGTGGAGGAGCCAGAAAGGCCTAGAGCCTGGGATGGGAGCTTCTCATGGTGATGAGGTGTAGGGAGGGATTGGGATGGTGGTTATTGCAGGGAAAGGGATGCTGAGGGTTTTCCCCCCACAAATTTAGATATCTAGGCTAAACCAATTTACTTGCAAGACTGATTTCTAGCTGAGAGTGATCTAGGCTGTTGATTGTTTAATTAGTGGTAAAATTTAAATATCTAATATTCCTTCAGAGAAGGAAGTAAGTTATTTTTCTTTCAACAAGAACACTTAAACAAAATTTGGAACTCTTGATCTATAACCTAACCACTCAAACTCAATAAATCATACATTTAGAGGTAGGAGGGACCTTAGGGAACAATCCATCTATTTTATAGAGGAGGAAAACCCAGAGAGGTCAATTAATAATAATAAAATAATAATAAGAGCTATCACTTATGTAGCACTTTTGATGTGTCAGGCATTGTGTTAAGTACTTTACAAATATTATCTCATTTGAATCTCAACAACCATGAGAGGTAGGTGACATTATTATTTCCATTTTACAGATAAGGAAACTGAGGCTAACAGAGGTGAATTAACTTGCCTAGGCTTAAACCAAGTTTTCCTAACTCAAAGCCCAGTGCCCTATCCACCAACCTATGCTGAGAAACTTAGTGTTTGGAATTCACTTTTGGATGAAAACTCAAGATACATTTCTAAGCTATAATATATAAATGTATAGCCAGAATATAATTTAATCAAGTTAAGTATGGGGTATTGTTTAAAGAGTGTTGGAATAGTTAAAATTGAATAAGTAATTGAAAAGCATTTATTAGGCTCCTACAATGTGCCACTAGGTAGCACTGTGAAGGCTACTGGATACAATGTCAGTTCTCTTCTCTAACCGCTAAGCAACACTGTCTTTCGTGTAAAACAAACACAAGTTTTTGTTTATTTCTGTGAGGTTTTGTTGTTTGGGGAAGGAAAGGCACTAGGAGCTAGGGGAAGAGTGGATTGAAGAAGACGTCAGATGATACTTGAGTTGAGATTCTTGAAAAATGGTACTTGAATTGAACTGGTAGCAAATTATGGATTTCAAGAGCCAGAGATGAGGAAAGAGTACATTCTAAACTTGGAATATAGTTGGAACTGAGGCACAGAAGTGGAAGATATGGAAAGTCAATTGAACTGGACCAGTAAGTGTGAGGAAGAAAGGAAGTGATGAGGCTGGGAAGGTAGGGTTGGAGCCCAGTTGTGAGAGGTTTTAAATCCCAAACAGAAACTTGATTACAGTACTTGATTACTAATGCAATGGGGAATTATTGGAATTTATTGATCAGAGGAATACAGATTGAAGTAGGTAGAGATTTTAAACAGTAAGTCCAATTTAGAAGCTATTGCAATACTTCAGGCAAGAAGCGATAACAATCTGAATGAGTGTAGTGAGACAGAGAGAGGACAGATATAAAAGATGGGGCTGATAAGACTTGGGAACTGTTCAGATAGATGGAGTGAGAATAGGTGATAAATTTAGAATGACAGTCATTAATCAGTAACCATTTTAAAAATACCTACTATATGCCAGGCACCATTCTAAATATTGGGGATACAAAGAAAGGCAAAATACAGTCACAACTTTCAAGGAATTCACACAATAATATTGCAATAATTATAATTTTACTTATAATAACAATAATAATAACTTTGTACAAGAATTATATATAGATAAGCAAAAGAACTATTATATCCAGCAAAATTATCTATAACTTTGAATGAGAAACAATGAGCCATTCAATGAACTTAAAGATTTTCAGGATTTCTATCAACTAAACTTGAACTTAAGAGTCAACATCAAAGATCAATTTTAAGAAACTCAACATGGATAAACTATTTAAACATGGACAAATTTATGTTTTTTCTACATGGGAAATATATACTTTATGTTTAAGATTTACATCAACAATAGGGTAGTTCAAAAGAAAGAATGTCAGAGTAAAGGTAAAAATAGTAATCATGTTATACAAATGAGGTATAGAAGAAGACTACACCTTAGTGGGGGGAGGAAGGCTCATAATTCTGAAAACCTACTCAAATCTGGAATGGGTTCAATAGGGAATACTATGAATATACTATGAGGGCTATAGCACCCTCCAGAATCTATAAAGAAATAAGGGGGAAGGAATGGGTGGATGGGGAAGCAAATAGTAAGGAAGAAGCAAGAGAGGGATTCCTGAGTTGGAGGAGGTTAAATAATAGTAAGCCAAGTTATGGATCGGAATTTAATGAAAGAGTCAGCAGGGATAGGAAAGACATGTGTGTATGTTAGTATATGTGTATGTATGCATATATCTCCATGTATATACATAAATCTTAATTATAGCTCACTTGGAGGTAGGGGAGATGAAAGGGAAATATGTGTCTATGTGTGTCTATATATGTATATGTATATATCTACATATGTGGATATAAATCTATCTTTCTTAACTATGGCCTGCTTGGGGATGGTAGGGGGAATGAAAGGGGGGAAATAAAGTAAAAAAGCATGCAGCAGAAAACAAAAGAGTAACTTACAAAATAGTAAAGAAAAGACATACTCATGAGTATAGTTTCTTCTACTAATTATACATACATACATACATACACACACACATACGCACACATATGTACTTTCTTAAATTGGCATTTGTTGTTGTATATTTTGAATCCTCCCTGATGTTCTGTTGGGCACATTGACAATGTTCTTTTTTGTTTTGCCTTGCTTTTCTGTTTTTCTGTTTTCTTATTGTTTCTTCAAATAATATAAATTTGGAAAAAAATGAAAAGAAAAAAAAAATCGTGTCCTTAAGGTCTTGGAAAAGGAAAAAATACTGTTCTAATTTGCTTTCATTTAGGGATTTCTAAGTGTCAGAGACTAATCAGTGTATACTATCCATTTACAAAAGGAATAAGCAGAGTATTTGGTATGAAAAAATCAATTCAGGTGAATTACTGGTACAATATATGTATGAGTTGCTTTTATTCTGAAAAAAAATGGAATTATATTAGACTTGAGCTTTGGAAAACAAAACTTTTTATTTTGAAATCAATTATTTCATCTTGAATTTTCTTTTGTTTAAAAATTTATTTTTTTTTAATACATACCGCTTTCTGAATCATGTGGGGAGAGAAAAATCAGAAGAAAAGGAAAAAAAACCATGGGAGAGAAAAAACAGAAAAGAAAAAAATGAATATATCATGTGTTGACCTACATTCAGTCTCTATAGTTCTTTTTCAGGATACAGATGGTATTTTCTGTCCAAACTCTATTGGGATTGCTTTGAGAAGAACTGAGAAGAATCAAATCTTTCATAGTTGGCCATTGCACATTCTTGCTGTTATTGTGTACAATGTTATTCCTGGTTCTATTTGTTTGGCTCAGCATCAGTTCCTGTAAATCTTTCCAGGTCTTTTTAAAAATCAGCTTGTTCATCATTTTTTATAGAACAATATTCCATTATCTTCATATACTATAACTCATTCAGCCATTCCCCAACTGATGGGCATCTATTCATTTTCCAGTTCTTAGTTACCACAAAAAGAGCTGCTGCAAACATCTTTGTATATGTAGATCCTTTTCCCTCCTTTATTGATTTTCTTGGGACACAGACCCATTAATGGCACTGCTAAGTCAAAGAGTATGCACAGTTTCATAGCACCTTTGGACGTAATTGAGATTGCTCTCCAGAATGGCTGGATCATTTCACAACTCCACCAACAATGCATTAGTGTCCCAGTTTTCCCACATCCTCTCCAAAATTTATCATCTTTTCCTGTCATCTAAGCTAATCTGAGAGGTATGAGGTGATACGTCTGAGTTGTTTTTATTTGCACTTCTCTAATCAATAGTGATTTAGAGCGTTTTTTCATATGACTAGAGATGGCTTTAATTTCATCAGCTGTTCATATCCTCCAACCATTTCTCAATTGGGGAATGACTTCTATTCTTAAAAATTTGACACAGCTCTTTATATATTTTAGAGATGAGATCCTTATCAGAAACACTGGATGTAAAGATTTTTTTCCCAGCTGTGTACTTCCCTTTTAATCTTGTTTCTTTTGGTTTTGTTTATGTAAAACCCTTTTAAATTTAATGGAATCAAAGTTGTCCATTTTATTTGTTATAATGTTCTCTAGTACTTCTTTGGTCATAAATTATTCTTATCTTCAAAGATCTGATAGGTAAATTATCCCTTGTTCTCATAATTTGTTTATGGTATCATCCTTTATGCCCAGATCATGTATCCATTTTGGCCTATTTTGGTATGGGCTGTGAGTGGTAGGTCTATGCTAAGTTTCTGACATATTTTTTCTAGTTTTCCCAGCAGTTTTTGTTAAATAGTGAGTTATTATTCTAGAAGCTAGAGTTTAGGGGTTTATCAAATGCTTAATTACATAAACCTTTGATTAGTGTTGTGTATATCTAGTTATTCTACTAATCCACCACTCAGTTTCTTAGCCAGTAACAAATGGTTTTGATGACTGCTGCTTTAAAATGTAGTTTTAGGTTTGGTATTGCTAAGACACCATCCTTTGTATTTTTTTTTCCATTAATTCGCTTGCTACTCTTGACCATTTGTTCTTCCAGATGTATTTTGTTATTAATTTTTCTAGTTTTATAAAATAATGTTTTGGCAATTTGATTGATATGACACTGAACAAGTAGATCAATTTAGGCAAAATTGTCATTTTTATTATATTAGGTTGGCCTACCTGAGCAATTGATATTTTTTCAATTGTTTAGATCTGACTTCATTTGAGAAGTGTTTTGTGTAATTGTGGTCATATAGTTCTTGGATTTATCTTGGCAGATAGATACCCAAATATTTTATTTTATCCATGGTTATTTTAAATGGAATTTCTCTTTCTATCTCTTAGATGGGCTTTGTCAGTAATATATAGAAATGCTGATGATTTGTATGGGTTTATTTTATATCCTGCAACTTTGCTAAAGCTATTGTTTCCAGTAGGTTTTTGGATGATTTTCTAGGATTCTCTAAGTATATATCTGCAAATCATTTGCATCTAAGTATCATCTGCAAAGAGTGATAATTTTATTTCCTCGTCTATTCTAATTCCTTTTTCTTTTCTTTTTGCTAAAGTCAAAATTTCTAGTACAATGTTGAATAATAGTGGTGACAATGAGCATCCTTGTTTCACCCCTGATCTTACTGGGAATTCTTCCAGCTTCTTTTCATTACAAATAATGCTTGGTGTTGGTTTAAATAAATACTGCTTACTATTTTAAGGAAAGCTCCCATTATCTCTTTGTTCTCTAGTGTTTTTTAATAGGAATGGGTGCTTTTTTGGTCAAAAGCTTTTTCTGCATGTATTGAGATTATCATATGATTTCTGTTTTTTTATTATTGATATGGTCGATTATGGTAATAGTTTTTCTAATATTGAACCACCCCTGCATTCCTGATATAAATTCCACTTGGTCACTATGACCAAGTGGATTATCCTGATGATAAATTGCTGTAATCTCTTTGCCAAGTCATCTTGAATTTTCTAAGAAGTTTTAATAAAGCAATATTTTTCTCCTAGTTTTAGTATTTTCCTTTTATCATTAAAGTGAATGTGTAAAAGAGAGAGAAAGATCTCTAAATCTCTCTAAAGGCTAGATAAGGCTAAGGGAAAATTGTCACCCAGAGATTGGCTTCTTTCATTATCATATCTTCCTGATCCCACCCATTTCCTTATTTACATAGTGTTTATATGGCTTGAAAAAAAGATAAATGATGTAAGAGTTCTCCAGAGGAAGATAATAGGAATAAGCACAAAGAGATATGGGGCATTTTTTTTTTTTTTTTTTTTTTTTTTGTGATATAGAAACAGGTTCCACAAGGACCACTGATTAGCAATGAAAAATACTGTTTTATATCTTGGTGCATCCTGATTAGGGACCATCATAGGGAATTCAAGTTGATTTTCCTTAAATGAGTAACATTAGGGATTAAAGAAATCAGAATAAATAATGCCACATTATTTTTGAATCTCTATGATACATATTGCATTATATACTGGGAAAATAGTTCCATCCTTGTGAGCCATAGAGTTCTCAGAGGAGCAGCAGAGTTGTTATTAGAAGGATTGTACATATCCATATGCACACTAGACATCATCATTTAAAATTTTATTTCTATTCTAATAAAAGATGCGCTATGAATAATATCTGACATTTATAAAGGATTTTTAACATTTTCAGAACACTTATGGCATTTGATTCTCACAACAACTCTGGGAGGTACTATTAAAGGTATAGGTTATCATTAAGGGAGTTATTCAGTTCATCCCTAATTAGTCCTGAGGAGCTCAAGCCAAGATTCCATCTCCAGTAAGGCTCAATGTAGAGTCAATGAATGATTCTACAAGTACTACTGGGTATGTTCATATCTTCCATAAGAAACCATGATCAAAATCTCAAAGGTTCTATATCCTATAAGTTCTTCAGGTTGATCAGGGAACTCCTTTGATCAACTCCCTGTACTGATTTACTATTCTTATTTTATAATTGAAGAGTCTAAGGCTGAAAGACTAAGTGATTTGCCAACTGTCAGACAACTAGTAAGAATCTGAGGAGGTATTTGAACTCACAACTTTCTGGAACCAAGTCCATGGCCCTTTCTGTTATATCCCACTGATATCACTATGAATGAAGCTTAAACATTTTGATCATATGATGAGAAAATGAGACTCATTGAAAAAGACCCTGATGTTAGGAAAGATAGAAGTTAAAAGGAAATGTAGATGGCAGAGGATGAAATGGATAGATAATATAATGGGAATAATGAATATGAATTCAGAATGGCTTTAAGAATTAACGGAGGATAGAAGGGTTTGGTATGGTATGGTCCATTCAGTCACAAAGAGTCAGACACAACTCAACAACAACAAAAAATAACGTCACATGTATTACATGACATATTTTCTTATAAAATGATTCATCATACTAGAAAAACATTCTTTAGACTTAAAAATAGTATTGTTCACATTTATGTATTAGTAAATTTAAAATATATGTAGATGCCATTTTGATTAATAAAATGTAAATTAATGTTAAAGTAGTCTAGCATTAGCAACCAACTGCTGGACATTTCTACTTGGAGGTCTCATAGGTACTTCAAGTTCAAAATATACAAAACAGAATCCATCTTTTCTCCCTTAACTATATTCTTACTCCCAACTTCTCTACTTTTGTTAGAGGGTACTACCCGCTTTCTAATTTTTAGTTTCCTAATCTTCAAATCATCCTTGATAAATTAGAGTCCTTCAGTTGACATGTTTTGTTGATTCTTAATCTGTAGAATCTCTCCCATTTGTCACTTTCTCTCCACTGGCATAGCTAAAATCTCAAATCAGGCCATACTCATCTTTTACTTAGCTTATTTTGATAACCTCATAATTGATCTCCTTGCCTCTCTCCAATATATCCTCCATAAGATTGGTAAATTCATATTTCTAAATAACAATGATGATATAAGATATATGGTAGTAAATTGAAAACAATTTTTTTGGGAAGGCATTTTAATAGAAAATTAGAAGATTTTTCATTTTTTAACAGAAAGTCAAATAGAAAATCATGAAGATCTGAGTTAAGTCTTACTTTTGACATGTAACCCCTCCTTTAAGACTCTGGGTGGTAAAGCAAATTGTAAACTATCTTGGTAGAAGGAGTTTCCTCATCTGGGGGTTTCCCCCTCTCAAAAAATAAATCCAGTTTTTATCTCTATCTCTTTATATTTTCAGCCCCTACAACAACGTTTGGTACATGGGAGACATTTAATGCCTATTGAACTGAACTGAACTGAATTCTAATCACAATTTTTTTAAAATTAGAGGATAATAACTTTATGAATATTAAGGAGAATTCTTTTTTTCATGTAGAAAACAGGTCCTCATCCTAGAGATAATTGGTGGTGTAAGGAAAAATTAAGTTCAAATCTGGCCTCTGATACTTGCTAGTTTTGTGACTGAGCAAGTCCCTTAATTTCTGATGTTTACCTAAATTTCCTCAACTGTGAAAAGATAATAGCATCTACTTTGATGTACCTAAAACACTTAAGACTCAGCTTGTCTAAATCAGAACTTTTCTTTCTTCCTAAATCTATTCTTCCTTTTCTCTTTTATAATTCTTCCAAGGGCACCTATTCTAACTGAACTACTTTCTATCTATCCCCAACTCTATTTCCAACTTTTGTGCAGATGGTTTTTGGTAATTGGTGTACACTTTCTTCTGACTTATATCTGTGAGAATCCCTGACTTCCTTCAAAGTTTAGCTCAAATAGCAATTACTCTAGGAAGCCTTTCTAGAACCCTCTAGTTATTAATTTTCTCTCTCCACAGGTTTCTTTGCTAGTAGTTCATTTTCTCTCTGTCTTAAAATTATTATGCATTTACTTACCTGTGAATATGTTATATTCCCCACTCTTTTTCCTTCAAGTAGAAGATAATCTCATTTAGAGCAGGGACTTTTCCCTTTTCTTTCTTTTGTTTTTGGATCCCAATTGACTCTGAGAGTGCCATGCACATAGTAGGTACTTAATGTTTTTTGAGTTCAATTGGTTTCAATTTGGTGTATGGCAATATTCATACCCTTCAGCAGGGATTCAGGTATTACCAGTGACCAATAGCAGATGCCTTTAATGCTTGGGTATCTTATTCCCTTGGATCTTCCTTCCTGGGAGTACAAAGTGCCATTTTCTTTTCAGAAAGATCCATCTTTTGCTGGAGGACTCATACTTGTTCAGTGGCTTCAGTTTCTCAGAGACATTTTATTTTTTCTTCATTTGAGTCATATTCTAGTACCTTTAATTTGGATTCCTCTTAATCAGCATAGAGCTTTCATAGAGTTTTCCATTTGGGGAATGTCTTCCAGCTAGTTAAGGGAACACATCATCTTCCTTGTGAAGCTTCAGAGCAGAAAGATATTTCACCAGTTTTTTCTGGTACATGGTCAATCTTCATTTGGCATACATAATACTTATCAGGAGCCTTTAGCAGAAATACAAGCAAAGCACAACCTCTGCAGGTTGCTAGATCAGTTCCTTTGACCTCCATATATGCTGAAATTAAAATTCTCTGTTTATTGTAACTCTTTCTATATATTTCTGTTGCTAACTTTACTAAATTGCTCGGTTTGCTTCCAGGCAGACTGGAGTCCCAAGATTTTAAAAACTGCCAAAGTATTCTTCTCTTCAACTCTCTCCTAATTTCCTGTTCTCCTACAACTCAAAAATCAGCAATTTACAAATCTTTGCCAACTCCTCAATTCTAATTCAAATGGAATTTAACAGAGCAGATGACTTGTAGATGTATCCTCTAAAAACATGAGTATTTGCAGAACTTTATCCTACAGCGAGAGGCACTGGTAGTATAAGTAGTAAGGGAATTGATCTCAGGGCAAGAAAGAACTGAATTCAAATCCTGCCTCTGACACATAGTGGTTGTATTATCTTGCATAAATCATTTAACTTCTGAGTAACTCTCTAAGATAATAAGTTGCAAGAAATATTTTGACATGTTATTAGAAGGAATTTCTTCACCCAAAGATTACCTATACCAGGACTTAAACTATTTCCATTTGTGATCCTCTTTTGCCCGAGAAATTTTTTAGTGACCCCAGATATATAGGTACATAAATCAAACATTTACTTATAATAAATCATAAAGGAATTTATTTTAAAAATTCTTGTTTATACATAAAATTTTTACTATTTATTAAAAATGAAAACAAATTTGCATACTAATGAGATGGTGTGCTTTTTATTTTTGCATAAAGAATTAAATCTTGGTAGAATATTTGATATCTTTTATTGTTGCCAAATTTTTTGCCAATCTCAGTTTCAGTTATGCAACCCCTTATGGGGTTGCAACCCATGTTTTAAGAAACTTTGCTCTATACTTCACAGATGTGAAAAATAAAATCACAGATCTAGTTTCTATTTCTATCCATCATCCATTGGAAAGCATTCATTTTTATCAGGTGTCTTTAAATGGTAGAGTACAGGTTATCAAGGGATAAGATGACTTCATTGAACATACTCTATTACCTTGAGACTATTTGGAGAAAACCTCATCTTAGATATCACTGTATCATAGACCAGGAGTTTGCAAAAACCCAAATCATCCATGAACTGAACCTGTGAAAGGGGAAGGACTTCCTTCTCTTGCTCTTCTTCTCTTATTCTGGCTTTAAGAATTTCTGTTCTGTTTCATTTGTTCTTCTCAGTTTCAGGTGCCAGTAGGGATCCACACCCACCTAGTAGTTCAAGGCTTACTGATTTTGGAGCCAGAATTTCAGGTAGATGTTGCAGTCAGATAGCTTTGCAGGGAAGCCCAGAGGAACACGGGTTACTGGGGCTTGAATCTGAGGGGGAATTTTAGATTTGGATCTTGCAATTGTGCTCTATAAGAACTGAGCCAGACCTAGGCATAAAGAATGAAATTATTAATAAATTAGAGGAACATAGGATAGTTTACCTCTCAGACCTGTGGAAGGGGAAGGTTTTTATGACCAAAGCAGAACTAGAGATCATTACTGATCACAAAATAGAAAATTTCGATTATACCAAACTGAAAAGTTTTTGTACAAACAAAACTAATGCAGACAAGATTAGAAGGGAAGCAATAAACTGGGAAAATATTTTTACAGTCAAAGGTTCTGATAAAGGCCTCATTTCCAAAATATATAGAGAATTAACTCTAATTTATAAAAAATCAAGCCATTCTCCAATTGAAAAATGGTCAAAGGATATGAACAGACAATTCTCAGATGAAGAAATTGAAACTATTTCTAGTCATATGAAAAGATGCTCCAAGTCATTATTAATCAGAGAAATGCAAATTAAGACAACTCTAAGATACCACTACACACCTGTCAGATTGGCTAAGATGACAGGAAAAAATAATGATGATTGTTGGAGGGGATGTGGGAAAACTGGGACATTGATGCATTGTTGGTGGAGTTGTGAATGAATCCAACCATTCTGGAGAGTAGTTTGGAACTATGCTCAAAAAGTTATCAAACTGTGCATACCCTTTGATCCAGCAGTGTTACTACTGGGCTTATATCCCAAAGAGATCATAAAGAAGGGAAAGGGATCTATATGTGCACGAATGTTTGTGGCAGCCCTTTTTGTAGTGGCTAGAAACTGGAAACTGAATGGATGCCCATCAGTTGGAGAATGGTTGAGTAAATTGTGGTATATGAAGGTTATGGAATAGTATTGTTCTGTAAGAAATGACCAACAGGATGATTTCAGAAAGGCCTGGAGAGACTTACACGAACTGATGCTGAGTGAAATGAGCAGGACCAGGAGATCATTATATACTTCAAAAACAATACTACATGATGACCAGTTCTGATGGACCTGGCCATCGTCAGCAATGAGATCAACCAAATCATTTCCAATGGAGCAGTAATGTACTGAACCAGCTACGCCCAGAGAAAGATCTGGGAGATGACTAAAAACCATTACATTGAATTCCCAGTCCCTATATTTATGCACACCTGCATCTTTGATTTCCTTCACAGGCTAATTGTACAATAATTCAGAGTCTGATTCTTTTTGTACAGCAAAATAATGTTTTGGTCATGTATACTTATTGTGTATCTAAGTTATATTTTAATATATTTAACATCTACTGGTCATCCTGCCATTTAGGGGAGGGGGTGGGGGGGTAAGAGGTGAAAAATTGGAACAAGAGGTTTGGCAATTGTTAATGCTGTAAAGTTACCCATGTATATATCCTGTAAATAAAAGGCTATTAAATAAAAAAAAAAAAAAAAAAAAAAAGAACTGAGCCAAACTATGAAATTTATCCCGAGACCAAGATAGTGTAAAAGAAGGGATTATTTCCCTTGCATTGGGGAAGTCTGTATATTTGTGATATACCTTTTGAAGGAAATATTTTTAAATGTAAACAGTATTTTATTTTTCCTGATTACACATAAAGATAGTTTTCAGCATTTTTATACGATTTTGACTTGCAAATTTTTCTTCCTCACTCCACCTTCCAAAGATGGCAATCAATATTTATAGTTGTAAATGTACAATCATATTAAACATACTTCCACATTAATCATGTAATGAAAGAAGAAACAACAAAAATTAAAAAATGGAAAAAATCCCAAAGAAAGTAAAAATAATATGCTTTGATCTGCATTAGACTCCATCAGTCCTTTCTCTGGATGTTGATAGTATTTTCCATTATGAGTTTTGGATTATTGAATTGCTGAGAAAAGACCTATATCTTTCATTGTTGATTATTGTACAATATTGCTGTTACTATGAATATGTTCTCCTGTTTCTGTTCACTTCACTCAACATAGGTTTATATAAGTCTTTCCAGATTTTTCTGAAATCTATCTGATCATTATTCCTTATAGTACAATAATATTCCATTACATTCATAGGCTATAGCTTATTCAGCTATTCCTCAATTGGTGGAAAATTCCTCAATTTTCATAAATATTTCTTTTTAAAGGTTAATCTGACTGTTGGTGGCTAAATGGAATTGAATTATAGGGGATCTCACCCCCAAAATCGGGGGAATACTATTACTGGGGTAAGAGATATTTTCAGAGAGTCTAAACACCACCCCCAGATCCCTATAAGGACATTAAAGAACCCCAGGGGAGGGGTAAAAACCTAACCTACCTATTTTTCTGGCAGTGAAGGCAAGGCTAGACTATGATACATGAAGAAGGTGTTGACCTGCATAGACAGAGACAGTTTCCTCAGCCTGGAGGTGTCTATGTTAGTAAATTCATAAGTTTAATACCTAACCCACATCATATAAACAGCCTTGCACAGTTAGACCTTGGTGTCTTTGTGTATTCGGCAGAACCCTTCAGGCAGGAAAAAAAAGTTTCACATGGAATTAGAACCATGAGTGAGAAATAGCTATCATCTCCTCCCTCATCTCTCCTCAATCTCCCTTTCAAATAATAAAGGCAAATCCAAGGAGACTATACTAATTGAAGTTGTTCATGCTGACTAACTTTGCTACCCCGTCACTCTTAGCTTGCAAAGAAATATGAGAAAAGGGTTCCCCGGTGTTCAACAACTAAACCACAACATTTGAACTGAAGACAAATGACTTCCAGCAAAACCCATATATCTGATTAATTGTTCTCATAAGCAAGCAGACAAGGAGGCTTCTGCATGTTCTCTCGGCAGGGCTCTCCTTGAGCAATTCCCCCTTTCAAAATGTTCATATATTATCATGTTATTTTTCTCTGTATCTTTTTATGTTTTAATAAAGATTTTAAATTACAGGTAGAGAAGTATTCCCAGTGCTTCAGTTCTCAGTGAAATATTCTCTCTCTCCTTGTTCTATTGCCAGGAACAATCTCGCTTTAGCCAGGAGCATGGAAAATACCAAGTCATTTAAAGAGACTATTCATCAAATTCATGAGCAATTTCTTTTAAAGCAATCATGGGCTAATTGCAAAGTATGAAAACTTGTACCTTTATGTTAGGCTACAGTTTTGAATTTCTGAAGTTCCATAAGGCAAGCCAATATCCAATGATGAAATCTTTGTCCTCATCTCTGTTTGTTCTATTTCCCTTCTTTGCTTTTCCCCAGAGTAAGTAAGGGTGGGGGAGATCTGCATGGCAATGCTATTATGCAAAATACTTGATAGAACATCTGATTAATAAGTCTGCAAAGAAGCACTTACTGTATTTTTATTCATAACTTACTCAGTTGTCAAATATTTTACAACTGTTTGCATTTTTGAAAAATGATATTAAATAAGGTCTAATGATAGGGAATGGGAAAGAAAATACCTTAATGAGGCAATTCATCCTAAGGAATTTTTCCATGTCATAATGAAATCAGGTTAAATTTGACCTCATTTCTGAACACTTCTATTTCTTTTAATTTTTGACTAGCTAAACTTATGTACATGAATAGATTTTTTTCCCCCCATTGGCCACAGGCATTTTATAATCTTTCCAAATACAGTGAACATACATGACAGGGGCAATTTGAGGTTTGGTTCCAATAATCCTTAGCTATATTGAATTAATGCAGAACTAATTGCTTTGGAGAATTCAATTACAGCTTTATTTTTAAAATCTTAGGCGGATTATTCTCTAATTGCCTCCGTTTTACACTCACAGATCTCAGCATCTGTACTAGTATTACTTAAACCGATTACCACCATTTTCCCCAAGGGCCAGTTAAACGATGCATTTTTCCTAATATAGGTCTTCAGTTTTACTTGCAAGTTTTCTTACAAGTTTTCTCAGGTTTGAATTGCAGGAAGTGATAAAAAGTTGTGGGTGGTTATGAGAGGCACTTCTATGTGGTGCTTAGCTTTTCATTTTTAGCAGAAATTTTGGAAAAGTCAAAATTAGAGATAAAAATTCCATTAGCTACCTTAATATGAATATGCTGTGGTAATGTAGAATTGAAACTTAGGCTAATTGCAACAGCAAAGTACTGTGATACTCTAATAAAACTCATTTGGTTATTGAGTGAAAATAAAATAAATGAAAATAATGAATGAAAATAAAAAGAAATTTGACAAATTGGAACATATATATAGCTCTAAGGTAAGCTCTTTGAGGGTAGGAACTGTTTATTTTTTTTTTTTCTTCACTCTTTGCATATGTAGTGCCTGACACATAGTAGGCACTTGATAAATGATTGTTGATTTATTATAGCAAAAGGTGAGTAGATGGAGGTGGGTCAATACAAGTCAGTTTATAAAAGGTATGGTTGAATGAACTGAGCATTTTTAACTTGAGAAGGGAAGGTGGAAAACCTGATGATTGTCTTTGAATATTTCAAAGGCTATTATGTGGAAGAAGGATCTCTTTCATCTCTACAGCACAGATTTAGGGTTGGCATTCTGGAGAGCAATCTGGAATTATGCCCAAAAAGTTATCAAACTGTGCACACCCTTTGATCCAGCAGTGCTACTACTGGGCTTATTATACCCCAAAGAGATAGTAAAGAAGGGAAAGGGACCTGTATGTGCCAAAATGTTTGTAGCTGCCCTGTTTGTAGTGGCTAGAAACTGGAAAATGAATGGATGCCCATCAATTGGAGAATGGTTGGGTAAACTGTGGTATATGAATGTTATGGAATATTATTGTTCTGTAAGAAATGACCAGCAGAATGAATACAGAGAGGATTGGCGAGACTTACATGAACTGATGCTGAGTGAAATGAGCAGGACCAGGAGATCATTATATATTTCAACGATACTGTATGAAGATGTATTCTGATGGAAGTGGATTTCTTTGACAAAGAGACCTAATTCAGTTTCAATTAATCAATGATGGACAGAAGCAGCTACACTCAAAGAAAGAACACTGGGAAATGAATGTAAACTGCTTGCATTTTTGTTTTTCTTCCCGGGTTATTTTTACCTTCTGAATCCAATTTTTCCTGTGCAACAAGAGAACTGTTCGGTTCTGCACACATATATTATATCTAGGATATACTGCGACCTATTTAACATGTATAGGACTGCTTGGCATCTGGGGGAGGGGGTGGAGGGAGGGAGGGAAAAAGTCGGAACAGAAGTGAGTGCAAGGGATAATATTGTAAAGAAATTTTTTTCAAAATTAAAAAAAAAACAAATTTAGGATTGGAAAGGACATTGGAAGCTATCTACTTTTACCCCCTTCATTTTACAAATAAGGAAGAAGAAAGAAAGTAAAATGACCTGCCTACATTCTCAAAGGTTGTGAATATCAGAGGTAGGATTTGAACAAGAGGTAGTTACTCTTAGCACTATACCATGTTGCAATTCAACTTACTTTGTTTGGCTAAAGAGGAAAGAGCTAAGAAAAATGGATATCAGTTTCAAAGGCAGATTTTTGCTCAACTTACTAATTAATATTAGAATTGTTACCCATCTTAAGAGCCTGGAGGTTCCATTAATCTGTCAGTCTTCTAGCAGGACTTGTTAGGGGTCATTTAAAAGGATTCCTGTTTAAGCAAAGTTTCCAAGATTCATTCCAATGCAGGGCATCCATAAAAGCTCTGTATTCTTTTTTTATAGCCTGAGATTTTTCTAACAGAGCCCTCCAACCCTCTGATTATGGCTTCATTCCAAGACTCAGAAGCTTCTAGTTCTCTGATTTAATGAACCATGCTTCTTTGCTGCCTCTCAAAGGGAAGCTCTATTCTGTTCACACTTGATTCTACACATCTCTTTCACACATGGAAGAATGGACACTCTTCTATGTGACATGGGGACAATTGAAAATCATGGCCTTTCTAGTTCAATATTTTTTTAACACACCCAGGCAAAATTATTGAACTCTATATCTAAACTCTATTTTAAGTTGTAAATGTAAAATAATAATTGTTTGAGTTATAGACTCAAATAATGAGGCTCACACTTTTTACATGAAAATTTGGAGTCTGAGATGGATATTTGAAGATTAGACCTTTGTGTAAAATTTGTGCCAGTATAAAAGCCTCAGGCACAAAAAACCTGAGCTGTAAATTCCTAGTAAATGCAATTATATTCATTTCTTTAAGTAAACAACCTGTACTGTGTATTTATATTTGCCTTCAAAATAATCCTTCTAGTTATGTATGTGTATGTATGTATGTATGTATGTATGTAACATGCCAGTTAACTAGCTATATTCTCTGTAACTATTCCATTTCTTTATATCTATAAAATATTTTCCTTGTTATATAATCTAGTCACCTGCAGTCATCTGTGACCTCCATGTTCAGAATGGTTTGTTTTGGGTAATCAGCCATACAAATCATATATCTTAAGCCTCCATCTAATTAATTATTTATTCTCAGACTACATCAGAACCACAAATAAAAGAGCAAGAGTATTAAATCCAGATAGAATAGAAAAGTAACTCGGAGGAAAACTCAGTGAAATCATTTGCAATTTGTGCCACTGTATCAGAACACAAAATGGGTGTAATATCTTCCAGATTCTTGTTGGGAAACTAATTCCTGACAAAACTCACATTATGGTAGAAAAGCATGTGTGTGTGTGTGTGTGTGTGTGTGTGTGTGTGTGTGTGTGTATAAGTGGGGATGAGGGCAGGATGAGAAAAAAGTTAGCTATTCCTCTGTCTCCTATATATTTCTATTCCTCTGTCTGAATAACCAGCATGGAGAACTGTGAACATTTTTTTTTTTCAGGTAGAGGGATTCCTTGTAACTCCCCTTCTTACTTTTTCTGGCCAAAGACTTCTTCCTTCCATTCGCTCTGATCAATGGGCTCCTGTCCCAGCAGAATAGCTGATGTCTTTCTTCTTTAGTTCATTTAGTTTATTTTCGGAAATGAGCAAGTATTTCCCAAGGATGACGGCTACTGTTGTCCTGTATTATTTGCTTCCCATTCATTTTTGTGATACTCCTCCTTCAAGTCACCTGAAATGTCTGCCATAATTATGGCATTCAGCTGTGTTTTATGGAATTCTAGGCCTTCTGCCAATGAGTAGTAAGTGGCTCCCTTGCCTCAGCCATGATGGAAAATTGTTATTATACAATGTATCTGCCAATTACATTTACTTATTCTAGAAAAACAATTCAACTTTTTTAGCAAATTGGATCTTTAGTTTAAAGCAAAGTGAAATTTCAAGTTGAGAATAGTGTAAAATCAGACCAAGAAAAACGTGGATATAAACTTTTTATAATGAAACTGCTAAAAAGAGAATTGACTAAGTAGAAAAGTATTCTATTTGTTTTCAAAGTATTCTAGTGCATATGCTCTAGAGATTTGTTTTGCAATACTCCTACCCCCAATCACATTCAATCTTGTATTTTTACTTTTTGTATGTTTTTTACCTTTCCAATAGAATCTAAAATCCTTGAGGGTAGGACCACATTATATATATCTTTATATCCACAGTGCCTAGCACTTAGATCTTTGTCCATAATTGTAACTTAATAAATGTTTGTACTTTTCTCCTCCTCCTCTCCTCCTCCTCCTCCTCCTCCTCCTCCTCTTCTTCCTCCTCTCCTCCTCCTCCTCCTCATCTTCCTCCTCTTCCTCCTCCTCCTGACTCTAGGACCAGTGTGTATTTGAATTTAAAATAAAGGCTATGTATACTTTTAGTGTTTTCTTACTAATCTGAAAAAAAATCATATTAAGAATAATTTCTGAATTAAAAAAGCTTATTAACACAGATGAATCATGAAAAATATATCTTATCATAGTATTTTCTTTCTGTGAAAACTCTACACATTTCTAGATAATCAATTTGATATGTTATTCCAGCTGACTCATTTATTTTATATTTATTACTTAAAATGGCATTGGTTTATTTCCTATATCTTTCCCTTGTCTGAACTCTTATTCATTCATAGGATCTCAGACTTAGAAGCTCAAGAACATGAAAAATCACCTAGTCTGACCCTCTTGTTTTAAAGATTAGGAAACAGCTTTAGAAAACTGGAATAATTTGCCCAAAGTCACACAGGGAGTAAATGGCAGAGTCAGAATATGAACCCATGTCTTTTTATCCCAAGTCTTGTTAATTGATACATTCATCATCTAACCAATATCGATTCTCTTATGGCACCTGTGAACTATATGACCTGGACCCTTGCCCAGTTTAAACTGATTAAAGTTTATAGCTTCCCTAAAGACTTTTGGGACACCATCTATATGCTGAATTGTACCATGCAACCAAATAGAGGCATCTGGGGCACCGTGGAGGATTACAATCAGAAAACTTGGATTTAAATACTAGTTAATCCCACTTACTAGATGAATTTATCCAGTTTCTTAGTCTTTTTAGCCTCAGTTTCCTTACTTGCAAAATGGAAAATAACAGCAAACTACACTAACTACCTCAATTAGAAGATTGTTGAGAAATCAAAAGATCTACTTTGTGTAAAAAAAACGTTATTACAGAAAAGCATCTATAAATATGGCATTATTTTCGAAGAACTTTGTTGTTTCAATCATATTTGACTCTTCATGACCTAATTTGAGGTTTTCTTGGCAAATACACAGAAGTGATTTGTTAGTTCTTTTCCAGCTTATTTTACAAATGGAGAAATTGAAGCAGAATTAAGTGACTTGTCCAATAAGTATCTGAAGCCAGATTTAAACTGTTTATGAAAAAAAGCAATCAAAGATAATGAACTTGGCCATTGTGCATAGATTCCTTTTCATTTTTCCTTGGCTTTTTGTTTGTATAATCAGACATGGTAACTTTAGAGTTAAAACAAACAAAATCAAGAGCTCTCAATTCTAGAGATATTTGAATATTTTATAGTCACTTGCTTATTGTGTAACCTGCAGAGATAAAAGACTTGGGAAATGTTCCAGATGGTTACCACAAGTTAGAGTGGGGTCTTTCACTGAAAGGAGCAAGCTCCGAACCAGGAAAAGTTAGCTGTGAAAACAATCTTACCTTCTGACCTTCTACTTAGAAGGTAGCAGGTCTCATAGCGGAGGTCCTCGAAGAGCAAGATTTGAGAGGCTTCTGCTAAGACTAGTTGAGAATTGAAATTGATATTAAAGTTGGGAATGATGAAGATTACAGTTCTCTTGTGTGAAGTGAGTCTAGCACCAGCAGAAACAATTGTGTCCTATGAATAATATGCCCAGTTAATCAATTAACCTAGCAGAGATGTTATACCCAAGGAAAGAAGGGGAAAAAAGTCTTCCATTGATGGCAATACCAGAAGTTCTGAATTGTCTTTGTTGTATACATATTTTCCCTGCATGTATCCTACTACCTTGATGCCATTGTACTTTATTTTGATCCTGCCCTTCCCTTAGGTTCCATATTTATTTGTCCCTCAGGTTTATAAGGAGAAAGTCTTGTCTTATAGCTACTCATTTTATTGCTATTTTAATGTAGTTTTTGCTAAAACCTAATTGCATCTATCAACTAATTATTAACTAGAAGCATACCAGTGTGGGATTGTCAGTAATAGTACCAAAAAGATGGTGCTAAAGGATATATTTTGAACCCTGATCATAATAAATACCCCTTGGGTACCCAAGCCTTGAATAGGAATGAAAGCTAGAAAGTAGTTTAGAATGAGTGTTACAGAATCAATTTTGGTTAGCATGCCAAACTTGTGAAAACAAATGGACCATATCCAATCTGTTTCTCATTTTGTTTTCAATATTCAATGTATTTTCAATATTCAATCTGGTGAATAAATTGAATCTCAAAGACTTTGTTCAGAACCATTGGACATCTTGTCCAAATGCCAAAACAGGAATTTAGCAAATTAGAGTTGGAAAATGTCAGCAGAGTGCCAAGTACCTGTTCTAACTTTAGAGAAACCTTAACTGGACAGTGACAGGATTAAGCATTCTTTGGACTGCTAAGAGCACAATTTGTAGCATATGGTACTCAGAGAGGAACCTTTCAAAATGTTTAATTGCAAATCAAATGCCCAAAAGGACAGGCCTATTTGAATCTAGAAGAGAAAAGAGAGCAGAATCCAACTCAAAAGAGACCAAGAGAAGCACTGAGCCAATAGCAGATAGGAGAATACTTCTAACTGGCCATGTGATTTTTATATTTATATCAGTGTATGCAAGTGCATATTCATATAAAAGTGTTGTTATTATTGATATATAGGAAAAACTTAATTATTATTAGATTTTTTCATTAAATTGAGATTTCAGTGATAGAAGGAACTCCTAATATGGAAACTCTCTGCACCGATGTATACCTAAGGTCCCATGTATACCTTTCTAACTTAACGACTTACAGAAATGCATGGGGTGCTGAAAGGATAAGAATCTTGTCTTATCAGCAATACATGTTGAGTCAGAACTTTGAATCTAGATCTTCCTGACTCCAAATCATGTCATATTATTAATCTTTATCTTTGCATATTTTTTGATTGAGTTCAAATAGAAATGGTTCACAATAAGTTGTTAATCTGTTATTCATCTTTTAAATTTAATGGGAACTCTTGAAATTAGTAGTTGTATTCTTGATCTTATTATTTCTAATATACACATTAGTTGTTATTAATGCACATATGGACAAATTTTGTTGTTGTTTAGTTGTGTCCAATATTTAATGACCCCATCTGTGTGTTTTTTTTTTGGGGGGGGGCGAACATACTGTAATGGATTACTGTTTCCTTCTCCAACGGATCAATCTTGTAGGGCAATCAGAGGTTAAATGATTTGTCAGATTACAACTAGGGAGTATCCAAAACTGGATTGGAGCTCAGATCTTCTTAGCTCTATGCGAATGCACTATCTTCTGAGCCACCATCTATCTTTATGGAGCAAATTAATGTAATGTAAGTATTATTGCCTTTTTATAGACAAATACACAACCCCTGCCCCTTTTTAGCAAGATATTTGGACAAGAAGACATGGATGTGATGGTCTAGATATGATATCTGTTCCTGATAAGGAAAGACTTTATAGAAGAAGTGGTCCTGAATTGGGCTTTTAAGAATAATTAGGATTTTTAGGAACCAAAATAAAGTAGGGTATTTTAGACATAGGGAATGATAGGAGCCCAGACATGGAGAAAGCTAGCACTAGATCTATATGATTGAGTGTAAGCAGTTGGTCTAGATCATAGCACACATGGAGAAGAAAAGAATGTGATAAGAGTAGAGAGAAAAGGCTCTTTATAGAGCAAGGTCTTCGGTGCTGGATTTAAAAGTTTAAACCTGACTTGGTAGGGAAAAGGTTTTGAGCAGAAGAGTGATATATTGTGCACTAGAAAAAAATGGGCGGCCTGGAAGCAGTATGAAAGAAGGCTTGGAGTGGGAAGGAGTATGGAAAAGGGTAAGATCTGTCTGGAGTCTATGCTAATGGTGCTAATGGGGACCTATGTATGGAAGTGGATTTGGCAGCTAATTAGATATGAGAGACAAGGGAGATAGTAGAGTCAAAGATAGCCCCAAAATTTGGAATATAGGCAAATTTGGGAAAAGATATCATTGTCAGAAACAACAAAATCAAAAGTAGAGAGAAATTCATGATGGGAAAAAAAGAAATACAAGATACTCTATCCCTACTGCCAAATTATCTCTGTAACTTTTAAGGAAGAATTCCAAAAACTTATCCCTCATTAATAAGTATATCAAACAACTTCAAGGTTCTTCCTGATTTGATTGCTAGATCAAATGAAATGATATATACAGTGCTTTGTAAAACTTAAAGTACTATATAAATATTAGAGATTACTGTCATTATTATGCTTTGTTAATTTTCTCTCAGGCTGACGTACAGTCTAGAATGTGAGTTAATGAAGCAGAATTAAGTTAGATAAGGGATCTGCTTTTATCAAGCTTCCCCCAAAACTTTAGTCAATGTTTTGTACATACATTTATTTGTTCAGGCTTCTATAGCACTATAGCGTGCAGAGTAGGGAAAAAAGGGGCTGGGGAGATGGGTGGTTGAGGAGAGGGACCTGGATTTAGGAAGACTTGAATTCAAGAGAGGCCTCCAATACCTACCAGCTGTGTGCTTCTGGGTATATCACTAATCTTTCTTGCCTCAGGTTCCCCAACTGTAAAATGGGCATAATAATAGCACTTACATCATTGCAAAGGTTGTTATAAAGCTCAAATGAAAAAATAATTTAAATTATTTAGCTCAGTACACATAGTAGGCATTATATAGATACTATCATCTGTCTATCTGTGGATCATTAGAAAGAAAGAAGGAAAGAAAGAAAAATAGATAGATAGATAGATAGACAGATGATAGTACTATTCCACAGAAGCTAAGCTCTCTGAGAGTTTTTCTTTTTGCTTTTATATCACTAACATCTCAGAGCATTCTTTGCATCTTTACTCACATTTTGGAGCCTGTGGTTTGAACAGTCCTGGAAGCTCTAAAGTGATTCCTTTTAGAGAGTTGCCTTGGGCCCTGAGAACACCTGTAATTTGTCTAAGATCCCCTAGCCAGTATTGGTCAGAAGCAGAACTTGAACTCACATTGTCCTGAAGTCTGGCACCATTTACATTCCCCTATATCAAACTGCCTTTCTTAGATAAATGAGGCATTTATTTAGCAAACACCTCTTGGATTAGTTTAGAAAGAAAAACCAAAGTACTTGATTCTTTTGGTTCTTAGTTTCACCTAATTCTGTGACTGCCTTATTTTTTTGTGTGTGTGTGAGGCAATTGGGTTTTTACTTACCAAGGGTTACACAGAAAGTAAATGGTAAGTGTCTTAAGGATGGATTTGAACTCAAATTCTCCTGTCTCCTGGGTCAGTACTCTATCCACTGTGTCACCTAACTTCCCCTTACAATTGTCTTTTAGTGAAAAATTTATCCTGGTATGGTGGAGGGGGGAACATGGATTGACTGGTCTGGCATTTGTAATTATCTTCAGATTTGTATCAAAAGTCTCTTGAGCCAGACAGACATGCATCTACTTTTATGCTTTCTTTTGCACAGTCTGAGAGATTGTCTGTGGCAGTGGGAAATCGCATGAAAAATGGATGTGGCAGGAAGTAGTATTACTTTCTTTTCATGCTGAGACTTTGGAATTGTTTGTGATTTATTGAAGCAAAGTCGATGACAGGCAGTGCCCACTGCTGCCAACTTACCCAGTGGGCTGAGACCCCATAAATCTGTGCAATAAATAGCTGCCTCATGGTATTTTTTTCTTCACCTATTTATTAACCAAAAGATAAATCTCTTTGTTTCCATGGTAACCCAGTCATAGAAAGTCAGATAGTTGCCAGGTAGTATGGAAGGGGCCAAACTTACCACTCCCTCTAAATTAAAAAAAAAAGTATTGTGTCTGTTTACGTAGATGTCTCCACAGGAACAAATGAATATATGTCCATAGTGTTTCAGATCTTAATTATTTTTGACCCTTCAAATGACAAGTGTTCAGTCATTAAAAAAAAACTTCAATCTCACCACCACGCTGAATATTTCCAGGAAAGAAGCTCACATCAAAAATTGCTGATACTTAGAAGATCAAAAATATAAAAAATGACAGGGCAATCTGGATTATTTGTAGAAAGTAATTTCCTTTAGAAAAACTGTTCTTTGCAAAAGAAAAGAGTGATGGATTTTTTTCCATACCAAGGTCTTAAAACCTAATTGGATTTTCTCCAATACTCATACAATATGCAATGAAATTGAGTGTGAGATCTTCTTCAAAATATTTTATCAGTCTTCATTATTAGACCTTGCTTAATCCCTCCAAGAGAAAGGGTAAATATTATCTCCATTGTATAGATACATGAATTGATGTAATGAATTTAAAAGATTTGGTTAGAGAATCTTTGCTTTAGGGTCGCCACCAAAATTAGGATTTGATATATTTGAATCATTAGGCAGAGTCACTATCATATCACCATCAGACACTTATCAAGCATTCTATATGATAATGGTAATAACTACTATTTATATAGTACTTACTATGTGCCAACAACACCCCTGGGAAGTAGGTGTCATTGGTATCCCTATTTTACAGATGAGAAAACTGAGATAGATGGGTTAAGGGACTTGTTCATTTATTCCCACGGTGAATAGATGTCTGAGGCCAGATTTGAATTCTTGTTTTCCCAGAGTTCAGGCTCAGTACTCTGTCCACTGCATCACCTAGCTGCCCTTAATTCTCCGCTCTTCTTTTAATGTTCAGGTGCAACAGAATCAGTGTAGAAGACACATTCAGGTGCTGCTGAATCAGGAAGGAAGCATGTAAAAGCCGGATTACCCTTATAATTGGATTAGCTTTTGTTTGAACATGGAAGTATTTTAATATAATTTACTTTTTGATACAAATAAAATGTTAGTATCTATTTAAATTTAATTTTAAATAATGTTGCTATAAAACAAGGTTCATGAAGACAACATTTCTACCATTTTTACATATTTTCATTCCCAACACTGAGTATAGGGTCTAACACATAGAAGATGTGTAATGAACAGTTGTTGAATTGAATGGAATACACTGGTCACATACTTGGAAGATTCTTTCAATTTAGATGAAAATCCCCTAAATTCTCCTATGGTTTTATAACTGCTAGCAGGAGTTGAATAGTAACACAATTAACACATGTTAGAAGATTAAACTCCATTGAAGATACCTCATTTTCTTGTGATAAAATAAATTATTATAGAAGAATCTAATGGAATACTATTGTGATATGAGAAGTGATAAAAGGGACAGTTTTAGCGATACTGGGGAAGAATACATGAGCAGAACCAGGAGAATAATTTAAACATTAGCATTGTAAAGGCAAATGAGTTTAAGTGACTTGAGATTTTTGATCAATGCAAAAACCAACCATAATGCCAGAAGATCTGTGATGAAGTATGCTATCCACCTCAGAGAGGTAATGGACTCAAGATGAAGAATGAGACCTATATTTTTGGACATGGTCAAATATATATATAATCACTTGATTATATTTATTCATTGCAAAGTTTTTGTTTTTCTTTTTTTCCAATGGGAAGAGAGATGGGAGAGAGAAAATAAATGCTTGTTAACTAAAATAATGAAATAAATCCATTGACTATATATATATATATATATATATATATATATATATATCTAAGAACCTGACTGTGTCTTTGGAATTCCTCTGGACTATCATTTTAATTTCTTGTAATTATTCTTCTGTGAACAGGAGGTAGAAAGTGGAAAATATCTTTCAGACAATGAACAATGAAAGTACAGAAATGAGAATAATGGGGAAAAGAAAAGACTTTTCCCTTACAGCCAACATTTATAAATGAAATTATATGTAATTATCTCATCTATAGCACTTTCTTGCCATAACCCTATGAGTATGGTACTCAAAGAACTGTTTATCCCCATTTTATAGATGAGGAAACTAAAGCTCAAAGAAGGATCTCACCAGCCCAGGATCATGTCCCTAATAAGTCAGGATTTGAACCCAATTGTTCTGACCTTAAAAGCAAAGCTACAATCTTTATGGATGTCATCTTCAAATGGGCTGATGATATAAGAAATGCTTCATCCATGAAAATGACTGGGGAGTCAATTTATTGGTCATATTCAAATTGGGGAAGTGAAGTGAGACAAAGTGGAGCCTTGGAGTAGATACCAAAACCATCCTGCCCAGATAAATATGAGTCTTTAGGATATGAACTGTGTAGAAATTAATGAAACATTTATTCTCTGGTAAAGGGAGAAATCACCAGGTAACCAATTTTGTAAGATTTCTCACTATTCCATCAGTGGTCTTATCTCACATGACCTTGCGAATGAGACTGAAAGATTTGTTGTGGAGGGTATACTAGAGAACAAAGGAGGGATGTTGGATTCTATTTCTTGCTAAATCAAGAGGGAATTCTAGGAAAAGAAATCTTAGAAATAAAAGAAGGCTATAAGACAGATTGTAGATTTAGGACCAGATGGATCTTAGAGATAATTTGGTTTGATAACTTCATTTTATAGATCAGAGCTTTTAAAAAGTTCTCTTCATTACCTCTTTTTTAACTTAAGAAATTTTTACATGATCCCCGGTGTGTAGGTATATAAAATAGGTATACAAACCAAACATTTATTGATAATAAACCATAAGTTTGTGAATTCCACATTCAGTTACAGAACCCCAATGGGGTCATGAAGCATTGTTTAAGAAATTAGGTTATACAAGCTTATGTGATGATCAACTCTGATGGACTTGACTTTTTTTTTTTTTTAAGCAATGAAGTGATTCAAGCCAATTCCAATAAACTTGAGATGAAGAAAGCCATCTGAATCCAGAGGGAGGACTCTGGGGACTGAATTTGAATACAACATAGTATTTTCACCATTTTTGTTATGGTTTGGTTGCTTTTTTCCTTTTTGATATGATTTTTCTTGTGCAGCATAATAACTGCAGAAATATGTTTAGAAAAATTGCATAAATTAAACTTATTTTGGATTACTTGCTGTTTAGGGGAGGAAGTGGAGGGAAGGGATAGAAAAAAAATTTGAAACAAAAGATTTTGCAAGGATGAATGTTGAAAACTATCTTTTTATGTATTTTGAAAATAAAAAGCTATTATTTAAAAAAGAAAGAAGTTGGGCTTTGGATGAGAAAATCAAATGTCAAGCAAGTGAAGTAACTTGTCCAGTGACACACAGGGAGTAAGCTGTGCAAGCAAGATGTGACGTTAGATGGTCTGGCTCCAAAGTCAGCAGTCTTTCTATTATAAGACACTGGCTCCAAATGCAAGTCTTAGGTGCAAAAGGTCAAATGAAATGAAAAGGACTTAGTATAGAGCTTGGCACTTAGTAGGCTTATTTCCATTCCTTGCTTCTTATTTTAGAGCATTCTAATTAAGAATAATACTTAGTTTGGAACATATTATATATTTATATGACCAAAATTAACTGATAAACTCCCTCTATAATTTCTGTACAGCTTAGTAGATAGAATGCTAGATTTGGAATCAGGAAGATGAGTGTTCCTCAGATTCAGACTGATTGTCTGATCCTGTCATTTAATCTTTCTCATCCTCAGTTTGCTAATTTGTAAAATGAGTAGAATAATATCAAGATTGTTGTGAGGATAAAATGAGATAATGTACTTAAAGTCCTTTGCAAACCTTAGTTTTAAATAAATGTTCGTTATTATTACCTGCCATTTGGTAGATGATCTAAGGAAGGGATGGCACAAAAATCCTACACAGTAAGAATGTGCAGAAAAGCTGTTATCTCCATTGGTGAAGTTAATGTCAAAATTGAAGAGTTTACTTCCTTGAAGTACTGAAGAAGGGTATTTCCTTCTTTGTTTGCATTTTGTTTTTGATTTGTTTTTGTTTTTATTTTTGCAGTAAAACTCTTGAAACATATTAAACAAAAAAAAGAGTACTTTTTCCATGGAGCAGGATAAGAAAGAGGAAATTTTCTGCAGCCTCCCCCACAGGTTGGGCTAAGAGGAGAAATACTGATTCTGAAAAACCTTTGTTGGCAGTGGGTTGCATTGGTGAGGACACTGAACTTGAGATGAAAAGACTCTTAAGACTCATGAGAGGATGAGAAATTGTATATCAACAAAATTACAGATTCTTGCTTTAAGAAAAGCATCACATGGACTTGGTTCTTTTCAACAATAAGATGATTCAGGGCAATTCCAATAGACTTGTGATAGAAAGAACCGTCTGTATCCAGAGAAAAGACTGTGGAAACTGAATGTGGATCACAATATAGTATTTTTTACCTTTTTTGTTGTTGCTTGCTTGTTTGATTTTTTTTTGTTCTCTTTCATTTTTCCCCTTTTGATCTGATTTTTCATGTGAGCATGATAAATGTGGAAATATGTTTAGAAGACTTGAACATGTTTAACTTATATTGGATTACTTGCTATCTAGGGAAGGTAAGAAGTGGGGAGGGAGGGAGAAAAATTTGGAACACAAGATTTTGCAAAAGTGAATCTTGAAAACTATCTTTGCATATATTTTGAAAACTAAAAGGCTATTATTATTAAAAGAAAGAAAGAAAAAAAGAAAAACATTTTCACCCCCTGTGAATGTTAATCCTAGGGTGTGATTGTAAAGTAATACTCCTGTCAATCAATCAATCAATCTGAGTCAACATGTATTTCTTAAGTACCTACTGTGTGCCAAGCACTGTGCCAGGTTCTGGGGATACAAATTCAAAAAATGAAGTAGTCCTATTCCATTTCCATTTTTTTTCACTGTCACAAATTGTAATGGGCTGAGGTTTGAGTTGATGCACTGAGGTCCCAAGTACGTGAGGCTAAATAGTAATTGGGCTATACTCTATTAATATACATGATTAGATAAGGAATGGTCCCTGCCCACTCTCCGTGCAAGTCCTGATGTGTTGTATAGGAAATGACGATTTTGGGGGGTGGAGGGAGGGAGAGACAGGAAGAGAAGCTGGAAGAGATTGGCCTGGGTTCCAGACTCCTAGCTGCTGGTTGTGTGGCTGCTGGTCTAGCTAGCTTCTTGACTCAGCTGCACACATTGCTATCGCAGATTCCCTTCCACCTCTGATCTTTCTTCACTGAGAATAAAGACTGACGATTTTCCCCTAACCTGAATTCCTGACTCCTGCTGATTTAAAAATATGCGATCTTCACATGCAGCAATTCTCCAAGGTCAAGGTAGACCTGGTATGCCTATAAAGTGTAAAGATCTTTTAAATTTCTTGTTAACAACTAAGTTATTCATGATAATGTGGGCTAGTCAGGCCCAAGCTTGCAGGTCCTCTCACTTCCATTATCATTTTGGCCAGAAGGTTCTAAGAAGCAACCTGCTTGCAGGTTAGTAAAGCATTTCCTTCAATTATCTTGCTGGGAGTTTGTGTTCTATTTGCTGCCCAGCATTATCTGGGGTCACATCACAATTGTTGCAGGAGAGGGCCACCCCCAAGTTTTCTTCCATGGAGAGAGATGCTATTGAACCAACTCTTGTCTAGAGAATTATCCCACCTGTCAATTCAGATCTGTGCTAGGGGCAGCCTCTGTCAATCTGAGGTCTACCCACCAAGAGGCTTGGTCTCAGGTATGATAATACCAAAGCAGCAAAGACAAAAGCTAGTCAGTATTCAAAGATATAGGTCAAAATATTGCATTTTCCTGGTGAGGATGAAGGCGTCCTAAACAGAGTCCCCTTAAAAGGCATCAGAAAACCTCAAAGAAAGAAGAAAATATATTGAATCAGAAGACAAGCAAGGTAACAACACAGAATTAAACTGAATATGTAATCAAAGGATAAGGATTACTGTGAGAATTTTCTAGCCCTACTATGGCTGGGCCATTCCACTGGCTTCCTAGATATGAGAGAACTCTATGTAGAAGAATGGCTCATTATTTTCCCAATGGCAGCATCTGATAACCTAGCTGTCATTGGATGAATATAGCATTTATTCCCTCATTAGTCAAATTGGCTTAGATTGTTTTTGCATATTTTTGTTTGAAATTATAAGACCTGATATTTATATAGCCCTTGAAGTCTGCCGAATACTTTAGGTAATGTACTGCAGGGGAAAGAGCATGAGCTTGGAATCATGGCACCTGATTTCTAGTCTATCACCTGCTACTTGTGTGATCTTGGAGAACTCACTTAAATTCTCTGTGTCTCAGTTGTCCAAATTATAAAATAGGGGAGTTAAACAGGATGGACTTTGAGGTCTGTCCTAAAGCTAGTTGTATGATCCTCATAAAAATCTGGTGAGATATACACTACAGGTATAATTATTCCTATTTTATAGATGGGGAAACTGAGGTTCGGCAAAGTTAAGCGATTTGCCCTGGCAACCTGCTAGTAAGTGTCAGAGGCAAGTTTTGAACTCAGGACCTCCTGACTCCGAATCCAGCCCTCTATCTGGTATGGTACACTGCCTCTATGTAGTAGAATATTTTTTTGTCCAAGAGTTAATTACACAGAAATGCATGTACCATAGATTGAAACACATCCCACATCCACATCCTTGAGATTCAGAAAGGGGTGTGTGTGTGTGTGTGTGTGTGTGTGTGTGTGTGTGTGTTGGGGTGGCAGGAAGAGCTCATGGTAATAGTATAGGATAGGGGGGCTGATTGTGAAGAAATTGTCAGTCATTCCCCACCTTTCTACCCTAGGAATCCCAGCAAACTAAGGGGAAGACACACCCCAAAAGGAGGCAGGTTTATGAGATAAGTTTCCCCGTGGATCTTGATTTTGTAATAGGAGATTTCTATTTTAAGGTAACATCTGTATTATCTCCCTACATTTCTCTTCTATCATTTGAAAAACAGAGAGGACTTATAAATAGCAGCTTAACTTAGAAATCTAGGCTCTCAAGCAAAAGCTTCAGAAAGGAACCCGTGCCCTTTATTATCCACAAAGTAAATAGTTCTCTGGCTGCTCCTGGTCACACTAAGATGTGTGCTTATACCACCGGATCTTTCTTTAAGCAAATTGAAGAGGTGAAAAAATTTTTTATACAGAAGATAAATTTGGGGGTGATTATTCACTTTATCAAGAGCTCCATATAATATAAGCATATAGTAGGGATTTAATACTTATTGTGCAATAAATATATGCATGCTTTGATTCACAAACTATTAATTTATACAACATTTCAGAAATATATTTATTGAGTGAAATGAGGCACATCAGTAATGAATCTTTACTGCTTTATCTTTTCCAAGTATGTAAGTTTGAGTTACATTGGGCATTTGCTGTAACCTAATACATCAAAGGATATTGGGGGTCTTTATTCCTGATTTAGTCCAGAGTATACTTCTCTTTTTCAAATCATTTTCTTTTAGCCCCAAATAACCTTTGAATTTTGCTGCATTTCCTACAAGCGATGGCTAGGGAGGGAAAGGGAGAATGTTCTTAGCTTCACTTAAGCTATTAGGTCCATTATCATACCTTATAGCTTTGCATTTCTTGGAAAAAACTTATTTCATCCAGCCTTTATGAATTCAACCTCTTGGCCACGATATAATTTTTCTGTTTTGTTTTCTTTTTTTCCCTTAAAAAACCTGGCAGTGACTGATAATAGAGAATACCTCCTTGATGCTTGTGTGTATGTATGTGTATGCACGTAAAAACTATCACTAGACAAATGAGTTTTTGTCCCAGGGTATTACAATTTAAAGGGAGCTGGCAGTATTTGTCCTTTTTTTGGGCAGATTTTAGCACCCATTTCAAAATAATTTATTAAAATAGGGAGCTACCGGAGACTAATTCCTTTTCCAGTGGCTGTACCCCAAAGGATGTCTCCTCATTCCCCTTCTCAGCCCATACTTGTATTGTTCCCTCCCTTTGCAGAATATTCTTTATGTCCAACCCATGTACCCAGTGTACTGAGGTCAGTCTCTCCTTATGGAACATTGCTATTTCTCCCATGTTATTCCTTTTTCCTATTTATTTCCTTGCTCTAGGCACTAGTATGATTAATAATGGCTCTCTCTGTGAGATTTTATAATTTATATTAAAACCAGTCCTCTATCTGTGGAAAACCTCTTATGGCACCCTTTATATACCTAACAACCCACCCTTTGTATACCTAACAAAATGCAAAAATGAGACTTTAGAGGAGAAAGGAGTGTAGATGGTATTATACAAATAGAAGCAATATTTTTTTTTGTTTCTCTGATGTATTTAAAAGGGGAGTCATTGGAAGTCATGAGATAATCATGTTTTTAATGCGTCTGACCCTCTTTAAGAGAATAGGCTTTGGCTAATGGGCTTGAGTCAAGTGTCTTCTTGCTTACCCACTTATTCTTTCAAGTGATTAACTCATCCTGGCAGGGTTGTCTCTAATTGATTTTCTCTTCTTAAATTTTTGCTGTTTTCTTATAACTCTTAAGGCTTTCTAGGATTTTAGCAAAATACTTTTAAATTCTATTAGGCTTTGAGTGAGGGAGAAAAGGCTTTTCATTGACACATCGGGCATAATGCCTTTACAGAAAGAAAGAAAGCCTCTGAGCATGCACTAATTAGTAGGGAAAGCTGGAGGGAAAGGATGTCAGTGGGTTAAGTTCAACTAAATCTGATGTTGTCCTAGACATTGGGGGCAGGATGAGGCTTTTTCTAGTGTGAAATCTATTTATTCCAAAATGTTTCCAGGAGGCCAGTTACTTAGAAATAGGTGAAAGGGATAAGAAGAAAACCAAGGTGAGACAGTTAGCCTATTCCTAGGGCTTTATCCTATATGCTTCTCTAGGGAATACTAGTAGACATAAAAACATTATACAATTGACACTTCATCATATATTTTGACCTTGAGCTAAAACCAAGGTGAAGGGAAGAAAAATGTGTATCTTACTAAACTCAGACCTTTTTATTTATTTCCTTGAATCTATTACAGAATACCTGTTTTGAGTTTTTACCTACTACCACATTCCTTCTAGGATAATTATATGACTACATGACAATGAATGCTAAGACAATGGAAAGGCACTTGGTGGGTTTGAACAGACCATATGACATTATGAACCAGTGTCATAAGATAAATGTATATTTATTGATATTTATATATGATCAGGAGAACTGGAGGAAGTTCTTAATAAAAGGTGAATTCATAGATAAGATTCCTACAGGAAAAACAGAGTTTTTACAGACTGTGAGAGTAAAGGAAGGAAAAGGAAAATGAGCATTTATTAAGTACCTACTATGTACTTGGGCACCTTGCTAAGCACTTTATAAAAATTATACTGTACAATCCTCACAACCAACTCTGTGAGGTGGGTGTTATTATTATTCTTATTTTACAGTTGAGGAAACTAAGACAAGAGAGAGAAAGAGGGAGACAAGGCCAGGGTTACAAAGATACTAAGTGTCTGAAGCCGAGTTTGAACTTGAGTCTTCCCCACTCTAAATCCAACTCTATTCACTGAACCATTTATTATAAGTGAACACACATTGATGAGACTATAACCCAATGGGGAATTGGAGCAAACAGTCACAAATCAGTGGTCAACTAGAAATACAATGTGACTGTGTTTTGCATTTGAGAAGAAGGAAGCTCTTTGCCCAGTTGTCATACAGCTTGGAAGTATCTGAAAGAGGATTCAAACCCAAAGTTTCTGGACTCAAAGGCTAGCATCCCTTTCATTACAGCCCCTGCCCTTCATGGATTTTTTGTCTGAGGACCAGCCAAACTGATTCCAGAGAGGCTCACCATAGGAAATGCAATAACCACACAATTAAGATTTTGGAACATAAAGTCCATCTGCTAAGGAAAAAAAAAGTTCATGATCCATAGCAGTGGAATGAGGACCCCCAACATCTTTGCCAAGAAAACCCCAAATGGGATCACAAAGGGTCAGACATAGCTAAAGTGATTCAACAACAACAACGAATGATATAGTTGAGAGGTAGTTCAGTTATCATAAGGAGAGTTGACCTTAAACTAGGAACTTGGGTTCAAATTCCATTTCTAACATATCCCAGGCAAGTTATTTAACCTTTTTGTTCTTTAAATCATAAATTGCCCAACAATTGATGATCTACTTTTTTTGAGTTTCCTCCTACATCAATGAAACTGCAGCTTGAACCAAAACCAAATTGTATTATTTAACCAAGGGTTCAAAACAGCTGATATTGATTTGTTGGGGGTCCTCATTCTATTGCTACAGATCATGAATTCTTCTTTCTTAACAGATGGACTTCATGAAAGGCCATGTTCCAAAATGTTAATTGTGTGGTGTTTGCACCTTTTATGGTAAGGGTCTATGAAATCAACTCCAACAAAAAGCCATGAGAGGCAGGGGTTGTAATAAATAGAATGCTAGACTTTGAGTCCAGAAGCTTTGGGTTTGAATCCTCCCTCAGATACTTTCTAGCTGTGTGACAACCAGGTAAGATTCTTAATCTCTCTGGGCTTCAGTTTCCTCATCTGTAAAAATGAGGCTGGATTTGATGGACTTCATGGTATCTTTCAACTCTCAAATAATAATCCTATATGATTCTGTAATTAAACCCATACTCAAAGTTTTTACTGAGTTGCACAAGCAATGGGGATACAAATATAAAAGAAAAGCTTGTTCTTGTCCTCAAGAAGTTTATGTTCTAAAAAGAAAGTCAATATATAGAAAAGTGGTAGCTGGTGATGGGGCAGGAAATTTGGCTTGAGATTATTGTGAGTGGAACCATAAGAGAGCTGCTAAGTATTTTAGGGAGCAATGACAAAATGATGTGATAATGATACTACTACTGGAAAAGAATTGGGATAGGGTATTATATAGGTATTATATATATAGTTTGTATACTATATATTATCTATGCTATGTGCTATATATACTACATGAAACATATACGTGTATATAGCATATATATATATATATATAGTATATATGTACTACACACACACACACACACAGACCTATAATATATATATATATATATATATATATATATATATATTGTATATTTGACATCTTGGCAATTTTCAGGGAGTTGGCCAGGACAGGAGCAAATTATAGCTGGAACCAAGCCTACTGGTAGAGGTGACTAGCTATTGTAATAATATCTCCATATATCTCATAACCTCTACTTTCTTTCTCTTTTGATCTATCCTTAAAACAGTTGCTAGAATAATAGTAATAACTAACATTTACATAGACTCTAAGATTTGCAAAGTACTTTACATATATTCTCATGTTCTTGCAATAACCCTGGGAGATGATTGCTATTATTACCCTCATTTTACAGCTGGGGAAACTGAGGCAGAGAAGTTACCTGACTTGCCAAGGATCATGCAGTTAGTAAGCGTCTGAGACAGGATCCAGCTTCAGTGCTTTATTATAGATCTTCTGAAACATTTAAACCCAGACCAAAATCTGAACCTACTTTAAGCAGATTCTCTAATCTTCAAGATAATATATATATATATATATAAATATAATATTTAATCTTTAAGAAGATTCTCCTATATCTTTTAGGCTTAAAATTCACCTTTCCTATTTCTAAAACCTGAAGGGAGCTGTTCTGTATTGATATCAGAAATTTTCTTTTGAAGCCAGTTAATTTTTTTCTGACTTATTAGAAATGTGCATCAACTCCCTCCCTTGGAGCATTGTTATTTAGAGAGCCATTGATGAGCAGTGTTATCCACCTCTCACAGTAACAAAATACACAAAACTGATCTCCACTACTGAAACAAACACAATCAGACCTCTTTTTTTAAACTTCTATTTGTCATTTTCCAGGGAATTGTTTTTCAGTCTCAATCACAAGCATTGTTGCATAAAACTGATGATGTCATGTTTAAAACAATTTGCTTAAATAAGATCCATTCTGATACATCTTAAAGAACATAATATATAAATTATACATACATACATCATACGCACACACACACACATATAAATACATACACAATTTTGCTTTTCCATATGACCATGTAGTTCATGAAAGGAAAATTAACTATATGTTTGGTATTTTGATTTTATTAGGAGGGCCAACAGACAGATTTTTTTTAATTTTAAAAAGTAGGCTCAGTAGATATTAATGTTGGAGAGGTACCAGTATCTAATGTTAAAGAGGCTTATACAATCTATGTGGAAACTTATAGCGAATTATCTGTAACTAGTTATAAAGACTAGCAGAACTAGATTTTAAAACCGGAATCCAAATTCAATGTTTTTTCTCTAATACTTCTCTTATACTGTAATTGTTTTTATGACATGGTTATTTGTTCATTCACCATCTATCATTTATCTATCTATCTATCTATCCATTCATCCATTTTTTGATATCTTCTGTTTTTACATTACCTTCATTGCAAAATATTTCTCTTCTTATTTCCTAACCAGAAAAATCATCCCTTATTACGAAAGAATGAAAAGCAAGCAAGGGATCGAAAAGCAGGACTGCAAAACTAATCAACCTATTATCCAAGTCTGATAGCATATTCCATGTTCTACACCCATGTAGTTAATTTTTTTATATCTTCTTTGGTGCTAAGATTATATACTTACATAGCTTTGTTTCAAATTTATTTTGTTTTTTTTTGTTGTTGTTGTTTTTTCATAGTCAGCATGTATAATGTTTTCTTGCTTCTGCTTACTTCATTTTCATCATTCATCATAAATCTACCCATGTTTTTCTCAATTTTTATATGCATAATGCTTCCCAACAAAGTAATGCATCACAATAATTGGGACAGCTGTTTGATTCAATGGATAGAGTCCTGACCCTATATTCAGAAAGATTTGAATTTAAATCTAATCTCAGATACTTATTAGCTGTGTGACTCTGAACAGATCATTTAACCTCTGCCTGCCTCAGTTTCCTCAATTGTTAAATAGTGATAATAATATACCAACCTCCCAGGATTGTTGTGAGGATTAGAGATAATAATTGAAAATCACTTACCTTAGTGCCTGACACATAGAAAGCATTATATAAATGCTATCTATTATTATTTATTTAATCACTCCTCATTTGATACACAGTTACTAGTTCTTCATTTTTGCCTGCTATAATAACTATACCTGCTTTGGTATATATGAAACATATCTTTATTTCTTTGTCTTCTGTGGGGTATATGATTTTAATTTTTATTGCTTTATTTATTTATATTATATATATATATAAAATATATTTATATATTTTGCTTTCTTTGTTGCTTTATTTTGAGATCCATATTCTCTTCCTTCCACATAGCCTCCACTCTCCCTATCTTCTCCTAGCCAAAAAGGCTTTCTCTAGGAGGAGGCTTTCTCCTCCTTGAGAAAGCAGGAAAAACAAAATCCCTCTAACAAATGTATATGGTCAAACAAAACAAATTTATGCATTGGACCAAAGCCAAAAATGTTCTGTTTTAATGTGTACTCAATACTCTAACTCCATCACTTCTCTATCAGGAGGTGGGTAGTATGTTTTGTTTTGAGTCTTTTGGAATCATGGTTAGTCATTGTGTAGATCACACAATTCTAACTTTTTCAAAGTTGATTGTGAAGTGTGTGTGTTTTTTTTTTTAACTAATTGAGGCATAGATAATGTCTGTAGATAAGGTTAGTGGCTATTTGGTATCTCACACACATTTCATTTCTTCTATTTACATAGCCACTGTCCTAGATCAAGCCCTTACCACCTCTCAGCCAGGATATTGTAGGAGCATCTTAAAAAACAACCCTGCCTTAAGCCTCTTCCCTCTCCAATCCATCCTCTACACAGCTGAATTTCTTAAATGGTAAGTCCAATTATATTATCCTTCTTGTGTCCTTATTATGCCTAGAAACAAATGTAAATGTTTTTGTCATTTAAAGCCCTTCACAACTAGGGCAGAAACTAATTTCCAGGTTTAATATACATCACACTCTTTATATTGTCTACAATCCAGTCAAACCAACCATATTCTTTATACATGCACTCCTTTTGCTCTCTATTTTTGCACTGGTTATCCCCATACCTGGAATTCATTTTTTTCTTTTTTCATTCTCTTAGAATTTTCCCAAGATAGCTCAAGTGCCTCTTTCCATATGAAACCTTTCTTGAGCTTCATTGCTGCCAGTGCTTCTCCCTTCCCCAAATTCCTTTCATTCCTGTTGTATATATTTGCATATGTATTTCTTGCACATATCCCTAGTAGAATTTAAGTTCTTTGAAGGCAGGATACTTTCATTTTTCATCATTCAACCAACATTTAGAACAATTCTTGGCATATGAAAGGAACTTAATAAATGCTTGTTAATTGATGGAAGCTCAACCAAAAATCCATTCATTGAGCCAGAAGGCATTTGTTGTTTATTATGTGCATGTCACTGTGTTAGATTATGCTATGGAAAAGACAAAAGATATGTAAGACATAGTACCTGCCTTTGAGTTGTTTATAGTCTAGGGGATAAACTCACAATCTATTACAGTTTATTTGAAGAGCCTAGGAAGAGCCGCCTACCTCCAATTTATCATATTACCTGAAATTCTATCACTAGGGTTTTTTTCCCTTTGAATGAATAATCATCATTTTAAGAAATGCAAATATCCCTGAGAAGCTTAATATATTGAGGGGAGCTATCAATCTTTCCTACTTTATAAAAATTTAGTTTGATTAGAATTCTTTCTTCTTTAACATCATGTAAATAGAAGTATAGTGAGAAAATAGAAATTATAGTTGGTAGGAGTGGGGAGAAGTAGAGGTGAGGATGGAAAGTGGGAAGGTGTTAGATAGTTTTGAACCATCTAGCTTTACTGAAGAGACAAGAAAACAGCAAAACTGATGAGCAAGAAGTTAGCATAGGAGCATTTGGTGATTTTGGAGCTAGGGAAGGTAGAGAGAGAGAAGAAGAAAAAGGAAGCAATAGAGCACAAAAAACAAACTTTGCTTAAAGAAAGAGGCAAGAAGGCAGCCCTTCCATGAGTCCAAATAGCAAAATAACTGAAATCAACTCACATCAACAGAAAGCAAAAACCACTGGACTTATTGGAGCCTAAGGATCTGAGTTTGAGGTGCTCTCTACCATTGCCCAGCTGTATTTTTGTATTTAAAGTAATTTAACTCATACTGTTGGTTAACTTTTTATGTTTTTATGTCTTATCTCCCTCAACACATTGTCAGATTTTTGAGAGTAGGGAATTAATTTTTTGTCTGTAATGTTGTCAGCATGAAAAGGGATACTGTGAGAGCATCTAGTCTAGCTTTTCATTTTACAGATTGAAGACCATAGGACCAAAGTGGCTTGCTCAAAGTTATAAATTTATTTAGTGTTGAAGCTAAGAGTTGAACTAGTTCTCAGTTAGTAAGAACTCTGCCTTTAATTAGGAAAAAGATTATGGGGATGTCACTATAGTTAGTCAATTTTCATCTGCTTTTTAGTGCTTTTGTTTACATTATTGTAATTATTATACACGTTGCTCTCCAAATCCTGCTTATTTCATTCTGTATCAGTTTATGCAAGTCTTCCAATTTAAAAAAATTCACACATTCATCTTTTCACATAGTATTCTATTACTTTTATTCACCAAAGCATGTTCTTTTATTTTCTTAATTCTGGCTTTTTATAATCACTGCTTTTCTTTCTACATGTCTGCAAATAAGCAAGATATTTGGGATTATGGACTTTCTCATTTCAAACACAATATTATGATTTTTGTATTATATCATGTAGTCTTCAAGCCATTTTTTCAAAAAACCCCAATTCCTCATATTGTAGTAGAAAGATATCCACACTATTACTCTAGAGAACTGTATTCTAATTGTACCCCTGCCATTAATTTGCTGTGTGATCTTGGTAGTCACTTCATTTTTATAAACTTCAGTTGCCTCACAAATCAAACAAAAATATTGGACTAGGTCAGCAGTGCTAAATACAATGCCCACAGCCATATGCAATCAGTAACAGTTCAAGATATGGCCTAGACCAAGTTAAAATATAATGTAGAAATATTCAACAAAATAAATATACAATAGAACAGAGATAATGCTTATATGTGGTTTTCTAAGTCAATGTACTGCTGGCAGGGATACTTATATATATTTTAGTGACTTCCATTTATTTGTTTTACTCCTAGACCACTGGACTGGATGATTTTTTTTTATTTCTGGCATTTTATACAGTTGATAGAATAATAGAAATTCAAATAATGAAATTCAAAAATCAAATTAAATAATTCTTCAATTCAATGCACTAGTGAAGGCCAAATTAAGATCAGATGACATGAATTTGTAATAGAGGGCACCAGTGTCTGTCTCCAGTGTCTTTTTAGCAGCCTGGGAGACTGGGTGATGGTGGTGCTTAATCCAGGATTAGGGATTAGTAGAATTTGAATTGTGAAAAGACTAGAATTGGAGAGAGTTAAATATGAAGGATAGTGAAAAATAGAATTGATCATTGTAGAATCAAGTCTAAAGAATGAGATGAGGCTGAAGTATGAGTGATTGACTAGGGCAAGAGCAATGGAAGTTGTGCTAAAGATGAATAAATTAAGAAAGTGAGGCAGATAGTAATGTGGAAAAACCAAAAGCCATGATTAGAAAGAGAAATTTGAGCTCCTAATCATGAACATAATGGTGAGATTTAAGATATGTTGTCCCTATGGGTAACTGAGGTAGAAGGAAATTATAAAAACTTGTGGATTTCTTTTTTTGTGTTTGTGTTTAATTTACTATTTAATCCCCCCCAGTTACATGTAAAACAATCTTTTACATTTGTTTTTAAAACGTTGAGTTCCAGATTCTCTCTTCCTCTCTCTCCATCTCTCACTCTTGTTGAGAAGGCCCATGTGAACTTATGTGAAATATTTCCATAAAAGTCATGTTGTAAAAGAAAATATAGATTCTCGCTTTCCCCAAATAAAAACTTCTTAAGAAAAATAGTTTTTAAAAAGTCTGCTTCAGTCTGTATTCAGACACTATCAGTTCTTTCTCTAGTTCATGGATAACATTTTTCATCATAAATTCATCAGAGTAGTCTTAGATCATTGTATTGCTGAGAATAGCAAAGTAATTTAATGTTAAGCATCCCACAACACTGATATTCTTTTGTGCACAGTACATTTCACTTTGCATGAACTCATGGAGGACTTTCCAGGTTCTTCTGAGAACATTCTGCTTATCATTTCAAAATTGTAAGCTGATGGACTTTGGAACCAAGGGGACATCAGTAATATACTATAGTTTAAAATCTCAGGTATGAGTGCAGGGATTAGAGTGGGGTGCAAGATTGTGAACTAGGATCTAGATTTCTTGAGAAAGGAGGAAGTGAATTAGATCATTTTGGATCAGATGATACAGACCTACGGAGTGAACTAACTTCAAAGGAGATTAGGTGTTTGTACAAAAGGGGAAATCTAAAAGTAGTAAGTGGGTGAAAGCTACCTGTTAGCTACTCTTCCTAGATGTGATGTGAGAGAAGAAGCAGTGGCTGTTGGAGAAGGTAGCCTAAGATGTAGTGTTTTTCTGAGAGAAGATTGTGTTTGTGAACTAAAGAAGTTTTTGTGAAAAAGAAGAGCTTGTGAAAAGAAGAGATTGAGGGTGAAGCTGAGTTTGCTAATGATCATTTGAGAGCTTCAGAGGGCATAGAGAAAAGGGAAAGCACAAGAGGAAAGGGTCTGGGGGAGGGTGGTAGAAATGGGCTGGTTTTCTTGTACGGGAGGTGGCAAGAGAGAGGCTTTCATCCCTAGGAATGACAATTCTGAATCACTGGAATTAGCGGAACAGAAGGTACAAGTTTGCTAATTATCATTACTAGTTGGGTGGAACCTTCAATTTCTAATGTCCCATAAAGATACAGGATAGCCTGGATGTAACTCTTTCCTTGCAATATGCTCTTAGCTTTAGATTGCAGGAGACCTTTGAGGTTCCCTAGTCTAACTTCCTCCTTTTGCAGATGAGGAAACTGAGACGTAAAGAGGTTAAATGTGGGGTATGGAACATTCTCAAAAAGATATACCCCATCTGTCGAATGCATTGTCTTTTACTCAGTCTGATGTTTGAAGCTATGGTTTGGGAGACACAGATTTTTACTAAGGTTCCAATCTTTCATGTTTCAGCCACTGTTGTGAGACCAACTAATATAAAGTTTGGTATTGAACTAAGACTTAGACTAATGCTTTGTATATAGTATGGTACACTAAAGTTCAGTGATCTGTTAATTGACTATCTGGAATTTTTTGTTTATTTGCTTTGGGTCCTAGCTATTTCTATTAAAGTTGCAATATATGTACTAAGTAAATGCAGGGAGATTTTAGAGGAACAAGATTATTATTTCCCTATTTATTTGTTTAATTATTCTAATTCTAATAGTAAGATTCTTTTTGTATTAATATTTACAGTTTATATCAAATTAGAAATTCTTGTACTTTTTCTTTGATATTCTCTCAGAAGAATTAAGAGCAATTTATGGGTTATTAGAATGGAATAATATTAATAGCTAGCATTTAGATGGCATTTACTATGTTCCAGTTGCTATGCTAAGCTCTTTATTATCTCATTTGATCATCACAATAATCTCGGGAGGCAGGTGCTATTATTATTCCAAATACAGTGATGAAGTTTTTGTTGTTTAGGTGTTTTCAGTTGGGACTAACTCTTCATGCCTCCTCTCCACCTTCTCCCCATCTCCTTTTTTAGCAAAGATAATGGAATGGTTTTGGCATTTCCTTCTTTAGCTCATTTTACAGATGAGAAAATTGAGGCAAACAGGGTTAATGATTTGCCTAGGGTCCCACAACTATTGTCTGAGGTAAATTGAACTCAGATCTTCCTAGGCCTAGTACTCTGCACTATACTGCCTAGCTGTGTCCTTATTGATGAAGAAACTGAATCAAGTAGTGGCAAAATGGTTTATCCAAGGTCACACAGCTAATAACTGTCTGAAGCTATGTTTGAACTCAGGTCTCAATTCCAGGCTAAATGGTTTATCTACTGTACCACCCCACTGCCCTCATAGAGCTCTTAGGGACAATTTGGTTCAACATATTTTATCATGAAAAGACTGATGTATGGAGAGGAGAAAATATTTTAGGCAAGATTGTATAGATTTATGGCAATTGTTTGGTCTTGGTATTGGAAATATTTTGTGAATAAAAACATTAACCAAAAGTGAGAGACAAAGCCTAAGGCAAGTGAGTTTGAACCAAAAGAAGAATTTTTGGAAATTTTCTTTGAATTATTTTGATTTTGCTCAAACTTAGAAAAAATAAAATAAAACAAATGAACATTCCCTGGCTCTGAGGAGATATTTGATAGATTGTCAAATGAATGAGTTTGATAAAAAGACTGGGGTCTGTTTCTCAATTGAAAAGACTCAGGCTGGGGATTAAATTTCTCACCATAATAGTTGGTGATACTAAAAGGTCTTTTTGATTTTTAAACTTTGCAAGTTTGCCTATACATATAATAGATCCACAGTTGAATAGATAGCCAATAAGCTAGTTTATCAGTACATATATTTCAGTTACATTCCACTAATGACCCTGAATTACATCAAAGAAAAGTTGGCTGAATTGCATTGGAAAATTGCAACTGTACTTTTAATGCTCCCTAGCTTCTCCTAAGAAGAGAGGCCATTTTAACACCAATATGGGATGCTTATGGCTCTGAATCACAGAGTACCATAATGCTTAAAAAGCTGAAGTTATCCTAAAGGACATGGAAAGATACATGATGGAAATATTACCAAAGACTTGTGTACAAAAAACAGTGAAAAAGGCATCCTTAGATATGCATGATGGGAAAAGGAGGCAGGTTGGTTATATAGTGAGAATGAGGAACAACTATTGGACAATACTTGATCTCCTGGTACTTACATATTATCAAAAGCTATTGATCATAGACCCAAAGTATGTTAGGTGGGGGTCCCTTTTATAGAGGATTTATGGGAAAGCTTAGACAAAAAAATTACACAGAATAAGGAGGGGTGGATGGGGTAGGTTTTGAACCATTGAATGGAGTTACTACATTGATAAGACCACAAGTGCATCAAAGTATCTGAGGAGACATAGAGATCAGTGAGATCTCTTTTATTTTCATGAAATGAAGGACAAGGTCATAGAGAATCACAGTAGCAAAAATGGAGGGGACTCTCCATCATAATAAATTAGTATGACATCATTGCACACATTTGTCAATGTAGCATAGTCAGTGACTGTTGTGCAACAATAGCTAATTGCTAACACAGTCATTCAGAGAACAATGTGAAATAGCAGAAAGAAAATCTGCCTTAGAGATGGGAAGACCAAACTTCATTGCCATCTATTGGCTCCCTAGTACCCCTGGATCAAACACCAGCTCCTTCAATTGCCATTTAATGTTCTTCATGACTTCCTTTCTATGTTCCCCTTCTAGATCCTTTTAAGCCTACTATGGCCTCATATATTATGTAAGTTCTGGAATGCTCCATATTTATAATTGTGTCTTTGAATTGGCAGCTGCCCCATGCCTGCATCATATTCCCTTCTCAGAATCAATGATTTCCTTCAATGTTCAATTGAAATTGTTGTTTAGTAATTTCAGGCTTCAGGTCTGACTCTTTTTGATGACATTTGGGGCTTTCTTGGCAAAGATAATATAATGCTTTGCCATTTTCTTCTCCAACTCATTTTACAGATAAGGAAAATGAGGCAAACAGGATTAAGTAAAGTCATACACCTAGTAAGTGTCTGAGACTAGATTTAAACTCAGGAAGATAAGTCTAATCTGACTCCAGACCTAGCTAAATTATTTGCCCCTTCAATTCAAATGCTACCTTCTAAAAGTCAAGTCAAATTAAGTCAGCAAGAATATATTAAAAAATATATATCAAGTACCTACTATGTATGCTAAAAGCTTGCTGATACGAAAGGAAAAAGCAATCCTTCTCCTTGGGGAATTCACCACTTAATAGTGGGAGAAAATATGCAAATAGCTATGTACAGATAAATTGTAAATAATTTGAGAGGAAATAGGGAAATCAGGAAAGTTTTCTTGCAGGAGGTGAGATTGTAACTGATATTTGAAAGAAGGCGGGGAAATCAGGAGGTAGAGAGGACAAAGAGAATTCCTAGTATAGGAGACAACCAGTGAAAATGCATAAAATTAGAAATGGAGTGTTTTGTGAGAGGAGCAGCAAGAAGGCTAGTATAGCTGAATTGTAAAATATATAGTAGGGAGTGAGGTATAAAAAAACTGCAAAGGTAAGACAGGTCCAGGTGATGAAGGACTTTATAAGTCAAACAGAGAATTTTACATTTGATCATGGAGACAAAAGGGAGCCACTGGAGTTTGTTGACTAGATGACTGATCTGTGCTTTAGGATAACCAGTGTGATAGCTCTGTGGAGTCTGGATAGTGACACAGAGAGAGAGGCTTGAGGCAGGTAGACTAACCAGCTGGTTAATGTAATTCAGGTATAAAGTGATGGGAGTGGGAGTAGGGGCAAAGGAGAGAAGGAGGGATGTTTCAAAGATAAAATTTAAGGGCCTTGTCAACAGATTGAATATGGAGAATGAGAGAAATTGAAAAGCTGATCTAGCTTGTGGATAAGTAGGAAAGATGGCAGTGTTCTTGATGGTCATAAGGAAGTTTTAGGAAAAGGGGAAGGTTTTAAAATAAAGATCATGAATTCGATTTTGGACATGCTGGTTTTAAGATGTCTATACTATATCCAATTTGAAATATCTATGAGACAGGAGGTCAGGAATGAGAGTTGGCTAAAAAGATTTGAGAATAATCTATTTAGAGATGATAATTGATTGTTGCTGATGAGACTGTCAGGTAAAATAATTTACAGAGAGAGGAGATGAGAATCTAGGACAGAGCCCTTGAGGGCATCCAAAGTTAGTGGTGAGACCTGGATGAAAATCCTATAGAGGATATGAATAGTCAGAAAGGTAGAAAGAGAACCAGGTGAGACTAAAGTCATAAAAACCTGGAGAGGAGAGATTATCAAGGAGAAAGGGGGTGATTAATAATATTGAAGTCTACACAGATATCAAGAAGGATGAGGATTAAAAGGTCGTCAGATTCTGAAATTGTGACCAAAGGTAACTTTGGAGAGAGTGGTTTCAGTGCAATGATGAGGTTGAAGCCCAGACTGCAGGGAATTAGAGAATGAGAGGAAGATAAGTGGAGATATATACTATAGATAATGTCTTCTCAAGGAATTTACTCTAAAAGGGAGGAGATATATAAGATAGTAAATAATGGAGATGAACAGATCAAGCGAGGACTTTTGAAAATTGGGAAGACATGGGCAGAATTCTAGGCAATAGGGAAGTAACTAATAAAGGAGAGATTGAGGATGAATGAGAATGTGGATAATAGAGAATATAATCTGCTAAGAGAAGTGCACATAGATGAATTTGCTTTGTCAAGAAGGGCAACCTCTTGAGGTAAAGGAAGAGAGGAGGCAAAAGAAGAATATTGGTGGAAGGTGTCTGAATGATAATAATATGAGGAGGAAGGGAGAAGAGAAAGCCTTTTTTGTCTTCTCAGTTATTAGTTCTCTCCCTCCCTAAATTATCCTTATTTTGTTTACATGGTAGGGATCTAGCACATGCTCAGAACCCATCAGCTTGCTAAAATGCTATTCTCTGTGTGGACCCCATTAGAGAGCTGCTTCTGGTAGAATCATGAACACTGGAGCATGCATGGACATTCTGTAACTTTTTTTGTAACATTTTTCTTGCCACATGTTTAGAAGGAGCCTTTTTCCCATTGACTGTAGCTAGAATTGTTGCATCTTTAAGTTAATATTGGACATAACTTCCCTGTGAGGGAGCCAGATGACTCCATTAATGGCTTCAGGTGAAAGAACCACACTATTAGAGGAAGGATCAGGGGATGTCTCCTCCCCCATTAAGTACATATAGACCCTGAGATAGACTTGGGACTTTGCCCTTTTCTGTTTTAAGTACAGGTCACTGAATTTCTAATCCGAGCTGGGAAGGAAGGCTAAGAATCCAGGTCAGTATTTTGGCTAGCTCAGAATTTATGCCTTGAGGAGCAAGGATCTGGGACTATCGCCCAGAAGAAATTGGCATTAATGCTGTTGAATGTGAACTTGATGGAACCAGTGCTGGATAGGAACTGAACTAAATTGTGAACCTACATCTTCTCCCTCAGAGATTAAGGTGATGTGCAAGGGGGATTATGTACTCTGGCTATGAAAGAAATATTTGTAATTTATTCTTGCTTTATCTGTGATATAAACATACTTTTGGAAAAGATACCTGTCATTCAGTGATCTAATGAAAGTGGGGTGATAGTCTTTAACTATCACCCCATTTTCATTAAAATTGGGGGTTACCCAGTTGGTGGGGGCTTGAGCAGATGCTAGTATAATTTACAAATCCCTCAGAGTACCTAAGAACCTTGAAAGAGATATGTAACTAGCCTGGTCTTAAGCAAGTGGAGCCAAAGCACAAATGCTAGAGATATATTCTATAGATCCTTATATCTGTGTATATTGTGGCTCTAGAGAATGTGAGTTCTTGGGAACAGGGACTCTAGATTTTATATTTGTAACTCCAAAATTTAACACAATGCTTTGCACATAGTAGGCACTTGATAGATTCTTACTGATTGATTATTTTAAACTTATATATAGACAGCTCTCTTAGGTTAGGTTATAATTTGGAGAGTGGTTGCCAATTCAACATTGGCAGAGGGTGTTTATTCATTTGGATGAAGTCATAGATCCAACCCCAATTAAATCCCTTGTCCCCTGCCTCTTTCCTACCCTGTCACTCCTCTGTATCCTCTCTTACGTCTTGGACTCTTTGATCAATTAGCTTTCACCAAGACATGTTGTTTTCACCCTGCACTTCTCCTTCCACTGAGACTTGGACTCCTGCCCTTGGGGCCCTGGATCTAATTTATGAATTTTCACTTCTAGCTCATTAAGCCCCCTAGGCATTTCCAGGACATCCTAAACTGTGCTTCTAAGGAGCTTGTAACTTCATGTCCTATTGTATCACTTATAATCCTAGTTCCTCTTTAAGTGTTGTCTTCTCTTATTAGGCTGTAAGCTCCTCGAGGACAGAGACTAGTTGCTTGTTTTTGTATCCTCAGCATCTAATATAGTCTCTAGGATATCCTAGTCATCTAATAAATGACTCACTCCCCTTAATTCATTCATTTGTGTGTGTATTTACATGTAATTCTATTATTATTATGTGCTAACAATTACAATATTAAATATTTTACTGACAATGTGAAAAAAAGAAAAATTATAACTATTCATTTTGTAACTTAATTGCTGACCAATGGTTGACAACTGAGTTGTCAAGGACAACAAGTCTTTTTGTGCATTTGAAATTTGAGGTTAACAATTCTATGATGCAGGTGGGGCAATAGAACAGAATCTAGGAAAGTGAAAACCTCACAATCTCCCTGATAACTCCTACCTCCCATTTTATGAATTAAAAAATTCAGATATTAACAATGTCAGCCATCAGTAAATGAATAAAACTAGTAGATATGTAATAATTATAATGCAATTAAGAATAAAGATATTAGGAAATATAAAACTCCCTGCACATTTATGCATATATGTTTATATGGATATACATAATGTACTATATATATATATATATATATATATATATTTCATTTTGCCAGGAGGAAGACACAGTACATTCCTGAGACAAAATTAACTTAAGTGCAAACATTCAGACAGATGTCATAATTTCATAAAACACATTTCCAGAAATAAAAACACACAGAGATTCAACCCTATACTGAATAACTTTTAAAATGCTCATTTCCTTTAAGGAAGATCACTGAGACTCTGTATAAGCCAACATGCAATTTGGCTAACTTTCTTTGGGCTGAATTCTATGGCCTAATACTATATTGTCAAATTAAAATGGAAATGAGGGCTATTAAATCATACAAAAGGATCCCTGTGGACTGCACATTGACTTAAAAGCCACACATTTATATATTTCTTTTTAAAAATAATATATAGTATTGTAATTAACTTATACTTTAACATATTTAACATGTATTGGTCAACCTGCCATCTGGGGGAAGGGGTGGGGGGAAGGAGGAGAAAAGTTGGAACAAAAGGTTTTGCAACTGTCAATGCTGAAAAATTACGCGTGCATATATCTTGTAAATAAAAAGCTATAATAAAAAAATGAATATATAGGAATAACATTTTAATCTGATTTGGTCTGCATGAGCAGATAGGTAGGACTGTATTTTTGAAGCCTCTGAGTGCATTGTCTCATTCCATATCCAAGTATTTACAGACATAAGGGAGAAATCATTAACTTGATATCTTTTAGGATCCACAAACTGAAATGTCAGAACTTGGATAGTTATCTACCCCAGCACAGTTTTATTGGGCTGCCATTAATTCTTGGTGAAGGAGGTTTCTATTAATTTTTACAAGCATCCCTTAAGCATTTTCCATTTTCCTCCAGTCAAGTTGGGTTGTACTGCTAGACAGGTACTTCCATCTATGATACTGGTGTTTCTTATATTCCCTGCATCCCACTCTTAGCAATACTTTTTCCTCACTTGTGAATGTTTGCTCCCATGATAGGATGCTTCCGCTTTGAATGCTGCTTGGGACTTGAGGAAATATCTTTCTTAAATGGAATAGATATCCCTGGTTCCATATACTCTTTGCTTAGAAGACCATGAAAATGTAGATGAAAATGGCTAAGTCTCTTCCTTGAAATCTTGTCTTTTGGGGCAAATGAGTTAATACAATGCTAGATCTCAAGGAATAAAAGAGAGGTGAGGAGGATGAATATGTATTCTTATATATTGGACTCAGTTCTCTATATATTTGAGACATGAGGCCTTTAGTAGATAGAGATGCTGGCTAAAAATTCCTTTCCCCCAGTTTTCTGCTTGCCTTCTAATTTTGGTTGCATTGGTTTTGTTTGTGAAAACCCTTTTTAAGTTAATATAATCAAAATCATCCATTTTACATTTTATAATGATCTCTATCTCTTGTTTGGTTCTAAATTCTTCCCTTATCCATAGATCTAATATACAAACTATTCCATGCTCTCCTAATTTGCTTATGATAATGATATCGCCCTTTATGTCTAACTCATGAATGCTTTTTGCATTATCTTGGCATATGTTTGTTTATATCTGATTTCTGGCATATTGTTTTCTAGTTTTCCAAGCAGTTTTTGTAAAACAGTGAGTTCTTGTACCAAAATCTTAGTCTTTGGGTTTATCAAACACTAAATTACTATGGTTATTTACTACAACAAATTATGTAACTAATCTATTTCACTGATCTACCACTCTATTTCTTAGCCAGTGCCAAATATTTTGATGACTATTGCTTTATAATTAGTTTGAGATATGGCATGGCTAGGCCACTTTTTTTCACATTTTTTTTCATTGACTCACTTGATATTTTTAACCTTTTAGTCGTCTAAATGATTTTTAAATTATTTTTTCTAGCTTTATTAAATAATCTTTTGGAAGCTCAATTGGTATAATATTGAATAAGTTGATTAATCTAGATAGAGTTGTTATTTTATTTTATTGGCTTAGTCTTTTCATGGGCAATTACTATGTTTTCAGTTGTTTAATTCTGACTTTATTTGTGTGAAAAGTGTTTTCTAATTCTGTTCATATAGTTCCTGAGTTTGTCTTGGCAAGTAGATTCCCAAGTATTTATCATTATGTGCAGTTATTTTATTTTTATTTAATATTTTTATGTGAAAATATATTTCATGCAAAACATAAATTTCATAAAATTAACAAATGTAGAAGAATTTTAATTTAGCAAAGTATTTTGCTCTATCAGTACAGACCTCTCAGTTTTCACCCTGCAATGCAATATTTAAAAAGGATGGTGTGATTATAAAAACCTGTTGTACTACCTTCATGCCCTGTTTAAATTTTGTGCATTAGTATTTCCATATGTGCAAATGACTTGCAAAACTCCTTTCATTTGTAGTATAAAACAGGCTTTAGAAAGGAGGACCTGAATGTGAGCTGGTTTTTTAGAAAGGTCAGATAAGAGGGACTCTGACTATTCAATTAGTGAAGTGGTAGATGTTTTCTCAGATATGGAAGGCAAAAGGTGTTCCAACTAATCTCTTGTGGTCAGGTCATTGTGACAAGATTCTTCTCTAGTTCATTTTAAGTTGAGTCTTTCATCAAGGAAACTTCCAGTTGTGACAAGCTGGGTATGAGAAGCTTTTTGTCCATAGTTATTTTAAATAGAATTTCTTTTTCTATCTCTTGCTGCTGGATGTTGCTGACAATATATAGAAAAACTGATGATTTCTATAGATTTATTTTATATCCTGCAACTTTGCTACAGTTGTTAATTATTTCAGTTAGTTTTTTTTTAATTCATTCCCTAAGTTTCTCTAAGTATATTATCACATTCTCTACAAAGAGTAACTGTTTGGTTTCCTCATTGCCTATTCTAATTCCTTCAGTTTCTTTTTCTTCTCTTATTTCCATAGGTAGCATTTTTAGTTTAATGTTGAATAATGATTATGACAATGATTATCCTTTCTTCACCCCTGATCTTAATGGCAAGGCTTTTGTTATCTTCATTACAGATAATACTTGTTGATGGTTTTAGATAGATATGATTTCTTATTGTCAGGAAAGTTCCATTTATTCCTATGTTTTCTAGTGTTGGTTTTTAAAAATAGAAATGGGTATTATATTTTGTCAGGTTTCTTCTGTAATTATCTAGATATTATTTTGATGTTTTTATTATCTTTATGATGAATTATGCAAATAGATTTTCTAATATTGAACCATCCCTGCTTTCTTGGCATAAAATCCACCTGGTCATAATGAAGGAGCACAAATCTTTTCAGGTCTTGCAATGCTAGAAAGGACATGTATGTTCTTAGAGTAAGACTGGAAGATAGGCTGGTTAAGTATAAGGAGGCACATTACCAGAAATTATTTACTAAAGAATGTACTTTTTGAGTTTGGGAACCCATAGAGCATGGGAAAAAAATAGAAATGATCTTGACTTCCTTTCATTTGTACATGGCAGCAAAGAGATAGAAAATATAGGAGAAAGTACTAAGAATAATTTACAAATTCTATTGCAACTCTAAATATTCTATATGTGATATCTTTGTTCAAAGGCCAAGGAAAGATAAAATACTTTGTAAAATTGAACGCATTTTATCATTATCATCACGATCATCACGATCTTAATGATTATTATTGCTGTTGTTGTTTACAGATTGTCTTCTTCACTAAAATGTAAACTCCTACTTTCTCTTCTGCATTTGGTGGGAAGAGGAGAAATGCCAGGATATCATTTCCCAGTCTCCTGCCTTTGGGATGAGAGGAAAAATGTTATTCCATCATGTCAGATCTTCTGCCTTCTAAAGAAGAGGAGAAACACTATTCTATATAGCACAGGATTCTCCCTTTCCAGTGAAAAAGAGAAATGCTATTTTATCATATCTCTAACCTCATCTCTTGCATTGATGGGAGGAGAGTGCCAGTATTTCTTTTACTCCCTCAACTTGTTTGAGAGCCTAATTCCTTGCGAAGCATCTATCCTTTTGGCCAAAGCTCTTGAGATGTTGAAAACCTATAATGATGATCTTATTCCTCAATGATTAACAACCTCCAAACAAACTCTTATTCTTAGAGACAAGTAATGGAACATATAAAGTTGGTTTTATCACACTTCCAAAGGCATCAAGAGATATCCTTTCACAAGACATGTAATTATTTCTTATGATCACACTGATGAGCATTTGAAAAAAGTTCATCATTCTAGGAATTGCAATGTACGTGGAATAAAGAGACAGAAAAATTTTGGAAGAACTCACTAACACCTTCTGAATTAAATTGATATGTATCTATTTGACCACATGCTCAGGTAGGTATAGAGAATAATGTTCAACAACTTTGAAAAAGGTGTTTCAGGGTTAATACATGAAACAATTGTAGATGTATTAGAAGGAACAGTGCCTGTGAAGATAGATAACATTAGACTGAGGCAGCTTTGTCTTCTTTGTTGCCATTTCTCAAAGGCACTGGGGTCTTAGAACCTTTTGAATTTACAAAGTCCTATTTTGGACTTCTAATCTTCCTATCAGTGTACTAGAAGCATATATGGATCACCTACTTGAACAGATTTATGACATACAAAAATGAAAGTATAGGGGATATGGATTGAATTTATTACTTCATTGGTATAAGGATATCCTAGATGATACTCCTCTTTAATCTCCTCTTCAAATTATAAACTTAGACTCTTGCCTCTATGTTGCCTAGAACAATTGAGCATCGAATACAGAGATAGGGTCACACAGCTGATATGTCAGGGATAGAAACTTTGAACCCAGGGTTTTTTTTTTTTTAGTTCTGTGACTAATTCTCTTTCCATTCTGCCAAACTGCCTCTAGGGAATAGATAGAAAATAAATGTTCACATAGGAATTTTAACCAGTGCATTCAATGCTTGCATCAAGACCACCAGAAGAACATAGAAACTGACTCAATTATCACATGCTTGATTTGCTTGTCAAGTGGAGATACATGGACAAGGGTAACATCAGTTTAGACTAGAAACTTGTTTGTAAAATCTTATAAAGGAAGATTCTTAAAGAATTTGAATGATATTGGATCATTGCAATAAGCAGCACGGGGGAAACAAGCTTACAGTAATCTTTGCAAGAAAGCCAATTATTCCAGATCTTCCCAAAAACATTTAAGAATGGAGCTAGCAAGAGAATAACAAAAAATGGAAAAAGAATGTGCCAAGACTTTTATGACAAACTCTCTCTATCAGTAATAGAGTAAATACCATATTTAGTTTTTCAGATTACAGTTCTCCATCTGAGAAAGTAGAAATGTCATTTAAGGAGACAAATTTGTTTTTTTTTTAATTAAAGCTTTTTATTCACAAACCATATGCATGGGTAATTTTTTTTTGACATTGACCCTTGCAAAACCTTCTGTTCCAAATTTTCCCCTCCTTTCCCCCAACCTCTTCCTTAGATGGCAAGTAGTCCAATAAAGAGACAAATTTGGAAAGAGAAGCCATAATGGACCAATATTAGTTTTAGATTTATAAAATAAAATACAGAAGATTACAAAGGAAATATATTGAAATACTTTTCCAATTTGTTTTTAAAGTTCATTTGCCTTTTCAGAGTCTGATCTCTTTGAAACAGATTTTCAAAATCATCACAGAGCACATGGCTTTTCTTTTCTTTTCTGTGATTAACACATAGATGGACACCTTTCTGCTGAGGTTCCCAACTTTTCTATTTCAGTCATTTCTTTCTTAGTCATACATCCCAAAATAATAGTTCTCATTACTTCTTCCACCTTTGAAGAATAAAATTATCTTTAAGTAAAAGCAAACACTTTTCTGGAGAGCTGAAATACTCCTTCACTACTATCATGACAGTGCCACATTTATCCTATTTCCAGAATTCATTCATTTTCTCCTTTTATTCTTTCTACTTACAGTGAGTTATCACCATTATATTGCTTCTATTCCTTCCTTCATTGATCCTTGCCCAAATCTCTCTATTAAATTTCTTTCACAAGAAATTTATAAATTTCCCCCACATGAATATGTTTTCTTTCTGTTCAGCTTGTTCCAGCAGCCTTTTTATCTATGCTCTTTCCACTAAATAACATATACTCTTTTTCATCATATTCCATTCCTGAATCCCATGCCACTAACTCTGAGTTATCAAAATGAGTTTAAATTTTGCCAATTGCATTAATATATTCTCTTTGGTCATAACTCATACTCAGTGTTTGATTTCTGTGCCTTTTCTTGCATATTGTCTCTTTTGAATTAATGGTCCTCTCATTTTCAATCTTATTTTAATATTATCTTTTAAAGTTTTAATGATTAATGTTTTTACGTCCCATTCATTTCTGAATTCACTTGGAATGCATTCCTTTCCCTCTGCCTCTTAATATCCATGGCTTTTTTTTTAAGGCTTGACTTTGGAATCACTTCCAATGAAAAGTCTTTCCTCGTCCTCATATCTATTAGTATTTTACATTTCTTAAATTATTTTCTATTTTTTTATTCCCATAGTGGAATTTTAGTTCTTTGAGGGCAAGGTTTTTTTTATTTTCTCTTTGTGTCTCTAACATAATACTTTGCAAATAGTGGAGACTTAATTGTTTAAAATGAAGGGTCTCAAATCTTTCCATAGGTTCAATGGTACTTCTTTTCTCCCTTGTGTCACATTACCCTCTCCACCTCATAAAATTGGGTTCTTCTTTTCTCTTAGAAAATTCTTCCATACATTCAAAAACTACCTTATTTTCTTTTAGAATATTGCCTTTGGAATCAGAGAAACTTGGTTAAAATCTAACTGAGAAGCTTTCTTTGCAAGATGGACAAATAATTTATCCTCCATGGTCAACCCATTTTTTTCATCTGTAAAACAAAGTAATTGACCTAAATCACCTCTGAAGTTTACCTCACTTCTAGATCTGTGATCTTTTCATAGAGGCCAGATAGCTTATTCTTAACTTGAAGATTAAAAAAGTGCTCCTCCAGCTCTTTCATCTTCTGTTAGGACAGAGCAAACTTCATTTTCTTCACAGTGCTACTTGGCATAAGCATTGTACATTTTCTGCAGGTCAAATTTTTCTCTTCCTTAATTGCAAAAAGAAGTGACTGAATGGGTGAATCGGGATATAAAAGGTGTGTAAAAGAACTAGCAATATGTTAGACATTTATTTAACCAGTTTATTTTTTTAAATACCATAATGTATAAAAGGAGAGCAGTAATTTGGCAAATAGATGTGCTACAGTCCTCTGAATTGTCAATTTTTAAAAATATTAACATAACTGAATCAGTAACAATCATTCCTTCATTCATCTAATGGAGACAAAAATATATAAAGAACAATCTCTACTCTGAAGAAATTAACAGTAAAGTAACAGAGATTAGGCATATGCATATCATATAATATAAAATAAAGACATGGTCACCAAAATTGCCTTTAATTAACATGATTTTTACTAAGCAAACTACTACTTTAAAACAAGTCACAAAAGGAATGTCTGTTTTCTTTGAAAATACTTTAGCAGCATCCCACATATACATTCAAAAGCTAATTTGTAAGCTATAATGCATTCTTAGCTCATTAAACTAGATCCCTTAAAGTTTTTTGCTTATATTTGGATTTAGTGTGAATTTATAGAACATCAGACATAAGCACTGATATAAATTCACAATCATATTATGAAAATCTGTCTTGAATTCAATTCAACATATATTATTAAGGGCTTATTAAAGGGTAGGTACTGTCCTAAATGTTGTGAATACAAACACAAAAATGAAACATTTCCTACTTTTAAGGTAGTTCCATTTTACTGGGGATTCTAATATGTGCACAAATAAGAAAGTACAGTACAGTGTAATATGAAGACAGTGAGAGTATTAACAATTGAGGGGAAAGGAGCAGGAAGATTTTGTACAGGAGATGGCAAGTAAGATCAGTCTTGAAGATGAGCAAAAATTATAAAAAGCAGAAATGAGGAAGGAGAAACATTCTAGGCATAGGATAAATTTTATGTTCTCATATATGTCTCAATGTTAATTGGATTAGCATTGGTATAGTCTGGGCTATATCTGAAGTACTTCATGCTCATAGGCTTACCTTTAAAAAAATGATTCTGTAATCCCAGAAAAGTACCAAGTACAATAGTAGCACAATTCGGAGAGAGACACAGAGATAATATAATTACTTTAGAGATGTCTTCATATGGTTCAATGAATGGGCAGAAAATACATAAAACACCAGCGTAAATGGAAACTCCTTCAAATACAAACAACACAGCTATCTGCACCCTGAATACTCATAGCTTATTAGGATCTGATGCTGTTTTCTAAAATGAGATAATTCTGTTCTTCAGGCAACAGGATGTGATATCTACTAGCAACCGTAACTACCTATTCCTCAATATTTCAGCTAAGACCGCTCCTGAAGGGTTGACATTTCTGCATTTCTTAAGTAGGACATTTGTGGAACTATGACATACATATTAGCTGTGCAATTAACTGGCCCCTGGTTTTTCTGGGTTCCCCTAGTTATCATTCTGAAAACCCAATCTTCAAGGAGCTAGAAAGCTTTCCACCTTGTCCATTCTTTACAAGGCAGTTACAAGTCTTTACCAAGCTAACACAAGGAGTGGTGATAGTTAAGATAATGATGCTACAAATCATTGAACACAAGGATCTACAACATAATTTGTTGTATAAATGTATAGTACTTTACCAATCACAAAGCACTTCAATGTATTTTATTATTCCCTTGGATTTCCCTGCAACTATGTGACATAGGTAGGGGAAGTATTTTTTATTTGTATTTTATAGAGGAAGAATGAGAAATTCATAAAGGTTAATTCATTTACCCAAATTCTGACCAAAAGATCTGTGTTATATACTAAACTGTCTGGTGATCAGATTCAGCCCTAGTTTTAATCCAGGGTGTGTTGGAAGCAAAATGAAAGGTATACAAATTTTTATATGCCATTGATAAGCTTATTCATCATTCATCATCAAAATCATGATTTTGATTCATCATCAAAAAAGTTGATCATTTTTATTATGATCAAAAAGATCTTGGTTTATAATCTGATTGATACAGGGAGATTTCACACCACAATGACTTCAATGACTAGTGAAAAACTTCAGTAAAAAGATACATCACAGACCACTATTCCTGCTCTTTGGTATTCAATAAATTAGCCATAAATAGGAATATGACCTTTAAAGTTTAGCAGGCTTAAAAGTCTGCATATGATTTTAAAAATACATAATCTTTGTGAAGACTTTCCAGTATTCACTCATACACATTTATGAGCTGACGTTTCTGCACCATTTGAAAATGGCAAAGTCAAAATATGACTTGTATGAAAGGGAGAGGCCCTTTTTGAGCTTACAATTTGACTTCTAGTACAGTGGGCTACTGGGTAAGAGAAAGTGGTCATCTCACTTTGAGATGTGCCTCCCCTATTGTCTAGCATTCTCACTTGGGACATAGAGTCAGTCTCACTCTGGAATCAAACAAAATGATTCAGGGGTTGGGTGATAATTATCACAGAGGAAAGGGAAGAATGAAAAGGGTATCTAATGGCTCGATAAAAATATAACCTTTTCCAGTTTTAGGTCAATAATATGACTGGAAATTATTATTTCTGTTATTTTTATTTCCATAAAACAGGGAGCATTTAGAGAATTTTTAGATATGATTAAAGGATAGTATTAAAAATTAATACTATTTGTTAATTTAAAAGAAATACTATTATTAATACCAAATTAAAGGATAGTAATTTGGAATCAGAAGACCTGAGTGTAACTCTTCTCCTCACTACCTGTACAATTTTAAACATGTCATCTTATTGGCGCATTCATTTCAAAATGGTTCATTAAGTTCTTATTTTGCAACAGGAATTGTGCTGTATGCTAAGCAACTAAGGACAAAGTCAAAATAGTCTTTTAATCTTAAGGAGCATGGGATCTAGGCATAATAAATACAATAGGGGAATTGTATAATATATTTTGTTTTATTATAGGACTTGGTATCAAGCACAAAATTTCAGAACATTCTAGGTATAATCAAGAGAAAGAGAGACAAACTTTTTAAAAGTTTGAGATTGTTCCTGAGCTTACTAAGACCTTATATCCATTAGCCATCCCATACCAAGTAGAAAAATGTAAATAACCAATAATTTTCATCTTCTGAGCTGCCATCATCAGGGAAAAGATGAAGGTATATATCTTGGCACAGCCATCTGTCAAATCCGCTCATAGTATAAGATGATCTTTGAGGCATGGGTTTCTAGGAAGAACCATTCATCTGCAGAATGAATCCCCTGGATACTGTTTAAGTTTTAGGCCAGTATATAGGAGGTTTTATTACAGAACATCTTTAGACAATCAGGGGAAACTTCAAAGGAATTAGGAACTAAAGGACTAATGTTGTATGACTCTTAAGTTTAAACGTTTTAATTCCAAGTGGAGAAGGGTGATCCTTCAAACTCATGAGATAGGGTTACTTTGGAGGAAACTTCAAATGACTAATGTGGACTATAATGTTCTGTGGTATGCGATAGGATAGCAGAAGGTCTTCAACCACCAATCCATCCAATTGGTGACTGAAGGGAAAAAAAAACAAACAATTGTCTGAATAATAATTACTAGCATTTACATGGCACCTATTATGTGACAGATATTATGCTAAACACTTTACAAATATTATCTCATTTGACCCTGACAACAACCCTGAGAAGCAGATAACGTTAATATCCTCATTTTACAGTCATTTTACTGAGTAAAACAGAGGGTAAGTGACTTGCTTAAAATCACAAAGCTAGTAGGTGTGTCTGATGGCTAGATGTGAAGGCAGGTCTTCCTAATTCCAGGTCCATTGCTATATTCACCACTTAGCTGCCCAAAGGAAATTATCTCAGGTTAAAAGAATAGGAATTAGACCAAAACAAATTACTGGAAGAATTTTCAAGCAGTCATCAAGACAAATATGGGAAAATAGTCTCATTTTTATAATAAGCTAGTACTGATTTACTGTTTCTGCAGAATCTGTATGAGCAAGGAAGACAGATTAAGGCTGCCAAAGAATAGAGGTGTAAGAAAAATTCTATTGAAGATATTTAACGTGAGAACCTGAAGATTTAGGTTTTTCTCTTTTCTTCAGGGAATTCCTAGGAATTTTCCTTATATGACTCTAGGGGGGAAGATAAAAGAAGAAACAAATAAGAAATCACACCTAGAGAATTTAGGATATAGGTCTATAGCAAAGATTTTAAAAAGAGCACAAGGGGCTAAAAAGAAAAATTAAAAATCTTGGTAGGACAGAACATTAGGAAAGACCTGTTAAGATGAATTAGTAAAAACAAATGTAAAATCTTATACTTGAGTATAAACAATCAATTTCCTAAGTACAGAATATATTTGTACAGAAAATATACAGATAGATATATCTGAAAAAGATAGGGGGAATTTAGTATACTGAAAGCTCAATAAAAGTTAGTGGTTTGGAATGAAAGCCAAAACATAGATAAATAAGGCTAATGAGACTTTAAACTACATTGAAATACATCATGCACTGTTGGTTGAATTGTGAACTGTGAACATTATGTAGAACAATTTGGAACTATAAAACCACACATACCTTTTGACTTATTATCACTACCAAGTATCTGTCACAAAAGAGATAAAGAAACATAGAGGAAAAGGACATATATGTACAAAAGTATTTATAGCAGCTTCTTGCTGGTGGTAAAGAATTGAAAATTGAGAAGATGTCCATCATTTGGGGACTGACTGAACAAGATGTTTTATGTAACTATAGTCAAATCCTATTGTTCTAAGAAATGGTGAGCTGGATGCTCTCAGAAAAATCTGGAAAGACTTACATGAACTGATACAAAGTAAAATGAGCAGAAGCAGGAGAACATTGTACACAGTAATAGCAAAATTATATGATGATCTACTGTGAATAATTTAGCTTTCTCAGGAATACAGTGGTCCAAGGCAATTCTGAAGGACTTATGGATAAAAGGTACTGTCCATACCCAGTGAAAGAGCTAGTGGAGGCTAAATATATATCCCAGCTTATTTTTTTAAACTTTGGTTTACTTGAGTTTTTATTTTGATCAATATGATTAATATGGAAATATATTTTACATGACTATCAAATTGCCTTCAGAATTAGGGGTTTGGGGAGAAAGTGAGAGAATTTATAACTCAAATTTAAAAACAAATGCTGAATATTGTTTTTTACATGTATTTGGGTGAAAATAAACAACTAAATTTTAAAAAGAGATGCATTATGTTATGGAATAAGGTAGTGTTCTACCCTGCCCTAGTCAAGCCACATCTAGAGTATTAGGTTTAGTTCTTAGAAAGGGCATTGATGATATAGAAAGGATATAATGAAGGTCAATCAGAAAGGAGAAGGGCCTGCTATCATGCTATATGTGGATCAATTGAGGGAAGTGAGCATGTTTAACTTAGAGGAGACAACACATGGGAATTAGTCTGGAGAAATAATAACTGACTTCAAGGATATTAAGAGTTGGGGTTAGAGTATAGTATAGAGGGAATTATTATTCAGAATTGGTCTAGACTAAGTGAGGTTTCTTCTAACCCTAAGATTCTATGCTCTGCTACATTTAGAATAACATTGAACAAAGAGAATGAGGTGTAACAAATTTGGTGAGTTGCCTATTCTACACAAATGTGGAGTACTTAAGTCATAAGCGTGAAAAGTGATTGTGTCATTGGTCAAAGCCCACACTATATTCAGGAACAGTGTATCAGGAAGGCAGAAGTCAAACTGTGTATACAAAAAAATCTAGAAGTTGATATGCAAGCTGTTTTGATTGGAATAAGAATTGTCCTCAGCAATGCCCTGGAGTCTAAATTTTCCCAGATTGCAAGGATTTTTATTTTTATTTTATTTAATATATATATTTTCAATTAAAATATATTTTATCTTCCCCATTTTCCTTTCCCCCTAAGTGGGAAAAAAGAAAACAAAGTTATTTTATTAAGTATACATAGTCAAGTAAAACACATTTCTACATAAGTCATCTCCAATAAATATACATTTAATTCCATTTTGTCAATTTTGCCAATCTGATTAATGTATGATATAAACTTCAGTGATATTTTGATTACTATTTCTCTAATTATTGGGTATTTTGGAGAATTTTTTCATATGACTATTGCTATCTTGAATCTTTTCAGGGAAACTGCCTATTTATAACTTTTAATAATTTATGATTTGGAAAATTTTTGGGAAATTTATCAATAGAGAACTCGTTCTTTTGAACCATTTCCTGGAAATGAGACTCTTAACAGAGAAAGTTTCTGAATGCAAGGTTTTAAATGTTGCTGGTAGGCAAGAGAGTTCTAAGGGCTTTTCTCCAGAAAGAACTCTTTCTCCAAAATGTTTAAACACCTTGAAAACTAAAGAAGACTTTCTAATTATGAACAAATTATTTTTTATAGCTTTTGTGAGATGAGTATACATTCAGACTCTAAAAAATTAAATAAATCAAAATGGAAGCATGGATTAATCCATTCGGTCCTTTCCCTTTAAAAACTTGTGCCAGTGTTGTATGGGTATTCAAGTTTCAGTTTATCTGCTGTTCAAAAGTTTGAGCATTTTTTCATTAGATCTTACTATGATGGAAAGTACCATGTCTCTCTTTAGCAGATATAAAAAGCGAGTGAACTAGAGGAGTTAAAAGTTATATCAGGATTCTGGTTCTGTGTGTGTGCATGTGTGTGTGTTTGTAAAGGGATGAGTAATTGCTGACATTTGCAGGGAGTAGGAGCTAAAATTCTTTATGAATTTCCAGCAAAGCTGGTTTAGAAAAAGACTATGTTTGAATCAGGAATTCATTGGTCCTAAGAATTGGTAATTATGTTGTAATGGATTATAAAATTTTAGCTGACTTCCTTATATCTAGTGTAGGAGGATAAGGTTTAGTTTGTAAATTATTTATGTGGGAAAGGCTACATAAATATGTGTATTCAAGAATATGAATGTGTCTATGTAAAAATTTCTATTCTACAAGGGCACCAGATGATAAATGTATGTATGTGTATCTATGTGTACACATATGTATATGCACACACATATGTCTGTGTATAATTATATGTGTACATATCTCTCTCTAGATGGTATTTATCTATTAATCTTGCTTTTATTGGTGTGATAGATTAACAAAGTCATCCATTTAAAATTTTTATTATATTTTAAATTTAGATTTCAATAACTGGATTTCTTTACAGTTAAATTTAATGTGGATTTGGTAGATTGCATCAAAATTGTATGGGAATTGGCTTTTGATATGATTGTAATTAGAACTCTATAGTCATTTTGTGATAAAATAATTATGATGGCATAGAGTTGGAGCAGGAAGCAGAAAAACCTGCATTCAAGTCCCTTCTTAGGCACTTAATGAACTTTGTGACTGTGGGTTAATCATTTAACTCTTTTGGGATTCATTGTCCTTATCTAAAAAATGAGGATGTGTGAAGAATCCTTCTCACTCTTATTCTATGATTCTGTGATTTTATGAGACTAAGAATATTTTGGACAGTCTGTGCCTGGTGAGATAAAGTGGACTCAATTGTGCAGAGATGGATTTGATCTTATTTTCTGTGGTGATTTTCAAATGCACCTAAAATGGCACTACCTTTAGACAAAGGCATGAAAATAATTTAACCAGACATTGAATTAAACTCTACTGGTTTATTATATTTCCACAGATTTATGACTGCATTATATGGATACTCTCCCAAGGAGTGCAGTTTGCAACTCACCTATTCCTTTTTATCCTATGAGATGCTTATTCAGATCATAGTATGAATCTTCCTTTGGGGGTTCACCTCAATATGTTGTAGGTTCTCTCTTAAATCTTTTGACATGGTGTGGGTACCAGCAGAGTATATGGAATAATCCTCAGTTATCCTTGGCTTTTGTTCCTTGACTATCTCCTTTCCGCCCCCTCCCCTTCCCCTCAGTCATCCATCTCTCTGGTGGCATCCTTTATGATATTTTTGGTGTGTAATATTTTTTTTGGAGAGGTTAAAATGCTTCAGTCTATAATCACCCTTTTCATTGTCCTGCAACATTAATTGGGTTTTTGCTTATCATCATGGTTTTAATTAAGAGACTTGGTATTCCAAGATTTACAAGCTACAAAATATAATCAGAAGAACTCTCATGTTAAAAATATGGGTCTTTGTTTCAGTGAAATCTTGAACTCATTGATAAGACAGTGAATTTTCTATATGCAATCCAATCAATTCACCTCTTCTACTTTTTTTTTAAAGCTTAATTGATGTGTCTTATTTTCACATAACAAATATTTATAGATTATTCCTGAGAGGTCACTTGTAACAAAGTAAAGTAGTTAAATAAAAGAAATACAATGATCCCATCTGAAAATACATGTGACATTTCATATCTATTATACCTTCTCTCTCTTAAAAATTAACAGCAGTCTATTTTCTCTCCCTCCCACTATCTGTGCCATTTGGAAAACCAAACCAAAACAAACTACATTTCTTGTAATAAATGGCATAGTCAAGCAGATATATGTATGTCTCATTCTGCACCTTAAATCTGTCATCTCTCAGTAATAGAGGGCATGGTCCTTGAGAATCATGAATGGTTATCGTATTGATCATAGTTCTGGCTAGTTCTTTCAAACTTACTAGTTTTTTTTAATAGGTAGGTCCTAAGTAGTTATTTTCCTATATTTGTTCGTATATGCTGCTATTATTGTATAGATTGTTCTCATTTTGCTCTTCATCAATTTGTAAAAGTCCTCAAAATTGTTCATTTTACATTAATGTTATAAAATGAATTGTTCTGGTCCTACTTAATTAATATGATTTTGTCTTTTTGAAATCATCGATATGCCCTCATTTCTTATAGCACAATAATAGTACATCAATATTCATATATCACAACTTATTCAGCCATTCCTTATTGAAAAACATCCTTTTAATTTCTTTTTTGCGAAGGAATATCATATATATATATTAACAGAAATAACTTTTTTCTATTTCTTATGGGCTTTTTTGTGTATAGGCCTAACAGTAGTATAGATAGATCAAAGGGTCATTTAGTATTTAATAAATTTTTGTCTACAATATAGATTTGTTTTAATTCATATGAAAGGAAAAAACTTCAAGAATCTCAAGAGAAATTATGAAAAGAAATAAGAATTATGGGAGTTTAGTACTGACAGGTTTCAAGCTACACTACAAAATAGTAATTTTAAAAATAATTTGGTACTAGTTTAAAAAATGAGAGACATTAATCAGTGGGACATATTTGGGACAAAAAATAGAAACAAATATCTCTGGTACCTTAGTGTTTAATAAATAAAAAGATCCCAGTTATTTTGAATAAGAATTCAGTATTTGGCAAAAACTGCTGGGAGAAGTAGACAGCAATATGGAAGAAATTAAGACTTGGAACAACTCTTCTTCCTATTTGATTCTAGACCAAGCTAATTAATTATTCATACTCAACATATGGATTTATGAATCAGCTCTATTGGCTGTTCATCCACCTACAAATCATATGCTGGGCAATAGGACATTATCCATCCATCTATTTTTCCTGTGTGGATGGTTAAATTGATTTCTTTGGAATGATTATAAATCGCATTCTGGAACCTGGTGCAATAAGTACTATGGCACCTGCAGATAAGAGAGTTTGGAAGACTTCACTATTTATACTTGCACTTTATGTTAGACTCCATATGGTGGCTGAATACAATTGGAAAGCATACATATTCCTCTTTTACGCCTTAATTGATGCTAATATTCAGAAAGCCATCAACAATTTTTATATTGTTTAATATTTTGAGAAATCTTATATAATTTTGATATATACAACAAAAATATAATTTGTTAACGAAAAGTCTTTAAAGCATCATTTCACCCTTTATTGAAACCAATAAATAATAGACATGGTGGAGCCTTGCATTTGCCACACATTCCAGTCAATTGTGTAATTAAAAATGTGAGCTGCTATGGATATTACTTGCTTGGCTATTTCTGTCTCAAACCTTCATTAATTGTATTCTGTTGTCATTGTCATGTCATGTCACTCTTCCACTAAAAACTTCAGTATCTTATCATGATAAGGTTTCACAAAATTATATCAGAAGAAGATTTGGAAGATCCAATAAAGGTGAAAATATTTTTTAAAGGGGCCTACCGATGACTGTAAGTTTGCCTTTTAAGGATCAGACTAACTGATTTGTGGATGCAGATAAATGGGTTGGTCAGATAATTTTTTAGATTCAACTTCCCTTGAAGACCATCAATTAAAATCACAGAGAGATTATGATCTACATTTATAGAGGGCCCAAAATTAAGAGACCACAAATTGTATTTGGCTATGTTGCATTTCATTACATTACATATATTGCATTACTTTTGATAGGCTGAAGAGAAAATGGCTAGAAGCCCAAATTGAAGAAGACTCATAAATATTACTGATTAATTCACAGACCAGAAAGCAATAGTCAACAGTCTTGTAATGTTAATTGGTGGAGTAGGTATGGAAGATATTCTTTGGGAATTTATTACAGATTGTGTTGAGAGTATGAGAAAAGTAAAGTGTTGATGGAGATTTGGTGTTAAACTTGGAATGATTGAGCTATTTCAGAGAACAGTGGTATAAGTCAGAGGGCAAGAAAGACTTAATGTGTTATAAGTGACACAGGCTATATTTGTGTGTGAATTTCTGGACCGTTTGAAGGGTGTCTTGTATAAATCCCTGACATTTTAATAAATGTTTCTGAAGGGGTCTAACTCTCAGATTGAAATCTGAATCATGTGGACATGGGTAGAATAGAAGTTTAAGGTAACAGGTAGAGGCAGAACTCTCTAAACTTTATATCTAACTGTCACAGTTGAGTTCGTGTTGATCACAATGCTCTCCCAAGGAATGATTCCAATGTTATGGATGGGTCTTGTCAGAAATGATACCTGAATGATACAATTGTGATCCCTTAGAAGTTTTTACCAAAGAAAAGAGAATGCTATCTTTAGAATGTAAGCTTGAGCACAGGGAATGTTTTTGCCTTTTTTCTTTGTGTTTGTGTCTACCAGAATGCTAGAAACATAGAAAGTACTTAATAAATACTTGTTGATTGATTTTTTGTGCAAATGGACTCTACAGCTTTAGAGTATGAGTTCAAGTAAAGTTGTGACATTATGCTATATTAGTATCTGACTATTTGTTTTGTGCCAAGGATATATGTCTAATCCGACAATGCCACAGTCTCTTGAAATATTGAATGATGTTACATAAGTAGAATTTGCAACAGGTGGAACATTGTGTAATTTTCTGAATTCTTGAATATAGTTGAAATCAGGAATGGTTTCAAGTAGGATATAAAAAGCCCTTCTGTAAGGAACCCAAGATTATTCTTGGGCTCCCTAAAACTAACTCTTTGTCCTTCTATGACAAGTGAAAGAATCAAGATAGCCAATCTATTTCATCTTTTTTTTTCAAATGAACTTCCATCTTTGAGGCTCTGACTAGGGAAAGTGTGAGAGGTAATGTAACCTCTCTAGGTTCCCAGTTTTCTCATCCACAAAATGGAGAGTTTGGATAATTGTTTAGTTTTTTTCAGTTGTGTCTGACTCTTTGTGACCCCATTTGGGTTCTCTCAGCAGAGATATTGAAGTGGTTTGCCAATTCCTTCTCCAGATAATTTTACAGCTGAGTATATTTAGGGAAACAGGGTTAAGTGACATTCCCAGAGTCATATAATTAGTAAGCTAGTAGATTTGAACTGACTCCAAACTCTATTCACTAAGCCACCTTGCTGCCCATGAGACTGGATTTGATGACTCATTAGATCCATTTTGTCTCTAAATTTTTGACCCAGAGATTGCAAATTCCCTTAAAGGTATATGGATACCCCAAAGCCTGGAGCAGTTGAGAACCACCACAATCTAATTTTTATGCCAACTATTCTGAGGCCATTAGGTATTTCTATTTTTAGATAATTTTAATTGCAAGAAAGTCTGTTTGTTGGTTTATTTTTTACATTACTCCCCAAGTGGTCTTTTTGTACTAGCTCAGCTCTTAGTAGTGAAATAATGTCTTCCACTTATAATCTATTGGGGCTCTGTGGCTTAGCTCACTAGACTTCTTCCAACTTTTATATGCTCCTCATATTATGGGCCAAACTCCTGACAAACTTTTCCCCCTTTAGATATGTAGCCTTTTCCTGCAGTGGAGATGGAGACATGATGGATGGAGACGGAGGGTAGGGATGCTCCACTTAGCTCTTATTTCATTGACCAAGATAAGATGACGGATTCATCTCAGTGTTAAGGAACACTGGAAACTTTTCCTCGCTCTCAATTGTAGAAACCAACCACCTACCAATCTAGTGGAATTCCTTCTCTCTTTCTAAAGAGTACATAATTCCATTGTAATTTTGGATAAAACTTCTGACATTATTTATCTTCCCCTTCCCTCTAATATTTGAGAAGAATTATTTCACCACATCCACAATATATCTTTAAATAGCTAAAAGGGTTACCATTTTCTTGAGTACTCAGTGGACAAAATAAAAACCACAGGCATTGGACTATATGTTTTTTGGTCTCAGTAAAATGATTAGCATCTCCTTTGGTTTACTTCTTGCATCCTAAATTAAGCATTGCAGAAATCATTAGGAATGGTATGTCTATAGTATATAGGCTCTTAATTAGTCATTCTGTTAAAGTTAGAAAAGTCTTGATTAAACAAAAGGAAATCAATTTGTGGTTGAAACATACTGATGTAGGGTATTCAACTTACTGGAACTCTGCTTTTTGCCTTCTACAACAGCTCTTGTGGTTTGAAAGCAATTCTCCAAGCATTGGATTGAAACTTATTGATATCTTTCATCAGGGAATTATGGCATAGTAGAGTTGTTGGTGCCAAGAAAGCAAAGTTGATAGGAGTCATTTTTCCCAAATGAAGGTCAGGTAAGGAAATGGGTAGAAGCAGTACAGAGAAAAGAGGATTGGATTTTTTGGGGAAAGATTTTTAATTGATTTAAATAATGTAGGGATCTGTTGGTTGTTGAGCTATTTCACGACCCCATCTGGGATTTTCTTGGCAAAGATATTGGAATGGTTTGTCAATTTTTTCTCTAGCTCATGTTATAGATGAAGAATTGAGACAAATAGGGTTAAATGACTTGCTCCGAGTCACATAAATAGAAAATATCTGAGGATGGATTTGAACTCAGTTTCTCCTGACTCCAGGAATGGTGCTCTATTCACTGTGCCATCTAGCTGCCCCAGCATAGGGATCAACTCTTGTGTATTTCTTCTGATTGGCAAGTTATCTCTAATTTATAGTTTCAGGAAATTGCTTAAGCAAAGAGACAGTTAGTAGTGCAATGGATAGAGTGCTAGACCTGAAGTCAGCCTTAGACACCTGCTAGATGTCATTTAGCAACTGTTTGCCTCAGTTTTTTCAGTTGTAAAGTGGGGATTAAAATGAGTACCTAATTTGAAGGTTGTTATGAGGATCCAATGTCTGGTGCTTAATAAATACTTATTCCTTTCTTTCCTTTAAGTGACTCGCTCAGGATCACACAGATAGTATGTGTCAGAATCAGAACCTGAACCTAGATTTATAAATTCACTGTCTGGATTAGGAAAGTTAAAATAATTAGAGAAACACAATGGTCTGGGCAAACGACAATTTAGCCTTTCTTGTTCCTCCAGTTGGTAGCTGTCTCTTATTTATGAGTCTGTGTTGTCCCTTCCCACTAGAATTAAAATTCCTTGAAAATAAGGACTGGGTTTGTACTTTCAGTATCTACTGCAACACCTGTGCAGCATCAAAAGATGCTCAATAAATGGTGGTAGTCGTGGGAATAAGAAAGATCTGAGATCAAATATGCCTTCAGACACATATTAGCTGTGTGAGAAAAGTTGGTCAACAAGTATTTATTAAGCTTAATATTGACTGAGTCAAATTGTGCAAATAAAAATTAAATAAAAAAGAAAGCCATTCCTGCCCTCAGGGAGTTTAGTTTTTTTTTTTCCTCTGAGGAAATTGGGGATAAATGACTTGTTCAGGGTAACACAGCTAATAATAGGTTAGACAATATAGAAAAAGAATCGTGGGGGAGGCGAAACATTTGTGAACAACATACTATCTACCAGGCACAGTGCTAAGAGCTTTACAAATATCTTATTTGAACCTCACAACAACTCTAGGAGGTAGATGCTATTATTACCCCCATTTTATAATTGAGGAAACAGAGATAGAAATTAAGTGACTATCCAGGACACACAATTAGTAAATGTGTGAGGCTGGATTTGAATTCAAGTCTTCCTGACTGTAGACCAAGTATTCTTATCTATTATTGCATGGAAAATATAGTTCAAGAAGTGTAGACCAGTGATCTTAGGATCCTCCTTATATGGAAGTTCTAAAAGGAGCTCTTCAAAAGAGGAAAAACCCTAGGAAAAAAGGGTATTTTGAAAGTATGAGTTATACATCTGAAATGATTTTATAGGATGAAGAGGTTTTTGGGACGTGTTAAGTCAGTTTGGGTTACTACTAGTATACATAGGCAAGGAAGATTTAAAATGGTGAAAATGTTGAATTATGGAATATTTGAAAAGAAATTCAGTTTTATTATTAAGCACATATAGGTCCATGAAATAAGATTGCTTAATAAAAGAGATCTACTTTAATGAATAGGTCAATAATTTGTAATTAGCATATGAATTATTAAAAACAATTCACATCCATGCTTGAAAACAATTTGCTACCTCAAGTAAGGTAAATATCTCTCTTACCCTCTTACCAAATTAAACAATTTGCCTCAAGTTATGACAGATCCCAGGTATTCAATCTGATTGCTCTTTATTTTTTAGAGACCTGGAAAATATTACAATATTCACTATAGATATTTCAAAAATACAAAACCATGAAGCTCTCAAATTGATGGCTCAGGTTTATATAATATTTTTAGGATCACAAAAGGCTTTCATTATCACAACTCTTTGAGGTAATGATGTAAATAATGTAAATATATCTATATCTATAGCATATCAAATCTATCAATCTGTGTGTCTCTATACACCATTAATATCTATCTATCCATACATTAATCCATCTATCAATACCATCTATAACTAATCATTCGTTTGTACCTATCTCTTTATCTCTATCATCTATATCTATAATTTGCCTCTGTTTCTATCTATACATTTTCATCTCATCATTCTTCTCTCTATATCTTATGTTTAACATTTATCTCTCTATTTCTTTCTGTTTATCTATCTCTTGATACATCTCTATTCTAGCCACCTGTTTATGTCTGTCTCTTTATATCATCTATATCTATCATCTGTCTCTATTTCCCCCTCACATTTTTCTGTCTCATCAATTTCTCTTCTCTCTATATCTATCCCATCTTTAACATATATCTGTCATTTGTCTCTATATCTATATTATCTATATCATGTCATATATCCATCATCTAGCTTTCTGTTTCTATTTCGTCTATATCTATGTCTCTACCTCTATATTATCTATATAATAATTATCTTATACATATGTGGATATATATAGATACACCTATATATTTCTTCATCCTCATCTTAGAGACTGGGGGAAAAAGGAGATTTTGAGTTTAGTACAGTGCTTCTCAATTTAAAAAAATTTACTTTTACCACAATATTCTTTTTTGTAAGAAATTGGGGCTCTTTTACCATTTAAGTTGATAACAAATAAGGGTTCCTGGGTAGTCTGTCCTTCAGACCTCCTCCTTGACCCTTGGAATTCCTTTGTCTCTTCTTCTGCACCATTCCATCCATCTCTTTTTTTCTTCCCAAAGAGCAGAGGAGATGACTTTGTAGCTCCATGGTGCTATTATGACCTTTGTGATGCCATATAGAAAGCAAAGGCAACAAATGGTGGCTAGGGAGCAGAACTGGGGATATGGAAGTCTTAGGTAAGGGGAGGATTTTTGAGGTACGTCTAGCATGATCTTTGAGAACCGTTTAGTAGTTGTCCCAAAGTTGCACAGCTAGGAAGCACCAGGGCCATGATTTAAATCCAGATTTTCCAATTGCAGGACTTGAGATTTTTCTGCTAGACCAAACTCCATTGAAATGGAAATAATGTCACATAATTTCTGCCCACCACTCCTTAACATAGAACATATAGCACTACTTAAGAAACACATTTTTCATAGTGCAAAGTTAAATTTCAGTGCATTTTCATTGCAAATTTCAAATTAGTTTGGGCTTAATGAATGAGGTTTTATTGTATTTTTATAACATTGATTGTTGTTTCACATAGAGAGATATAATTAGTCCTTCTGTTGCAAATGCAGTTTAACAGCATTACCAGTGGGATGTATCTTTCTGTGCTCAGGTGAATGATGAAAGATTTCCATTCTCCCTTGTGTCATCTGGTAGGAACACTCATCTACTATATCCGCCTCTAGTCAGGAACATGTATACAAGCCATTGGCAGCTGGATGAGGGGAATAAAAGAGGTGAATTGAATGTCTATAATCACTTTGCTCTGCTATAGCTGAAGATAGGCTAAGAATGAGGTTCCCATTTCTTTAGGACCAGTTTCTGCAGCTTTTTACATCAGATTATGATGCTACTTAGATTTTATTGGTTCATATTCTTTTACTAGAGTACCTGGAATGAAGCAATTAGATTGAGTCACTGGAAATATGGAAAGCTTTGTTTTATCTGCCAGTAGCGTGGAGCGGCTGCTGTGTGTAGTTCTATTTAGATCTTAAGCTTCCTGCTGGGTTTTCATCTGTGTTCTGCCAGATTTTCTGTGTAATTCCGAAAAACTGATAATATCTTTTTGCTTCAGTTTCAAATCCTAGAGACAGGATGGATATCAGAGATCATCTTGCCTGGCCCTTTGTATCCCCAACCTTTGAACCTTGAATGATATTTTTCTTTATTATAACTTAAATCATTCACCATATAACTTTCTAATTTTTCTCTCTGAGACAAAACAAAATAAGTCAAATCCATCTCCTGTATTACAGTTCTTGAAATACAGGAGACTACTTTCATGTTTTTCTTAAGATTTCGAATCTCCTACTAAAACTTCATCAGTTCTTCCTACTGATCTTGATATGGTATAATTTTGAATAGCCTAACCTCTCCATCATATTAACGTCCCTTCTAAAATGTGATTCTTATAATATTCTAAATATGGATTGCCTTGGGTAGGATACGATTAGACTATCTTCTTTCTCATTCTGGATATTATATTTTGTTAACATTAAGTTATATGAGTTCATTATTTTATTTTCAATGTGGGAATGAAGGGACTGTCATAGCTTACTATTGATTCATGTTGATCTTATAGTCTATTAAAATTAACAGACTTTTTCCCCCATTTGATCTAATGTCTATCTACTCATGTTTCTTCTATTTTGTACTGATGTAGTATCTTTTTTAAAATTCAAGCCCAGGACTTAAAAATTTCTCTGTTAAATTAAATTTGATTAGATTTAGTTCATTGTTCTAGCCTGGTGAGATCTTTTTGGATTTAATCCAAGTAAAAAACATTTTTTTTTGCTAAGGCAATTGGGGTGAAGTGACTTGCTTAGGGTCACACAGCTAGTAAGTAAGTGCTCAGTGTCTGAGTCCAGATTTGAACTCAGATCCTCCTGACTTCAGGACTGGTACACTGATCCACTGGGCCACCTAGATGGCCCCCCAAATAAAATTTTCTTTAAAAATGTCCACTATGTGTATGCTTGGCACATGGGAATACAAAGGCAAAATCCCTATTCTCAGAAAGCTAGAATACAATCTGTAAGTTAATAAGTATATACCAGATAATTTGAAGTGGGAAAGAGATCTAATTTGATGGTAGTAAGAAAGCTATTTCTAACAGGTGACACATTATCTGAGTTTTGAAGGAAATTAGGGATTATCAGAGATGGAAGGGCCGTAGGTATATGGTACAGTCTGTACAAAAGCTTAAAGCAAGTTAAATGTTTGAGAAAGTAGTAAATAGATCAATCTGTCTGGTATGTAGGTTGTGAAAAGGAATAATAGGAAAGAAACTTGCAAAGGTAGGCAGGAGACAGATTAGAAAGGTCTTTCAATGAAAAATTACATAATTTATATTTTATTCTAGGGACAATAGAGAGCCCTTGAAGATTCTTGGGTGGGAGAATGACATAGACATTTGTATTTTAGGATGGTTGTTTTGACAGCTGTGTAGAGGATCATTGGAGAGGGAAGAACCCAGAAGCCAGGAGGTTATTGGAATAATCTCCCCTTCCCTCCCCCAAAAAGTGATGAACATTTACACTGGTGTAATTACCACATGAGTGAAGAAATAGCTAAGGATGCAGAAATTTTGTGGGGGTAGAGCCAATAAAAATTGGCAATTGGTTGGATATTGATTCCTTTTATAATTATCATTTTATATAATATATCATTTATATATATAAATTATCATTTATATATGTAATTATCTCCCTAGCTGTTAGTCACATATTTGATAAGCATGCCATGACCTGTTCTTCATCCAGATCAATTAATTGGTATCCTTTGTGCTTGAAGAGGACTCAAATGACATTACTACATTGGGGTCGAGATATAGTGTGTCCAATTGTGGCTAATCAGACCAATAAGAGCTTAGCTCAGAAGGATCTACCCCAAGTCAAGCAAAATAGTTCACATGAATATTTGGAATGGAGGTGTTTTTACAGTTGTACATCTCACATTTCTTTTGAGTCACTACAATTTCGCTTTGTTCTTAGAACACAGTACCTTCTTTAATATAGACATGCCATTCTGAGCAGTCCTATGTCAGTGTTTACTATATCTGACAATTGATTCCAAAGTTCTTCAGAGAAAGTTGGAAAGTGTCCTTGTATGGCTTCTTCTGATCTTCATGTGAATGTTTACCTTCTATGATTTCTCCATAGTAGTCTTTTAGGTAAACATATGTTTGGTATCATATGATGGTCAGCTGCTCAGAGTTGTACCAGACTTTGAGTTCCTTTCTCAAGATGAACTGCCAAGCATTTAGACTCAGTGTATTTGAGAAAGAACCTCAATGTCTGGTACCTTATTTTGCCAGATGATCTTCAGAATCTTCCTAAGACAATTCAAATGGAAGCAATTCACTTTCCTGGCATAGCACTATTATCCTGTCCAGGTTTCATAGGCATACAACAATGAAATCATAATAATAGTTTTGTAGACCTTCGATTTGGTAAGCAGCTTAACAACTTCTTTATTTCAGTTTCCCAAACACTGAGCTAACTCTGGCAATGCACACATCAATCTCATTATCTATGTGGACATCCCTGGAAAGTATATTGTTAATATAAGTGAATTTATCAACAGCATTCAAAATGTCTCCATTTGCTGTTAACTGATGGTCTCACATATGGATGGAAAAGTGCTGATTGGTAGAGAACTACTATTTTTTGGCATTAATTGTCAGGCCAAAATTAGCAAAACAACACATAATCGATTCCCACTCTACTGTATTACCATCTAAGAAATTGCACTGAATAAATAATCATTTGTGAACAAAAAGTCATGTACTAACTCTCCTTCCACATTATTCTTGACTTGTGCCTTTTCAAGTTAAATAATTTATGATCGGTGAAATAGCTGTTTTTGATGGCTTTTTCATCCTTGTTGAAGACAGATGATATCACTGAAAGCATCATACTAAAATCCATGAAGTGAATACATATCCCTGTTTCACTCAAATGGTGACTGGAAAAACATGAGAACTTTGGCCATTATTTAGAACCTGTGCAAGCATGTCATCATGAAACAGATGTACAATAATATGAATTTCCCCAGATAACCAATTTTTGCCATGATTTTCCACAAGTCCCTATGACTGACACTACCAAAGGCTTTGGTCAGATAGATGAGCATTATGCACAGACCTCTTGTCTGTTCCTGACATTTATCCTGGAGTTGTTGAGCCTCAAATACTGTATCAACTGTCCTTTGGTCCTTTCTGAAGTCCCAGTGGCTCTTGGATAGATGAACATCCTCCAGGTGAAGGATCAGCCTATTGAGGATGATTCTGGAAAAAATCTTTCTGGTAATTATTAAGAGAGAAATCCACTCGTGCTTGTCACAGGAAAATATATTTCCTTTTCCTTTATAGAGGTGAATAATGGAGTCTTGTGGACATTCTGGGAGATAATCTTCTCTTGTTATATAACCAAAAGATTATAATCAGCTTCTGTATGAGCAGTATAACCTCTGCATTGTAAATCTCAGTTGGAAAGAATCAGTACCAGGTTCTTTGCCATTATGAGAGGAGCCTGATGGAATTAAAAACTTCTTTAGTTGGAAATTTGGCTAGAGAGGGATTGACTTCAACAGCTTCAGAATTCAACAGCCAATCTGAAGATAAGCATGGCATGCTTATCAACATTCACATGAAGATCAGAAGAAGCCATACAAGGACATTTTCCAACTTTCTCTGAAGAACTTTGGAATCAATTGTGATATATGGTAAACACTGACACAGAACTGCTCAGAATGGCATGTCTATATTAAAGAAGGTACTGTGTTCTATGAGCAAAGTGAAATTGTAGTGACTCAAAAGAAATGTGAGACATACAACTGTAAATTGTGAATGGATGACAATCCATTGAGAACAACGTGGAAGTGGTCAGAATGTCCTTATTGATCAGTGTGATTTCATCAGTGTTGAATAGCTGAGATGTAGCATAGTTCCTTATCCCATAAATAGACTTCAGAGCATCATAAAAGTGCTTTGGGTTGTTACTATCAGAATAAAACAGAATTTCATCTGCTTTCTTACTAAGCCCCAAATCCTGCATCTCTCTGAGCTTAGGTTGCAATTTATTTTTAATGAAATTAAACACTGCCATCTTGGAAATGGATGAACTTTTTTTGCCAGTAAGTTCTATGGAGTTCTTGTTTTTTTATCAGCTTCCGAATTTCCTCATCACTTTCATCAAACAAATTTTGATATTTGTGATTGTTCCAGTCAAAACTGATAAATGTGGTAATGTACACCAAATCTTTGAAAGTTGCCCATTCCCTTTCTGCTTCACTGTTGTCATGCATGTATTGGCTCAAAAGCACTCTAATCTATTGAAATCAAGTCTTCTGGCAGTTGTCTTTTCCTGGGGCTGCTGTTTTTGTTGAATGAGAATATTTAGCTTGGAAAGGATAAGTCTATGATCAGTCCAGAATTCTGCACTACACATTGCCTTTGTTGCTCTCACTTCATCTTGTTTTTTATAATTAGTTTATTAAATGCCAATGTTTGCTGTGAGAATGCATCCATGAAATTTTATTGTATTTAGGTAAATGAGAGAAAGTGTAGGTGATATCATGAGATGCACAAGTCTTCACTAGTAACACCATTGATGTTGCTATTTCTAACTCTAATCCTCCCAAGGATTCCCTCTCTTATCTGAGTCTTTGCTTACTGTTACATTAAAGCCACCCAGAATTATAAACTTGTCCTCTTTCGGCACATTGATGAAGAGGATCTCCAGATCTTCATAAAAGTTTTCTTTGACCTCATCAGGGTTGATCATGTTGGAATCATATGACCTGATATCGGTGGTACAGCACTTACCTGCAAATGGTAGTCACATTGTCATGAGCCTCTCTTCTGCTCCTTTGGGGAGGTATATACACATTAGCCAGATTCAACTTGGTAAACTGATCTTCATTTGTCAGACTTGATTCACTTGGGGCTGTGACACTTGCTGTGTTTTCTCATAAGAGCTTTCTCACAAATCTCACTAGATTTCTTCTTTCCCATGAGCATGTGCACATACCATGCACCAATGGTTGTGAAATTATCTTTGCAAAAATTTTTGTGCTTGTGTTTGTTTCTTGGCAAGGTAGGATCCCTAGCTGCTCTGGTATATAGGCCAGGGTTAGTTGGGGTGAAACACACAGTTTTAGGGCAGTTTTTCTAGCCCCTTCCTCATACCAGAAGGTGAGTAGTATGCTTCTTTAAAAAAAAGGCTGCTCATACATACAGGGGGCTGCTGAATCCCCCTATAACTTCAATTTAATGAGAAGATGACTGGCCTGGGTTGCCTGCCTATGGGCAGGATTGTGACTCCCAATGTATGCACATCTGCTGCTTCACTACTTGCATGTTGGCTACATGACTTTGAAGTAGGTTAAAATGGTAAAAAATTAATATAATTGATGTCTTTTGCTTCCTGCATGAATTGGATTTAAATGAAGTAGAATTGTGCAGTCATTGACCTAACTCTCTCATAGAGTCATCAAAATCCAATGGCAATACAAAAGTCAAGGTGACTGGGGATGGCCCAGGATTCGATGGATGACTTTGGTGTCTTTGATTTCTGATCAACTTTTAAGCATTCTACTGTATCTGCTTCTGCCCTTCATGGCCCATTGGAACAATTTTTTCACATCTATCTTTTTGCTGGGGGAAGTCGTCACACGCTTGGGAGAAACACCTCACAACTCACCAGTGAGTTTGAGGCCCACAGGTTACTCTTAAATTGTCCATCTGCAAAAATGCTTTAATGGAGTGTGACCTCTGTGCAAGCTACAGATTCATGGAGTCCTTGATGATAATTGGGAGTCAGGTTGACACAAAAGGAGCAAAATTGCCCTGAAAAAGGCTCAGCATTTCTCATACCAGAAACACTAGTCTGTCTGAACACCTGTATCTCCCAAAACTCTTGAAAAGAACTGTGATAAGGTTCTTTAACATTCCACTGGCAACCTTATACTAGGACACGTTTGAGCCATATTCTCTTCTTAGGTCCAAACAATAGAGCCTGTCCAGTAAAGATATAAATTATTTCAGTGTGGAGCAATTTTCATGGCATGTGAGGTCTTCTAGGAAAGATTGGAAGAATGATTGTTGAGAATGTTAAAAGGGGAATTCATGATTTAGGTATGGGTTGGAACAAATAACCGTTCAAGTTTTTTCCCTCTAACTCTGTGATTCTTTGATTTTAGCACAACTTTTTATTTCAGATCATCACACAAATCCTTAATTCATTTCACTAAATTATCATCCTGTTCATACTTAACATAAGGATAACATAAGAGACTTTGTCAGATGTTTTGCTGAAATCTTGGTAGACTATGTCTTTGGTATGACAAAAATCCTGTCAAAAAAGAAATGAGGTTGGTCTGATGGTATTCTTAATGTGCTTAAAGTGACTTGTAACCAGTTGGTAGATAGCATGCTCGGTCTGGAGTCAGAAAAGTCCGAGTTGAAATCCAGTATCACCTACATATTAGTTGTGTAATCCTGGACAAATCACTTAATCTCTGTTTGCCTCAGTTCCCTCACGTGTAAAATGAGGATATAATATCATCCAAGTCCCAGTGTGGCTATGAGGATTAATATTTAGCACAGAGATTTCATCCATTTGAATTAGAATGCATCCTTAGGCACTTTCTAGCAATATGCCTCTGGGAAAATCACTTCAGCCCCTGTATGCAATGCAGGAGAATATTGTGGATTGAAATCTCTTCTGTGACCATAGTAGTGTGAGTTTGGTTCCCAAAGTACAATGTTTTATTTTAAGTCAAATGGGCATCAGAGGTTTATGATTGTTAGAATGTAACTTGTCACCCTGTCCAGAAATGTAGGGCCTTCATTTTCCAGTTTCTCTCTAATACTCTGTACAAGGCATTTGTCTTTTCTGGTGGTTAATTCCTGGCAGGCAGAGACAGCTAGTTTGTGATGGTTCATAGTTCCCTATAAATAGGCAGTTTTGCGCTCTAGCAGCACTTTCTCATGTGGCTTGTTGGGTTGGCATTTGAAAGCGCCTGCACAAACTCAATTAAAATTGTGTTGACACCACAGTGCAAAAGTGATGAATAGCAAAGCAGCCAGATGTACCCAGACTGATTATACTGGAGCCACCTTTCTCAGTTTCTCATATATTTTTAGGGGAAAATTGACTTTTCTGCTTTCACAGTTTCTTCAGCATATGGTGACAATAATACTTCCTTCCAGTGTTTCTTGCCTTGGGGTTGCTAGTGTGCTGTGAGTGAATGCTTGAGTCACCTCTACTGCATGTCAGAAGAAACCTGCTCCTAGATAGGTAGGCAGTTGATGGTAGTAAGGGAAAAAAGGTCCATATTTTAACATTGAAAGAGAAAGTCTTGCATATATACATATACATTATATGTTGATGTATACATATACATGGAATATATGTATATAAAATTCATGAGATGTCTGAATTTATTACAGAAATCAGTTAAACTGAAATGTATTTTTTTTACCTACTTTTACTTTTCCAGCTATGTTAAGCAGTATACATTATGTGACCCTGAGAAAGTCACAATCTCTCAGGCCCTCAGATTACTTCCTAAAAGTACCATTTCAAGAATTAGAGAGCTGTTTTTCCAGAAGGTATTTCCTCACCCACACTGGGAGTTCCACATACCAGTGAAATAAATAAACAAATAAATACTAATAGTTATATATCACTTTAGGGTTTGCAAATTTTTAAAATATATTATCTCATTTGATCCTTTCTAAAATCCTGGGAGAGGTAGGTGCTATGATTATCATCATTTTACAGATAAAGAAACTGAGGCTGAAAGAGTTTTAAACAATTTGCCTAGAGTCATATATCTTGTTCATCTTTTGTTTTTGAGAAAAATCAATGACAATATGATGAGTGATGTCTTGACTTCTGGTTGAGTTGTATTTAAGTGAGGCACAGTTGTATAGAGCCACCAACCTCATTCTATTTTCCAGTTGTTGAAATGCAGTGGTGACACAAAAGTCAGGGACCACTGATAGTGTCTTAGGATGCAGTGAATGATTTGCCATCTTCAACGCCTTGTCAAGCTTTAAGTTCTTTACAGCATTTGCTTTAGCTGTTTTCGTGGATGTTGGGACAAATTGTTCTCATCCACCCATTCTGCAGGGAGAAGTCATCACAGACTTAACATAAGTCTCTCTCTGTCTCACCCAGTTTTATTTCTGTTGGCTATCCTCAATGTTTAGCTTATCATTGAGATGGTTTAGTGGGATGTAGCTGCTGAATATTCTACAGCTATTTGGAGCTACAGGTGAAAGTTAGATGACAGGTGGACAACAAAAGTACGTAAACAGCCCTAAAAAGGGTTTGGCAAGCTCTCATACACAGGTGCTAGTCCTTTCTGAATACTTCATAACATCCATACTTAATATATTTCTGAAGCAGATTTTGAATTCTGATTTTCCTGGCTCTGGGTCCAGAACTGTATCTATTTACATCGTTTTACTCCTTCTCGTTGGCAAGAGTCCCCACAGAGTCCAAGTAATCTTTGTCCTGAATCCAACATTAAGATGTTTTTCCAAGTGTAAAAGAAGAGGCCTCATAATAATGCCCTTGTTAGGAAGAAAACAATTTCTAAGCAGTCTTAGAATTGGATTCCTCCTGGGGAGTTATCTCCCTATGTAAGCATGGAGAGTTTTGATGCATTATGTAGCCTGAAGTCAAAGGTGATACAGGTAAATGTGGAGAAAAGGGGGATTCTCAGGTGTAGAATTTCTATTTCAAGGTGCTCTCATTGCTCAAGGCCCTTCCCAAGCCATTGGTGTTCCTTAGAGTGTAGGCAACTGATCTGGGCCCATCTTTGCCTTCTAGATGCAAACAAACAGAGCAAATGAGTTCCCTAGAGGCTTTGTATAGGGCATCACACTCCCGGATAGAGAAGTGTGCTTAAAAATGTGTGACTGACAGATTTAGTAGATAAAAGCAGTTGTGAGCCGGAGATCCAAGATGCACCCGCGTTAGGAACATGACTGAACCAGGTCAGAAACAAACAGATAGCAGTTGCCAGGAGTCTACTGCCTTTCAGTGGCAGTGGAAAGTCAGGTCTAAGGTCATCCAATTTAACCTGAAAGCAATTTCAGTAGACAGAGGTGGGAATACTCACAGGCTGCTAGCAGAAACTCTACTAGAAAATGCATAGACTATTTCAGAGGCTGAGAAGTAGAGGTTAGATCTGGTTTGAGAACTGAATTGACTAAAATTTTTATGTTAAGTCAAATCTGAAAATTGAATCTCAAGTTCTCTTTAGAGGAGAGCCCAGAGAATTCATTCTCTTGGAAGAATGACAGTATAATTTAATTAACTCCATCAAAGGGAAAGTCTGCCATGGCCTGCCTTTTTTGCATTTACTTCTCATTATGCTTCTCAATTGCTCTGTACTGGTTCTGATCCACTTTCCAAGGCAACTGCAGAGTGAAATAGCTCTAAGGAAGTAGCAGAAATTATTGAAACCTGCTGAAGCTCAGGATACAAACACAATACATCTCAGTTTTCAAAACTCTTCTGTCTCCTTTACAGATATTTAATGACTGATTTGCACTTCTGCCAACAATCTGCCTATTTTCATGAGATCATTGAGTTAGGGGTCCTCAGACTAGATGCAGCAGCTGAGAACGTTTATCCCCCTCACCAAGGCTATGAAGTTTCTTCATTTAAAGGCCCACAAAACAAAGTTTTTGTTTTTACTATAGTCCGGCCCTCCAACAGTCTGAGGGACAGTGAATTGGCCCCCTATTTAAAAAGTTTGAGGACCCCTGAAAGAGCTCTAAAGAATATTCAAAGTCATCAAGTTCTAGCCTCTTATTTTACAGATGAGGAAACTGAAGTAGGTTGTGACCAAAATCACAAAGGAAGGGATTTCTTCACCGTTCATAGAAATAAATCGCCCTACATTTCAATCAATTGATTAACAACAATTTATTAAACATCTGTTATGTGACAGGAACTCTACAAGGCTCTGAGAATACACAAAGAATATAGTTCTACTCCTAGGTGAGACTTGACTGGACACCAGATGATAGCCCTTTGATTTATGTCCTATATACTTGCCAAAAGACATTGTTCCTGATTGATTGAGAGAATGGTCAGGCATGCTATTATGTATGAGGGAAGAAGCAAATTACTTCACATTGTTGTGGCTACTTTGGAGATGTTGTTCAAAGACATACAATGATTGAGAGAAACTTTTTAATGGAGGAATAGAGCCTTTATAGCTATAGTAATGTATCAAAGCTATTCTTGTTATACTATTGGTTCCTGGGGCTTGTTGGAGGCTTCTGAGAAGGGACCTCCCTTGAGTGAGATCTTTTTCTTTCTCCATTTAAGCTGAGATCTTATCTTGTTCCCATCTGAAGAATGCATTTTTCTATCATGTGTTATTTGGTAATTCCCAGTCTAGCACTCTTTTCACAATTCCATCTTCCTTCCCCTTGAACATGGCACTGCCAAACCTTCATTTCCTTCCTAGCCATCCCATTCCTGAATTCCCTAGTGACTACAATTTGTGAATTGTTCCTTTTCACTCTACTAAAGTCCTCCTCCAATGATATACCATGATGTTGAGGTGAAAATGGGCTGATAAAGTCTATACCCATGAAATATAAACTCTGGAATATCCTATTCAGAGAGAGAATTTTCACTTACAAATCTGGCCTTGAACCAATGTGCCTGTTGTCTAGAATTGAAGAGGATCATTATCACAGATCTGGCTGTGTTGCAACAATTTAAAAATCCTTCCTCCCCAATTAACAAGCTTTCATTTTCCCACTCTTACCTCCATTCTGCAATTAAATGATAAAAAGAAAAATAAAATCCTCATAACAAATGTGTATAGTTAAGCAAAACAAATTCCACGTTGGCCATGCCAAAAATATATGGCTTATTCTGAATTTTAGGTACACTAACTCTCTGGAAATTATGATTCCTCATTGCATTGATTAGCAGGCTCAAGTTTTTCAAAGTTGTTTTTCTTTATAATGTTGTCATTGTACAATTATTCTTCTGGTTCTTCTCACTTCATTGCATCTGTTCCTAGTTTAGCAATTTGGCAATAGGTGATACAGGACAGCTAGGTGGTGTAGTAATTGAATTTTGGGCTTGAAATCAGGAAGTCTTATTTTCCTGAGTTCAAATATGGCCTCAGGTACTTAGCATCTGTGTGACTTTGGACAACTGAATCCTCTTTGCTTCAGTTTCCTCATCTGTAAAATGAGCTAGAGAAGGAAATGGCAAAACACCCCATTATCTTTTCCAAGAAAATCTCAAATGGGATCATAAAGTGTTGGACATGACTGAAACAATTGAACAACAATAGGTGGGTATATATTTTTTTTCCAATTTGGGGCTATTATTTAAAAAAATGTGCTATAAATATTTTTGTATGCATGAGTTCTTTCCCTCTTTCTTTGATTACTTTGGGATATAGGACTAGTTGTGATATCTCTAGGACAAAATATATACACAATTTAGTGATTTTGGGGGCAGTTTCAAATTTTCACCCCAGTATAGAACTTAGCCAATGATAGATTAGTGTGTCTTCTTTGTCAGGGTGATTTTTTTTGGATTCAAACAATGAAACTATCTATTGCCACATGAACAGACTGTGAACGATTTTGGTGGAAGTTGTGTCCAAATATAGACAAAATCTCAAAGTATTGACATAGTTTTGGTTAGCAAATGGGATAGCCAGCACTTTCTTTTTTAATGTATTTATTCAAATAAAGATATAAACATGTTTTTCATTTGGGAATCCTTGATCCAGAAAAGCCTATTTATGAGTGATTTGCCATTTTAGAAGCTATTGATTTGCTTTGTGAGATGGAGTTTTCCACTGAGGGTTTTGCTACTCTACTGGAATAAAAGACAGTTCTTTTTAGATGTTAGGAATGCCAGAGGCACTTCTAAATTAATATTTTCGAGGTCTTCACCCATATTCAATTTAAGAGTTCATCAATGACTTTGATTCCTTTTAATGAGGACAATCATTATCAATGTGGAAGCAAAAAAAACTCCAAAAAACAGTTACAGGTGTGTATAACAGAGGAATAATAAGAGAAAAGAAAGGCAAAGCTAACAATGTTGAATTTCTATGTTAGTTTAGATTGGGTCAATATCTATTATGGGAATTTTAGGGTAATGGAGCCTTTATTTTGGATAACAAGCAATTGCCAATGATGTTGATATATAGTCAATGTAAAATGGTAATAATGATAATAAATATCTACATTTATATGGTATTGTAGGCTATGTGATTCAGTGGAAAGAGTACCCGGCCTGGAGTTAGGAAGACTCATCTTTCTGAATCCAAATCTGGCCTCAGATTAGCTGTGTGACTCTAGATAAGTCACTTAACCTTTTTTTGCCTCCGTTTCCTTATCTATAAAATGAGCTGGAGAAGGAAATGGCAAACTACTCCAATATCTTTGCCCAGAAAACCAAATGAGGTCATGAAGAGTTGGGTATGACTGATAAACGACTGAACAACAACAAACCTACATTTATATAATATTTTATAGTTGACATAACAGGAAGCACTCAGATGTAATAGAAGAGCACAACATTTGAACTTAGGAAGACCTGCCCTTTAATACTCATTAGGTGTGTGACCAGGACAAGGCACTTAACTTCTCTAAATTCTAGACAGGTTTCTGAGGCTATAAATTATTTTATGGGTGGGTTGTGAGAGGTGGTTCCTATACCCACAAAATCACCAATCTTTGACATTACATTTGACAAAAGTATTTCCTTCACCTTAACCCTATCAGGTAGTTCTTGCATTAGAGATAAATTATAACTCCAAAAGGTTAAGTGATTTACCTTTAGTCACTAGATTAAAATATGGCAGAACTGAAATTCACTGAATTTCAGAGTTAAAAAGGACCTCAGGGGCCAGTTAGTCCAAAAAATACCTGAAAAAGGTCTTTTTGACTATATACTCATCATGCCATTATTTAGCCTTTTCTTGAAGAGCTCAAGTGAGGGATGACAAACATTATTGTATCTAAACTCCAAATAGCTGTGAAGATAGCTATCATATATTCAATTTCCATGTTCTGTGTCCTCTTTAGAAACTCTGTGTTGGTTCTTTCAGTCTAGAAGTGGATGGGAACCAGCTTGTGCTGACTCACAGAGCTTAAATTTTCTTTTTAAAAAAAATTTTAATAGCTTTTTATTTACAAGTTATATGCATGGGTAATTTTACAGCATTGACAATTGCTAAACCTTTGTTCCAATTTTCCCCCTCCTTTCCCCCACCCCCTCCCCCAGATGGCAGGATAACCAGTAGATGTTAAATATATTGGTATAAATTAGATACACATTAAGTATATATTACCAAACTGTTAGCATATTGCTTTTCTAAAAGATCATGTGATACAGTGGAAAGGACATTGGTTCTGCATTCCAAGGTTGTTATTGTTCAGTCATGTCTGAGTCTTGGGGTTTTATTGACAAAAAGACTGGAGTAGTTTGCCATTTCCTTCCCCATCTTATTTTAGAGATGAGGAAACTCAGGTAGACAGCCCAGAGTCACAAAACCAGGTAATATTTGTGGAAGGATGATCAATACAGGTTAAATATGTTAAAGTATAAATTAAATGCAAAATAATTATACATGTCCAAACTGTTATTTTACTGTACAATTGTACATTATCCTGTGAAGGAAATCAAAAATGCAGGGGGGCAAAAATATAGGGATTGGGAATTCAATGTAATGATTCTTAGTCATCTCCCAGAGTTCTTTTGCTGGGCATAGCTGGTTCAGTTCATTCCTGCTCCATTGGAACTGATTTGGTTCATCTCATTGCTGAGTATGGCCAGGTCCATCAGAACTGGTCATCATATAGTATTGTTGTTGAAGTATATAATGATCTCCTGGTCCTAGAGCTTAAATTTTCAGTGCGCATCCAAAAGAGGATTTGTGTTTATTTGTTTGATTGATTGTCTAGATATAAAAAAAAGTGATGGAGAAAATTTTAATAATGCTGATTCAATGTGAAAATACAACTTGTATATATTCCTCCCCCTCCCAGAGAGCTTGCTGTTAAACATTTAAGAGCCCACTACTGTTTCCAGTTATCACATTCTACAATTATCCATGATTCAAATAGTAAAATTTAACTTGACTAGATTGTCAATCATTCATGACCTCTCACATGCTTTATGACAATTTCCTAGTATCCTAACATGTTCTTTTTAGTCATTATTTATCTTGGAAAAATAGCATTTTCATTGTCTCAAAAACATTTTTTTTCTGAAAGAGCATCTGTTATTAAATCATGTGCTCTCTGTTATAGAACTAAAGGTAAAAAATATAGTAGCATTTTTCAGCTTTCCAATATTCCCAGAATGCCTGCAATATAGGCAGTTAAGTGACAGGATAGAGAGAGGGCAGAGTTTGCAGTTAGGAAGATGGGATGTCAAATCCTACTTTGCTCATTTATGACCTATGTGACCCTGGACAAGTCACATAATCTATCTTGGTTTCAGCTTTCTCATTTATAAAATGTGTCTAATGACAGGACCTCAAAGGTTTATTGTGAGGCTCAAATGAGATAAAATATGTCAAAACATTTTGCTTTCCTCAAGGCGTTATCTAACTATAAGATAATGATGATGAAGACCATTTGGAATGGTCCTATAGCGCCCAGTCATAATTCCACATGCATATGCCCTGAGGTATAATATGTTCAAACAACAATTTTATTTCTTTGCAAAAATCATCTTTACAAATTTAATATCTATGTGCTAAGGAAAGGTAGGATTTTGTTTTTGGAAAAAGGAAAGATTTGTGAAACTAGGCAACTAGCCCCAGCCTGAAAATGTTGCCTGAACTTCCTTTAGAGAACAGAAGCAATGGAGCTTTCAGAACATTAGGAAGCATTTATGATGCTGCTAACATTATCAGTCTTAGGACATTTCCATAATTTTGATGTTTTTGTTTAATCTCCAAACTAACTTTCTTGGAAGACATAGTTTAATAGAGGGTTATATCTTTAAAGAAATGAAAGGACTAAACTGTAGGTCTTGCTAAAGAAGGAAGGACAGAAGGAAAGAAATCTAACCAACCTTTGAAGGTTGAAGTGAGGAGAAGTTGGGGTTGGGATAGGGAAGGAGAGAGAAAAACATGCTTCAGGAGAGAGCATTTTGGATTTGGAGTCAGAGGAACTCGGTTTTTATCCTTATATCCTGTGCAAGTTATTTCACTTTCCTGAAGATTTAGTTGTTGTTGAAATCATTTCAGTTTTGCCCAATTATTAGTGACCCCATTTGTTTGGTTTTTTTGGCCAAGATAGTAGAATGGTTTGCCATTTCCTTCTCCAGCTGAGGCAAATAGGGTTAAGTAATTTTCCTGGAGTCATACAACTAAAAAGCAATTGAGGTTGGATTTGATCTCAGGAAGAGAAGTTTTCCTGATTTCAGACTCAGCCCTTTTTTCTCTTGCCACTTTGATGTTCTTCCTAAAGCTGGTGAAGTCTAAAACCTTTAAATATCTACAGTCCCTTCTAGCTTTAAATCTTGTAAAGAATAGAGGAGGAGATAAGATGTTTGAGTAGGCACTCAGAACTGTGTTTATTTGGAGCTGTAGGGAAACTAGATCTTCTGAGACAAGAGGAATGGCAAAGGTAATGGGAAAAAGGATCCTTTGGCTTCCTCACAGGCTAATTCATCCACTATCAATGGGGATGATGGTGAGGGATGTGACTGGGGATAAGAGAAAAATAGGAAAAGGTGTGGAACAGTCATTGTGGGGAACAGGATAGATAGTCATGAAAACAGGAGAAGATGGATTACTTAGAAAGATTGGTGGAGTTGGAGGTCAAAGGCCAGGGATTCTAGAATAGTGCTTAAGAAATCATGAAAGGACTAGAAAAAGGAAAATGTCTTAGAAGAGATTGCTTGATACAGAAAGTCTTCTTTTTTAGAGTTGTAAAAGACTGAAAAATAAAATCAAGGAGACATCTGGGATTCCAGAGGATGCCTATGGAAGCTAGCTTCATTCATCTGGAACAATCTTAGGAAAGATGAAAGGGGAAGAAACTACAACCAAACCTCTGAAGACCATTCTCCTTTTAACAGAGCCAAATGACAATGAATCCTGAAGTCGAAGAAAACTATAATGTTGCATCAACTGATTTGTAGGGTAGAGTAGATAGGTGACACAATAAATGTGCACTAGGTTTGGACACATAAAGACTCATCTTTCTAATTCAAATCTGGCCTCAGACTTACTAGCTCCGAGATCCTAGTAAATCACTTAATCCTGCTTGCCTCACTTCCTCATCTGTAAAATGAGCTAGAAAAGGAAATGGCAGACCACTACTGCATCTTTGCCAAGAAAACTCCAAATGGGGTTACAAAGATGTGACTGAACAAAAACAATAAAATTTTCTAAGCTTGTGCTGAGAACATAAAGAAAAAAGGAATTTTACCTTTGGACTATAAAGATCCCAGGGTTGTTTCTCTACAACAACAAAAAGAAAACACTTTGTGTACCACTAAGGAATTAGCTTTGTGTGTAAAGAAGATGTGAAGGAGTTTTCTCACAATCCTTCATGGTATGAAGAGCTTTCTTAACCACATTGAAGGGATTACAGGTCCTTGATCCACTGGATGATGGCAACAGACCTTCTATGGGAAACATCTAGAGATTAGCTGCATCAGAGACACATCTGGGACCTACATAGAATGAATAAATCATTTAGCAGGCTAAATCAGCAGCTGGAGATAATGGTTACAGATACACATATTCTTAGATATTCAAGAGAGAGCTAAACCTGATAATTTTGAGCTAGGAAGCAGTGTGGACTCTAACATTTACATGGCATTTTAGTGTTTCTAAAATGCTTTGCATATATTATTTTACTTGATGTTCACAACAACCCTGAGAATTGGGTATTATTACTATGTCAATTTTTAAAGATGAGGGCATTTGAACTGAGAGAGATTAAATGACTTGCTTAGGGTCACAATCTAGTATGTGAGGTGAGATTCAAACTCCAATTGTCCAGACTTTGAGTGTGACATTCTGTCTACCATGCTAGTTACCTATTTATGAAAAGAAAAAGAGTTTAAGACCCTGGAATATGATATTTGTGACTTCCTTGGCCACATGTGTTGCCTATATGTACCTCATTACCAAGGGACCCCAAATCTGTGCCCATTTTCCCATGTATATTTATAGTAGTGGGAGAATATGCCCTAGGATCAAGAGATTAGTGGGGATGTTTTACAACTATTTTTCTTATTAGACTATTTAATAAATGCTTTTGTAACATCTAATTATGACAAGCTAATTGGAAGCATACCAGTGCTCATAATTTGATAGTTCATGAATTATGTTATCAGTGAGTATTTGTAGAATGCTTTCTTGGAACCTTGATAAGACACCTTCTGGGGAACCCACTTTGGAGTAAGAGTATAAACTAGGGAAATAGCTCATATTAGGTACTATACATATAAATGGACTAAAGAAAAAGAAGTATAGTGATTATGAAAGATATATAAGACTTTATCAGAAATTTTATTAAGGAGAAGAATGTGCTAGTCATAAAAACTGCTTTTAATATTCTTCTGGTGCTCATAATATAGATTAGTATATTAGAATCTTATATAAAATCTTAGAAAAGAAATTTCATAATTAACAATTTCCAGAAATGTTTATTTTTTTTAAATTATTTATTAGATTAATTTTGAATGCAACAAATCTTTAATGCCCCCAGATCTTTATACTATGAATAAAGTTGTTTCAAATAAAAAGCAGACTAAGGGTCAATTCTAGCCCCAAAGTTGAGTTTTTAGCTTTAACTTTATGAGGTCCATTATTTATTAGAACCATAGGAATTTGTACACATGGGGCAAGCAGCACAAATGGTGTCCAGGGCAAGTAGAATAAAAGGCATCCTTAGGAGGTTAGGGGGTAGGAATCTGCCTTATGGGAAGAAATAGTCTTGGACCTTGGACACCCTGGCTTCACCCTAACTCTGAAAGTGTGGTTGTTGTTTTTCACTCTTTTCTGACTGACTTTCTATGACCACATTTGTGGGGAGGAGGGGTTTGGGGAGAAAGACACTGGAATGGTTTGTCATTTCCCTTTTTAGCTCCTTTTATAAATGAGGAAATTGAGGCAAATGGAATCTTACAGCTCAAGGTTTCACAGTTAGTATCTGAGGCCAGTTTTGAACTCACCAAGAACTTAAATCCAGTGTGCTCTACTTACTGTGTCATCTCACTGTCCCAAGCATTTCTTAGCTTCCTCTTTTAATTACTTATTTTGATGACTATGTGCTAAAAATCAGTTGTTTTATTCAATATCTTTGCCAAGAAAACCCCAAAGAGAGTGATGAAGAGTTGGCTGTGCCTGAAAATGCTTGACTAACACAGGCAGCTGCTACTAAGACCTCCTAGATGTAGGTAAGCATTTCCTTCTTCCAAGGGCAGTCCAAACCCTGACTCCTGAAGGGTCCAGAAATACCTGCCTCTTATTTTCAAGCTTGGTTTTCTGCCTGTTCTTCTTGTGAATATTTGAGAAGCGAGAAAGGGAAAATATATGCAAGGAAAAAAGCCTCTCCCACTTTTTAATAGAAATATACCTCCAGAAGAGGCTGACACTCTTTTTTATCTTTTTCTACTTTAGATTTTACCTCCCCATTAGCCAGTTTCACACAGGGGACATACTTTTTAGTCTGCTGTTGGTCTCCAATCTATCCCTAAACTGTGCTGCTTCTTTTTGAATGCTTTCAAGTCAAGGTATCCCTCACTACCTCAGAGGATTAGCCTTCTTCTATCCTCTTGCCCAAGAAACTTCCTGAGTCACTTTCTGTGCTCCCACCTGTACCTTGCCTCCACTATTACCCACTTACCACCCAACCTGTCTGACCACAGCTTCATCCTCATCCCGCCAGTCTCTACCCCATTCCCACTCTCTTTTTTAAAAAGCAATATAAGCACTGCCAGCAACACTGTAATTTTAGAAATTTGTCTTTTTTATTATGAATTTAATCATTAATGAATGAAAACAAACAAAAAATAGGATTGATTGTATTTGAAGCCGGAGTTTCTGCATAACGGGTTTATTAAAAATATATATTATGTTTAATAAGGTAATAACAAGATTGTTCTGTTAGTTTGTGTCTCCTTACAAACTTTATTTTGTTTTCTTCTGTGTACTTTAAAAATGTTTTTACTGATTTTATGTTTTTATATTCACTCTTCTCCCTCAATAGATACTCATTTGTAATAAATAAATATAGTTAAGTAAACTCATCAACACATTTAATCTTTGACATTTTCTTCCTTGAAACCAATTCCCCACCTTTGGAAAAATCTCTACCCTCTTGTTAAATCCTTAGTCACCCTATTTAATTACAGACTTTATAGAGTGTTTCTTTCTATATAGTTCATTTCACTGTGTTTGGATAGAAGGAAAAGATGAGCTACAAGTTACCCTAACTTTCATTGAAATTGGTATATCGTATGTTGTAGCTGTACTGTAGAAGGGATTCATTTACAGGTATAGGTTGGACTGTATGGTCCCTGACATCCCTCCCTACTCACATTCTATAAAACTAGAGAGAAGGAATTTCTCCATATTCAAAGTGTTAGCACTCTCTATCTACACCGAAGCATAATCTTTAAAACATCTATACAGACAAATATGATTGCACAAAGGCTAGATAAATACAGGTATTTCCTTGTAAGGATTACTTTTCATCTTAGTGAGGGGTAAACCTAGTATTTTTGCTTGAGATCTGTGAGGTGAGTGTTTTGGATGGCACAGCTGCTTTGATTCATGTCATCCTCAGCCTTCTATCACATTGTTTTCCTTGAAAGTCTGTGCTTTGCATATGTGGTCCAGATGCTGTTAATGGGCTCAGCCTGGGATACATAGCCACCATAAGGAGTGAAAGGGGGAGGAAAGTGAGAAGGAAATATTTATTCTAATTTCACTGCTTATAAATTAACTAGGTTGAAATGTGAGAGTATTTCAGAATGTTTGAGGTGGACTAATATTCTTCATTTTCTGTTCTCCCACCAGTTTATAATTTCATTTCTGCCTTATTGTTTTGGAACCCCTCAAAGAATACCAAGGAAAACTATATTGGTATTCTCTGAGGGGTTCCAGAGCAATAAGGCACTCTACATGGTGGTATAGGGGAGGTAGTGGATAATAAGTATACTGAATTTGGGTTCAAATCCTTCATCTGCTACTTATGAGCTGTGTGATCCTTGGAGAGTCAATTAACTCTTCTGTCCTTGGTTTTCTTATCTGCAAAAATCAGATAATAATGCTTATAGTATCTACCTCATGCTGTTGTCCTGAAGTTCAAATGAGATCAATTGATTAAACTACTTTAGAAACTTAAAATTTTCTTATTAAATGTTGGTTCTTGTCCTTGGTAGGGGTCTTGAAGCAAAGACTAAATGACCCTTGTTGGATATGTTATTTAGGAATGGTTAGGATTAAGTAACTTCTAAGGGTCCTTTCAATTCCGAGATTCTATTATTTGGGGTGAGGTGGTCTTCTTGGGTGTTTGCCTACTAAGGGTTAACTATTTGTATGGAGAGAGGAGAGCAGGACAATTTATGTCAATATATGTAATGGGACTGACTGTTCCCCTGGATCTGAAATTCTCTCCCTTCTGGCTTCCTTTAAGTCCCCGCTAAAATCCCATCTTCTATAAGAAACCTTCTCCAATCCTTTTAGGTCCTAGTGCCTTTTCTCTGTTGATTATTTTGTATTTATCTTGTATATATTTTGTTTATACCTAGTTGTTTGTATGTTGTCTCCCTTAATGGATTGTAAGCTCCTTTGGGACAAGGATGTTTTTTTATCTTTCTTATTTTCCCAAGCATTTAGTAGGAGTTTAATAAATGTTTATTGACTGACTATAAAAACTAGAAATGTTTTTATTCTTATTTGTCCCTGAAGGTGCATATACTTTGCTCTATATTTAACATTGCAGCTTGACTGTCCATGGATGTCAATATTCCCCTTTCTCCCATCAAGGCCCAGGAGGAATTCAACTCTGGTACTTTGTGTTCCCTCTGTCAGCCAGAAGAGGCAAGTAAGGAGTGAAGGGGAGAGAGACCCTCCCTGTCAAGTTGCTTATCTTCACAGATCTAAGATTGGTGACTTGCTATCTATGTGAAATGCATGACTAAACTGCAAGAATAATTTTTCAGTCTCTGGTAGAGACCTGGAAATAATATATTTTAAATTCTGATAAGAATTTTCTTGGCATAAAAACATATCCAGAATTTTCCTAAAGTTACAAAGCTTCTCAATCCTTATCCTCTTCACTTTTACCCTTAGAAATTCCCTTAAAAAGAATATATACCTGTTTAAGTGTTATCACTATTGCAGAAAGGCCTTTTTTTGATGATTGGATGGGGTGTATATGTTTTTTTTTTGTTTTTTTTTGTTTTTTTGCACAGGAGAAAGAAAGTAGTAACTGAATCTGCCCCACAGAGTCATAAAATCTTCTCTTCCAGGATACTGAATTTGCTGACAAATCACAAAATCTCTAATTTCTGCTGACAGGAGTATCTGCTCCTCTTGTAGGGGTGGAAACAGCAAAAATAGTGACAGTTATTTTTATAAGGGGACTTTAGAAGGGAATAGAATGGCCAAATGTTATTTCTTGTTGGTAAATGAAGTTATCCCCACAGAAGAAGAAACTGAGAAATGAATTTTCTGAAAGAGACAGGATGATAATAGAGATTACTCTTTTCTATCTCCAGGAGAATTATTTTTACAATTGGGTAAGATGAGAATCTCAATACATACATGCATACATAGATACATATATATATATATATATATATATATATATATATGTCTGTGTATATATATACACACACATATATATGTGTGTGTACATATTTATGTATCTATAAATCATTATGTATCTATATAGATATCTATATATCTATAGAGACATAGGGAGAAATAGAGACAGAAAGACACACAGAAAGAAAAAGACACACACACACACACACACACACACAGACGAAGGACAATATGCATTAGCAGAGTCAGATTTCCAGAACTAAATTGATAACAATTCACTCTTCCAACATCCATATTCCAGGATTTTAAGATTACCCTTGAGAGGTTTGCATGATTCCCCTCTAATGTCATTGACTTAAATCTCCATATTGGTGTGTTATCTCAATTACAACCACTAGTGATTAGTACCCCAATACTAAGCTTTTACAAAAAACTAATTACTATAAGGCCTTCTTCACTTGAAGCTAGAAAGGCTGGAGAGAACAAGATATTTTCTTTGGCTACTAATATTTTTTGAATAATAACAACAGCAGCAATAAATGTTAATAAAATAATATCTTTTTGCATATAATTTGATGATATATTGGAAAATCCTTAACATTCAATTAAAAAGTTAGCTGAAACATAATTTTAGCAAAGTTTCAGGATATAAAATGAATCTACATAATTGCCAACATTTCTATATATCACAAACAAAATCCTGCAAAAAGAGAAAGCAAGAGATATGCCATTTAAAATAACTTTTGACAATATAAAACACCTGGGAGTACACTTACCAAAACAAACCCAGGAACTATATGAACAAAATTATATATATATATATATATATAAAACTTTTTATAAAATTAAAATCAGATGTAAACAATTGGAGCAATATTGTTAATGGTTAAGCAGGGCCTATCTAATAAAAAATGACAATTTATCTAAATATATATTTAATGCCATCCTAATTTAATTATAAAAAATATTTTGCTAACTTAGAAAATAAAATTCATTTGGAAGACCAAAAAGTCAAGATTATCAAAGGAATTAAGGGGAAAAAAATGTAAAGGAAGGAGGTTTAGTAGTTTAGAAATAGAAAGATAGATCACTGGAATGGAGTAGACATATGATTTACAGTAGCAAATAAATATAGTAACATTGTATTTGACAAGCGTGAAAACATGTTTTGGAGATAAGAATATACCAAGACAAGATCAGAATGGGTACATGATCTGGATACAAGGAGAAATGTTATAAAAAATTTAAAGAATGTGGATTATATTACTTTTTAGACTTGTGGATTATATTACTTTTTAGACTTGTGGATAGATGAACAATTTATAAATAAGAGATAGGAGCAGTGTAAAGTGTAAAATGGATAATTTTGATAAAATATTTTATACAAATAAAACAAATATAGCCAAGATCTTATAAAAATTATGAGAAAATTTTTATAGACAGATTTTCAGATAAAGGTCTCATATCTCAAATATTTAAAGAAATCTGTCAAAGCTATAATATGAGTCATTCCCCAAATGACAAATAGTCAATGGATATGAACAGGTAGTTTTCCAGTGAAGAAATCAAAATAACATATAACCGTGTGAAAAAATGCTCTAAATCATTATTAATTAGAGAAATGTAAATTAAAACAACATTTTACACCTATCGGATTGACTAAAATGATTGAAAGGGAAAGTGACAAATATTGGAGAATATGTGGAAAAACTGGGACACTAATTCACTCTTGGTGGAACTGTGAACTGTTCTGGATATTTTGGAGAGCAATCTGGAAGTAGACTCAGAGTTATTAAACTGTCTATATCCTGCAATCCCACTATTATATGCATTTCTCAATATGATTAAGAAAAAAGGAAAAGAACCTATATGATCTAAAATATTTATACCAGCTCTCTTTGCAGTGGTAATTATGAGGATGCCTGTCAATTAGGAAATGGCTGAACAAGTTGCGGTGTATGGTTATAATGGAATACTACTGTGCTAGGAGAAAAGATGAGCTTGAAAACATGGATAGACTTGCATGAATTAATGAAGACAAAATGAACACAACTAAGAGAACCCCATAAATAGTAACAACAATATTGTTTTAAGAATTACTTTGAAGTGACTAAGTCATTTTGACTATTGTAAATATTCAGATTAATTACACAGGACCATGAAGGAAGATGCTATCTGAGCCAAAGAAAAAACTGATTAATATATATATATATATATATATATATATATATATATATATAGAATGATTTTTTACAAATTTACATGGTTTTGTATCTCATGGTAGCTATCTCTGCAGTGGGATGGAGGAGGGAAGGAAAAAAAGAAAATTAAATGATAATTTGATTATGTATTTAAAAGGAATAGCAAGTTGTATAAAATTGAAGTTTAGTTTGATGTACAATCTTTCTACCTCCCATTGGAAATTCTTGTTTTATTTCTTAAGTTCACAATAAAATTAAATTTAAAAAAAAGAAATATTAAGCTTGTAGAAGTGTTTCATTTTTAAAATGGAGTATATTTTGTATGGTAAATTCTCTGTGAACTTTATATAAAGAGATATTAGTTATTGTTATAAAAAAAAGAAACCAGTAATTACTAGAAATCAGGGCTTTTTAAATGGTTTTGTTGATTGTCTAAACTTAAAGTGTTAAAATGAAGATTAAACTTAAAATTATGTATGCATCTTTAAAAAAAAAACAACAGCAACAACAAAAGCAATAATTGATGTTGATATAGGATGTTAACATTTGCAAAGCAGTTTATATATGTTAATTCATTAGAATGCACCCTAATTCTGGTTTAGCAGTCAATCAACAATCCATCTCTTTACCATGTGATTAGCAGACCAGAACTAGTGACAAATTTAAGCTCCTCTGATTCTTCCATGTGAGCTGGTAGCAGGCACAGCATATTCTGAGTGCTCTGAGAATGGTGCTTCACATATATTTGACAGGTGTTCCAGAAGTTTTAATATACTTTTAAGTTTTAAAACATTTATGTGTGTATGCATGGGTATATAGACATATATATTTTATATATGTACCATATATGTCTATAGACATAGAAGTACACAGATGAGTTTTTCTAAACAATGATGAAATCCTGTTGAATAGCTAGTATAATATGATATAATGCTGTTGTCAAAGACTATCTTGCAACAAAAAATGGATCTGAAGAAGTTTGGGGGATTTTTTTCACTCACTTGGTTCATAGCCTCCAATATAGAAACTTGGGAAAATATATGCAAGATACTCTATACATATATGGATATCAACTCCTCATTCTTATTGACAGGTTCATGGCATAATCAATAGAGTATTGGACTTGGAGCCAAGAAGACTTGGATCAAATTCTGCCCTGATAAATATTGACTATGCGAGTCTGGGCAAATGATCTATCTCCTTAATGCTGTAGAAAACTCTATTAAGAAAGTTAAGTTGAGCAGGAGTCATAGACTACTTACTTTGGTAGAGAATGTTTCTTCCCAAAGGGTTTCTTTGTATCAATGAAGTCTCAAGTCCAGGACCTTTCCTATACTCATTTTTAAGCACACATTTCCCAATATTACAAAATAATGCTTTAGTAAAAGATGGAAGAGAGTGAAATCCATTATTAAATATCCATGAGACCCAAAGATATATACAAAATCACAGTCACTTAAGAGTTAGGAGCATCACTGTGGCTGATACCTTTTATCCAAAAGATCTTTCTTTATTGCCTGGTCCCCCCTTGCTGAAAAGGAGACCAGACACACTTTTTATTTTTTCTTTAGCCATATTCATTCAATGGTGTTACCAGCTCTGAGGAACTGTCAGCCAGACTACAAATGTTTCTGAAGGTTAGAATGAGGCTGATTATTCTTCATTCTCCATAATGTAAGACAAATCTCTTGTGGAGTCCTCATATTCTTGGTTGTCTTTATTCTTACCCCTAGAGCTCTTCCTATCCTGTCTCCCAATTTTCAGTTCCAGCTCTATTCTCACGCAAAACTTGGGGAAATATGCTTTATTTTTCCCCAGTAACTTAAATAGGAAAGGGTAGAAATGTTTTCCTGAATTTTGATGTGGAATTATTTTTATAAAATATCACTATACAATAATAAGACCAGTTTTTCAGAGACATGAAGTATGCCAATCAATAAATAAGCATCTGCTCAGTGTTGGCCCCAGGAGTATACAAGTACAAAGAATGAAGAAATCCCTTCTCTATTGGTAGAGATAGCATGTACATATAAAGTCTGTAAGGAATAAATGAAAGTAAAAGGTGCAAATGAAACATTTTTTAAAATTAAATACATGCTGGGAACACGGTGCCCCACATGTAGCCTGGGGGGCATGGTATGTTTGAAAGCAGAATAGACATCTCTAGCTTCTCCTCTTCCCACTCTTCTCCAAGGGGACTTTAATTCTTGCCAAGAGGGGAAGCTGGAGTTTTGGACTAGATGTTCTAGCTGCCCTCCTCAGGGAGTAGAGCTACAGACTCAAATTATATCTATCTGCTCTCTTAGATATAGTTAGTCTAGGTGATACAGTTTTCAGGTTCAATGTAACTTCTGTTTGCTGTTTTTTTTTTTTATTTGGAGGCAGCAGGACCTAAACTACCTTTGAAACTTGACACCCTTCCTATCAAATACTAGTTCCACAATGAAAATATACATATAGAAAGCAGCATTTATTAAAGAAACCCATTTATCCAATTCAGTGGCAAAATAGAAATCAGAGAAATTGCTTTAGGAGAATGTACACTAGACAATAAAGAGTAAAGAAGTTCTCCTATTAGGGAGAAGGTAAATCTGCTCAATTAAGAGAGTCCCGGATCTTATATAGAAGTTCCATATTAGTATAGACACCTGTTGATTGGGACATGCTAGAGACTACCATTTTCTTTCATGTTGCATTCTTCACAAAGTCTCTCCCTTTAGCATTTGAAAGGGGTTGATATCTTCCATCTTTCCTCATGAAATTGGAAGCCAGAAATATCTAATTACTAAATTGTAGCACCTGAGGAGATTTAAATTCTCCTGAAAATCTCTTGAGTTTTTGCTCTACCCATCCCTTTCAAAGGCTAGGGGCATCAATTTCCACCAATGAGGAGAGGGTCCCATATCAATGGGCTTTGGAAATGGGGTTACATTTAGAATAAATGATATATATTACAAATTAAAATATAAGCAAAAATAAATATACAAATACAAGCAAAATGCACAAAGTAATTTTGTAAATTATAAATATCTATATAAATGTACAGATATTATTGTTTTTAAACAAGGCATACCAGATTCTTGGAATTATCTTACATTAAAAAATTAGATTAAAAATATATTCTATTTTAAAGAGAAATCAATTATATATTAAAAGATTTTAAAAAGAAATATATCTGACTAAGCATTTGATTAGTTGAATATATTATTTCTGCATGCCTACTACTACCATAGTTGTGGGATATCCATATATTGGACTTAAGAGTTTTCTGGCTTCCCAAACATACACATTCAGCCAAGAGTTGTGACATCTTCTCAACCTGCTCAACCTTGGAGTCCCTTAGTTGGAGGAGTTCATTTCTTTCCTTACAGAGGCAAGGATCAGCTTCAAAAACTTTGTACCCAGTCTATCACAGTCAGAGACAAAATTTCATTTGGTAGCCAAAATAATTAGCACACTTTTATTGAGGCTTTTTAGACATCCCCTCTGGACTCCCTCTTTAGGGTAAAAGTGCATCTCTGACAGATGCATGGATGCTTTTAATTCTATGTGTCTCTGGGAGGTAGGGTCTAAGTGTTATGTTTTGTCATGATAAACCAGTAACTGGTAATAAGAGTATATAAAAAATTCTTCATCTGGTCACTCACAACTTTTTGCAGGCCTCAGGGGTGTCATAATATGTTTTTATTACATCTGATCATGTAGAGTCTATATCCAGGCTTAGCACTCCCGTGAGGACTGAAAGGGCTGCTCTAGTTTTGTTCCTCTGTAATCCGGCCTTCAATCCCCATGGGTCCCTTTCCTAGGGTCAGGATGTCACTGCTATGGTGGTCATAGATACCCTACCTGTCTGGAAAGTCTCACAGTCAAGCAGTCAGCACAAATATTTTTTTCCCTAGCATGAACTCCAGCTTCCATACCCTGTCTACTCACCTTATCTCTGACTGAAACACATAATTCATCTCCCACTATTAATATCCCACTGTGAGGCTGCCTTCTCTGCAATGCACATCAAAGTTTATGTTCACATTATGTTTCACTGCAGACTAATGGCCAAGCAGAGTGAATAACCATATGCTGGAACAATGCATCTGAGACTTCACTGATTATAGTTGGGAGAAGAAACTACTTTCCAGTTACGGTGAAGGCCTACTTCAACCGGGCCCCTCAAGCTTCCTTTTGTAACATTCTTAAAAAAAACTTCATATTCTTTCTTTGCTACTGCTCTGAATTTTTATTTCATTCTTGTGTCACATGGTCATCTTGGAAACTACCTGAAAGAATCATGAACTCTCAGAGCTGGAAGAAAGCTTGGAGGTCACTGAGTCCAATTTGAATTTTAACTCGACTCTATAATATTCCAAACAAGTGGTCATCGAGAATTTGTCTAATGACCTCTAAGTTCTAAGTCAACCCTATACACTTTGGGTGAGTAATTATTATTATTAGGAAATTATTCCTTATATTAAAAACTGCACAAGAGCTGGAAGGCAGAGGGGAGTGATTTTTAAAATGCACTGTTGATGACTATCAGAAAGCTAACAAATCCTTACAGGTTGATGACTAGACTTGATTACAGACCCCAGACCTTCACCAGATGACTCTCCTATAATCTGTAGGATAGTACTCTAATGAATTGGGTGATATTCTTGGTAAATTCTTTGAAAATATACAATAGGCTTCTGCCTTAATGAATTGGGTGAGATTCTTGGTAAATTCTTTGAAAATATACAATAGGTCATTCTGCCTTAATGAATTGGATGAGAATCTTGGTAAATTCTTGAAAATTTACAATAGGTCACTGCCCTAATGAATTAATTGATATTCTTGGTAAATTCTTTGAAAATATGCTTTTTAAAACTGATCTAGGTCAGGGCTGATATCAGTTGGTGATGAATCCAATACCTGGGTATAGAAAGCCTAATCCTTTCCTGGAGGGAGGAGCCAGATACAGATCAGTGGTCCACCATGTGTAATCTAAAAAAGCTAGACCAGCCCAGTTTCTTTGCAATACCAAGATTCAAGAGGTTTAATCAAATGGAAAAATCATCTCCAGAGACAGAGATTCAAGAAGTTATTGACTTCAAATGTTAGCCTCGCTTGTCACTGGAATAACCATGTTAAAATACTTAATCCATACTTTCTTAATCTATAAAATGAAGAGGCCAGATGGTCTGGGAAGTGAAACAAAATCTGTGCTTGTTAAGCATCTTCTATTTGCCAGTCACTGTGATAGGTACAGGTGATATAAAAATAAAACTGAAACTGTTATTGCCTTTAAAGAACTTATAAATATCAGGAGGAAATGTGTGTGTTTATTTATAAACTGGAGATATAGATATAGAGATACACACATATTATCAGATAGTACAAATGAATAGAGAATTGGAACTGGTGTCAGAAGAACCTGAATTCAAATTTGAGACATATTCCAGACATGCATGCAGGTCCCTTCCAGTTCTGGATCTTTGATCTTATGATCCTATGACCTTTTTGAAATCTAAATGACATCTGTGTTCTGCATAAACAAATTAAAAAATTGTCAGCAATGGCCTGTATAGACATACCCCACAATCTTGTTTGCTTCCTGGATATTTCCATTTCCATGCTTGGCAACACTTTAGGGCCAGCTGGATTTTTCTTTCTTATCAGTTTCTCTTTCTTACAGACAGATATAGCTTCTATCAAGGATCCCATTCTGCTTTGCTCACTTTCCCTGTACTGTTTTTTTCTTCTGGCACAGCTAAAGCTGTGCGTTAGTGACCCTAAAAAGAATGTATTGAGACATGGCAGATGAAAAGCTAGAGGGTAGAAGGAAAACATCAGCCTTAAACAGGAGGAGGGTTTACAGGTCTTGTTCCTAGAATGCTGAGGGAATAGTTGAATAGGAGCCATTCTAGGCCAGACATCAAGATGGCTGAGAGAAATTCCTCTCTGTCGGCTTTTGGCACCTTCTGTTTCAGCCTGGAATTATTTACTTGTGTATGAGAGAACCTTTGACCTGGATTTCTGGAGTGCTCTGTGGAAGCCCATTATCATCTTTTCAATCCTTCCTGTGCCCACTGGAATTAGTTTGAAGGTTGCTTACAAAGTTGCAAGAATGATTTTCTTCTTGCCAAACATGAAAGCAAAAAATTTAGAGATAAAATGGCAGACAAGGGAAATGATTAAAGATATATTAAAGATATTTTTATAAATTCACATAACCTTGATTATGTGTCACAATCAGATTAGTTTTTACATTTTAGGATTAAAAGTGTCTCCTCTCTCTCTCTCTCTCTCTCTCTCTCTCTCTCTCTCTCTCTCTCTCTCTCTCTCTCTCTCTTCTCTCCTCTCTCTCTCTCCCTCTGTCTCTTTCTGTCTCTCTGTCTGTCTGTATTTCTTCTCCTTCCCTCCTCTTTCTCTCTGTCTCTCCATTTTATTTTATTTTTTTGCTTTGTGCTTAACTTCTAATTTGATACTCTCAATGTTCTTGCCTTAAACATTATCTTTATTTTACAGATGGAAGAAGAAAGGACAGGAAGTTAGGAGGATTTCACTGAAACTGTGTTCAGTCGATGATGGATCCTGCCAAGTATTTTCATTCTCCCTTTCTCCCTCACTCTTTCCTCATCAAACCTTTTATAGGGAACACTGTAATCAATCAGTGATCCTCACTTTCATACACTCCCTTGTGAATGGACTTTCCTAGTTTAAAGTACAAGCTTTTAATACACTTCTTAAAACTCAGTGGTATCATTTTACTTTGTACCCTGGATGATTTTTAAGTACCTTTGAACTCTGTAGCCTGTGCAACAGGAGATAGCAGGAGATAAAAGGTAAAAGTGATGATGTTCATAAAATTACATTTAATAAGAATGATTGCTCTCAGACCCCTGAACTTCTAGGAATAACTGAATGTTGTGGGATTATCTAGCTGACAGGACTTTTATAGAAAAAGCAATGGAAAGAGCTTAAAGGTCATCTAGTCATGTAATCCGAAGATTACAAAGGACCTCCAAAGGCATCTTTTCTCTCTCTTATTTTACAAATGATCAACTTCAATCCCAGAGAAAGATCCCACTCTGCTGTGCTCAGAAGCCTTAGCTGTCCTGAAAGTAACATTCTCTAAGTCTAAGTATTAGGACTAGAATTCAGATCTTCCAACTTCTATTCCATTCTTAAACACTTTGTCTGAGTTCAGTGGATTCAGAGGGAGGAAAAAGATTGATCCAAGAACAAATGTGTGGAGCCTAGTGGACAGAATTCTGGGCTTGGAGTAAGGAAGACATATTAAAACCCTGACTCTGTCATTTGTAATCCTTGTGCCACTTGGGCAAGTCTTTAACTTTTGTGTCTCAGACGATTATTAATATTTGCCTGCTAAATGATAAACAGTCTGTATCTGGATGGACAGAAGGAGGGCTCTATGAGGATGAAATCATAGATTTACATAAGAATTTGCATAGGAAAAAAAAAGGTACTTCTTAAACCTGTAATTTATAGTAGGAAGAAAACTCACTTTTCTGCACCAAGGAACAAAGACTATATGAAGAAGGGAAGGAGGGGGTGGAAGTGGAGGGCAATGTAACTTGTCTCTGAAGAATGAAACAATTCAATGGAATTTCAGAAAAGTATCTTGTAAATTAATCTCGGCTTCATATTTTGGAGGTTCTTATTTATTTTTTATGATGAGATTGCTTTCTCTGATTCACCCCAATGCTTCTAGAATATTGGGACTGAGACTAGGTTAAGGGGTCAACTCAGAGATACTTTTCTTATTTCAGTTCCATGGTATTAATTTCATGATTTATTTCACTGCTATTGATTGACCGTATTCTTTGGTTCTACAGCTGGGATTTCCCAATTTCTCTGGCAAAGATGTTTCCATGGTAACACGTCATCACAAGTGAAGGCAAAAATTGTGGAGAAGTTGTCAGTGGATCACCAACCTGGGATCAGTCTTTCCTCTAAATTGCTTTATGGAACTGATTATTCAACAAATTCACTCAGAAATTCATTATTTTTCATCTTTTAGCCCACTTGTATATGTATACACATATGTGTATGCATATTGTTATGTTTCATGCTATTTTTCAGAGGTTAGTTTTTCTGATCCATCACTTTTCAATAAAGGTCTTGAATAGATTTTGGACTAAACAGGTAACTGATTATACATATACTCATTCATTAGATCTCATTGACTAATAGCTTATTACAGTTTAGGCATGTTCAGTGACGACTAGTTATAAGGTTAGTTAATAAACATGATTTTAATCTTAATAATGGGATTAAGGATAACGTCTTCCTCATGGATATTAGAATGGATTCATAAAATGGTCAAGTTTGAGGTTGTAAATTATGAAATTTCCAATATGTCAGTGTTGAAAGATTGACTCAGTACTCATAATAAGGCATTTTTCTGCCATAGTCAAGATATTCAATATTACTTGCCATTGCAGTCAGAGACATTCAAATACAGACACAGCATCTTAGTGTCTTGATGAAACTTTTCTATCTGAGCCAGGGATATGAATTTTATAATTTTAGGAAAACAAAAATCAAATGTGAGTGGTACAATGTCATCTGGGAAATAAAAGTACAAAGCTGTAAAATTGAGAAGGTGTGCATCACTGTCACTTGGTGGACAAGTGGAATTTCTGAAATATTCTGAGAAAGATAAAATACTAATGCATTCACAATTACATCAACATGAGCAGACTCTTTTCCATTGTTCTAAGTATGATCAACAAAGTTTTCACAAGGCATGTTCTTCTAATCTTAGATCTTTGTGACAGTGTCAAGCAGTTAAGAAAAGCATACCAGACTAAGATCCAAAAGCATGCCTCTACATTAGGATGAGGTGAAATTACAGATGTTCTTAATTTTCTTATGGGCTAACATATTTTTATGGTAGCTCCTCATGGCTTGCTTGCAAGAATTCCTTGTCTATCAGTTCCTGTACAGGAACAAGGAAGGTCATAAGTAATGCGAAGGTTTATAGGACTGGAATAAATTCCAGAACCAGGAAATCAGCAAATGTTCTAGAATCAGACATAATTACATTTGATATCCATGTGTTGGTGGTATGGAGGAGCTATTTTGTTAATAAATTGTGGCATGAGTACTGAGCCCAGCCAAGTTTCTTCTTTACAATCCTAGAAAGGCAGAATTTCATAATTGGAAGGGATTTCATCTGAAATTTAACATGTGTCTCAATTAGGGGTCTCCCCACAGTTGACATCTTGGTCTTTCTGGAAGACCTTCAGTGAAGGGGGACCCAGAGGTCATGATGCTATTTTGAGATAACTATTATTAGAAAGATTTTCCTCACATTGAGCCAAATATTGTCTTCTCTACAATATCTTCCCATTATCACAGATTTTCTTCTGGAGTCAAAAAAGAGAACAAGTCTAATCTTTCTTCTACATGTTGGTCCTGCAAATCCTTAAGACAACTATCCTGTGCCTACTAACTCTTCTCATCTCCAAGCTAATCATCCCCTTTTCTTTTATTGGTTCCTTCTCTGACATAATCTACAACTTCTCCACCATTTTATCTGCTTTTCTTTGGACGAATCCAACCTTGTCAAGTGTACTGGTGTGGATAAAGTGCTGGATATGGTGTTAGAAAGACATGAGTTTGAATACTGCCTCAGATATTTTACTAGCTGTGTAAGCCTGAACAATATCACTTACCTGGTACTTGCCTCAGTTTCCTTATCTGTAAAATGGAGATAATAATAGCATTTTCTTCCCAGGGTTGTTATGAAGATCAAATTAGATATTTTAAAAATACTTTGCAAAACCCAAAATGCTACATAAATGTTAGCTTTTAGCTATTATTACTCTAAATGGAGTCTGAGTGAGAGTAGAGTGGGACCATTTCTTTTCTCCTTCAGGACACTGTATCTTTCTTAACAGAGGTTAAGGACTTGTTGGCTTTTTTTTTGATCTGCCATATCACATAATTGATTCATATAAATCTGTAGGTTATTAACAATACCAAAGCTTTTTATTGTGAACTGTGCTGCCACCTTCTACCTCTTCCTATGTATGTGTGACTTTTTTTTTCAAATCCAGGTGTAGGACTTTACATCTATCCATATTAACTGTCACCTTCTTAGATTCAGCTCATCATTCTAACCAGGTATGATCATTTGAGATTTAATATGTCACCCAGGTTAACCTATCTTTTACGGACTAAAAGATCATCTACATGATCTTTGGGGATTTTTGTCATCAATGTGTTAATTGTTATGATATCTGCAAATCTGATATGCATGCCTAAAATTTATTTTATATTTATGATTTTTAATTCCTATGGGTTTAAATAGGAGGGCATTCCAAAAGTCTTAGTGTAGTGTTAAACTATTAAAGCTGCACTTGCACTTTTGGGACACTGCGTATGTACATGTTATCTTACTAGATAGAATGTAAATTCCTGGAGGTCAGGGACTGTTTTGTTTTTGTCTTTCTAGTAATAGTTTCTAGAACAGAAGATTCTCTGTCATATCCTTTATATAAGAACACAGCAGATCTCTATATAATTCAATGCAAGTTAACAAACTGAAATGTTTAATTTGCAAATTCAGCAACCACAACTATTTATATTTTCTTCCCATTACTGGATATTTTCTATCTTAATAGGGAATTGTAGATCTGCATATTTTTTGGAGTATGAGAAACTGCTTCCTTTTCATTATAAAGTAAGTTCTTAGTAAATGGTTATTGAATGGCTAATTAATCTCTACCTTCATTTGAGGATAAATCTGTTGAATTAGCCTAGGACCAAAAAAAGATTATTGGGAGCACTCCATTAGAGACTTTCCATCAGGTTGACATTGATTCATTTCATTGAATTTTTTGGTTTCTTCTGACAATATCATTTGACTTTACATAAAATCCTGGAAATGGTCACAATGACCAAATTTGACAAGTTTCAGAAGATTTCTGTTACATCTCTTGCATGGGAACATAGCAGATCACTCTTTTCTCTAGTTCATACCAAATTAACAAATAGTAACACCTGTGCTTCTCCCTGGAAGTCACAGAAGACTCAATAAAGTCATAATAAAGGCATTTACCAAAATGCCCTAATATGAATAATAGCTATAAAGCATTTCTCTCACAAACCTGGGGTATTTCCTTGTTGTTCAGTTATTTCAGTTATGTCTGATTCTTATGCAAAATCGAACAGGGTTAAGTTTCAATTCAATTTAGGTCAATTGAATTCAATTTAACAAAAACTTTGCCCATCCAATACCATGTCTTGTGCTAGGTTCTGGATACATATAGACAAAAACAAAATAATCCCTACCCTTAAAGAACTCATTTTCTAGGGAATGGATAGAACATGTAAAACAGGGAATTAAATATATAGTATATGCAAGATTTAAAGAGGGTGTTTTCTAATTCTTTGTGACCCCATTTGGGATTTTCTTGGCCAAGATACTAGAGTAGTTTGCCATTTCATTCTCTAGTTTATTTTACAGGTGGGTTATCTGAGGCTAAATTTGAATTCAGATCTTCCTGATTACAGGCCCAGCATTCTAGCCACTGTGAGACACAGCTGCTCCAACTTGGAGCATATCCTTCCACAAATACATATAGCATCCATGCAAAAAGTCAGCAAGACTTAGAATACAATGGCAGTACAGTGGTAGGCATTTATGTAAGGAACCTGTGTGACCAAGGCAACTCTTGTAATTATCAGAAACAAAAAACATAGAATATTTTCTTTACATCTCTGAGGAATGTCTTTTTCTTCAATGCTTCCAAGAAGCAAGAGTCTCACTTTTCTGCAATCCTTTTTGACAGCTTTTATAAGTGATAGCTTAGTAATGCAGAGTTTAGATCAATGTGTGCGGAGTCAGGAAAACTTCAATTCAAATCTAGCCTCAGACAAATTATCAGTTGTGCAAGCTTGGGCAAGTCAAATAACTTATGCGTTCCTCGGTTTCCTCAATTGTTAAATGAGGATAATAGCCTTCATCTCACAAAATTGTTTTGAAAACCAAATGAGATAATAGTTGTCAAGCACTTAGCATGGTGTCTGGCACATTGTAAATGCTATATAAATGCTAATTATTATTAGAAGTATTATCATTATTATTAACTCATAACAAAATCACATTGCAAAATCACAAGTTTTGTTGTGCCTGTGCACTGGGATGGTGGCTCAGTTGTTGTAGAGTCTGTAGGGCAACATCAGACCATATATTCTCAGTATATATATATATATATATATATATATATATATATACTTAGCATGGTCCTGGGTTTTCTAGTTGCATACCAGACTGGATCTTGTTTGGGAAGGTGACTACAAAATATATTGGTTTTTCCATAGTAAAGGTAGATCAGTTAATCCCTGTGTGGATATATTGATGAAGTAACCTGAAGAGAGAAGCATCCCTTTACATATCAGGAAAGTAGACAATTCTTGTGGCAAAATAGTTTTGAGGCTTTCTCATTGTTTCTCCATTGACCATTAGTTAGTCTGGATAAAAAAAAAACTTTTAAAGTCATCTTGAGTCAATAGAGATATTATGCAGGCAAGTTCAGGCAACAAAAGTGTTGGAACTTCATTGGTTGGATAAGAAAATCATGATTCAATTCAGGAAGATCAATAAATATTAATAAATTGCTTTTGAAGAGAGCTAAATGTAAGTTCAAGGCTTAAAAAATCACAAGCATAGAATAGAGAGGATATAATTAAGAAGCATTTCATGTTAAAACAAAAAGACTTGGAACTTTATGTGGACTTTAAGCTCAACACGAACCAGCAATATAATGTGGTGACCAACAAAGCCATTGGGATTTTATGTTGACTTCATAGGTGTCTGTTATCCAAAATAAAGGAATTTGATTCTTTCTCTCTGTTGCCCTGATCAGACTACACCTGGGGAGTGGTTCAAGGATAGGTCATTTTATCACAGATCTATCCCTGTTCAGTATACCACACTGACTCAATGCACAAAGCCTAAGATACTTGCAGTGTTTTTAAGAGACAAGTATCTTGTAATCTTTAAAAAGGAAGATGAATGGGAGTCATTATTACTAGACATTCAGGTCATCACCTCACATTCTTTAAATACAGCACTGTATTGGAATCTCCCTGTTATATAAATATGAATTGGTCCAGTTGTAGTTAAGGTGGTGAAAGAATAGCAAACCTTTCTCGGGGACATTCTAGTGTTAATTGCAAATTGTCCCTATCCTGTCAGTAAAGGCTTTTTTTGTAAAAACAAAACAAAACAAAACAAACAAACAAAAAAATAGGACTGCAGATCTATAAAGGTGCCCACATTCTTCCATTTTAGAAGGATAAAAGAAATATTAGGCATATTTCCAGTAATTGCCCTAAGGGAAGGATATAACTAATTGGAATGCTCCAAGAAAAGCATGAAGCAATTGCTTCTGGAAGCAATTTCATTTTCTGCAATTTTCTCTGGTCATTCCTATAATCTTGGATTGTTTAGTAAACAAAACTTTTGAGATTCCATTGTTCCAGGGGAATGTGGACATAGGACATATCCCTGGGCATCTGAGTGCTCTCAAGAAGAAACTTACAAAATAAAAGGCCATGTATTGGAGGGGAAAGGTAGTGGGAAAAGACGATCTGGGTTTGAATTCTGGTTTTTAGCACTGAGATCAGTCTTGGGCAAATAACTTCCTCAGTTTTTTCATTAGTCAAATGAGGAGATCCCTTCTAACTCTGAAGCTAATAAAAATGATATTTATGTGTGCTTTAAAGCTTGCAAAGGACTTTACATAATTTAGTTTGAGCCTTACTGCAAGTTTTAAGACAAGAGATATTATTATTCTGATTTTACAGATGAGGAATGTTTTGTTCACAATGCCAAAGCAGATGAACCTAGGGTTTCTTGACTATTGAGTCTATCCATTAAGCTATGTAGCTTTTCATGAAGCTATAAGCTATGTAATTTTATTGTTAGTATTTAGCATTGATCAAGAATCACTGGGGACCAAATTCCTTATAGTCAAGATCTCAGTGTTATTGCCTCAGTGGTTTTCTGGCAACATTGCAGTCAAGGTATATTCACCCAAGCAGCAGATACATGAATTTTTGGATAATTTTTATATTATCAACGTGTTCTTCTCTTCCTGTTCTGGTTCTGCAACCCTTGTAAATAAGACCAGTGACAACTTCTAAATGGTTATTCCATAAGGAATACAGACCCAAATGTGCCTTTGGGCATTTGATTGACCTATCCAAATCTAAAGGAGCCACAGAAAATGCTTGAGGAAGATGGAGAGAGTAGAACATGTAATATTTGGACTCCCTATAATAATATGGTTGCTTTTAAACATCATAAGGGAGCCTAATTCTCTTATTTTCCTAATTTTCAATTCATTTTAATCCATATTTACTACTAGAATGATGAATCTGTTAATGGTAGTTTTCTATTTCTAGGTTCCCTAGGCTGTACAGTGTAGGCAAACTCTTGCCTACTTCCACTCTCCCAATACTTTAGGATAAAGTTGCCTACAGTGCATCTATGCTATGTACAATTCTACAGCTAGTGAGCTTCCTCATATACTGTTGCCTGGCTACCTCAGCTGGGATGCTAACTCTCACTTACATGTCAACTGATGCTAATCTTCAGCTGTCTGACTCAATAGAATACATCCTGTCACCTGCAGTCTCCCACAGCTTACACTCCTGTTGCAAACCTTGATTGTATGTACTGTCTCTCCAGGTGTGATTTCCTTCCCCTCATTTATGGTCTCCAAGAATCATGGCTGATTATACCAGTAACCCATTGCCCCTCACTGCTTAAATCCTTTTCCCTCTCTCACCTCCAGCTAGTACCAGGGTCTGCTAGCTTCATACCCCAGTTATCATACCAGCCACCAATGTTTGTTAGCTCTGGGCTAAATCCTTTAAAAATGACTCAAGAATAATGTTGTCCATCATATTATTGTACCCAAGTTGCTGAGTGTATTCAGGCCATGGAAGAATAAAGCTGCCAAATTATCTATATTATCTCAAAGGGAAACAGGGGAACAGCATAACATTTCCATGAAGGCTTTACTGAATAGAAAAAATACTATCTCATTTCAGTTACTGAGCACTGAATCCCTACAACAACCTTTAATTCTCAAGAGTTGGAAGAAGTCTCAAACTACAGAGATGGTACAGTTAGGAAGACCTGAATTCAAATTCAGCCTCAGACTTATTAGGTATGTAACTGACCAAATCACAGCCTTTTTCAACCTTGGTTTCCTTATCTGTAAGATGGGAATAATAATAACAATAATAGGATTATTGTGAGAATCAAGTATGCAACATATAAATCTTAATAATAATTTTTGTTATTACTCAGGAACTTGGGAACTTATCTGCAAGCCACTGTAGATTTCTGCTACTACAGGGTTTTCTCTGCAAATATTCTGCCAGATGAAAACTAGGAAAAACAGAATCAAATCAGTGTCATTTGGCTTGTTGATATTGACTGGCACCTGTGAGGAATCCAGTTTCAGCTAAACTAGATGCCTATTACATGATATGGACTGAGTGTGGGAATGGCATGTGTCACCTTCCAAGAAAGCTTAACCTGGGGCAACACCAGACCATGTCCAACATGAATAAGGGGGAAAAGGAAAAGCAGTCAGGCAGCTTGCTGCAGTGCAGAGAACCTGTGATCCCTGAAGCTGAGCTTGGTGCTAGTTAGCACAGGTGCTCTGGCACATTCATAGGACGAAAGTAGTAAGAGCTATCAGGAGAGTGATTGGCTGTGCGGCAAACTGGAGGAGGAACGTCATTCCATGAAGCATCATACACAGAAATAATATCATAGGGACAGAAGGAGGCACAGTTTGCACTAGTCAAGCTTGTGGCAGTAGCTGGAAGATTGTTATGGCAGAACATTTTGTGGTCCATCAATCAGGGAGGAAGCAGCTTGGTGTGAACAAAAGCCTGCTCCGTGTGTGTGTGTGTGTGTGTGTGTGTGTGTGTGTGTGTAAGATGCTCACAGTGGGTTTCTCTGATTATCAAAGACAACATGTACCAGGTGTGCAAAGAGAATGATTGCTCTTGTACTCTTACATTTTTTTTTCCCAACTAAACCACAAGAGGATAGGGAGGTGAAGTTATTTTCAGAATTGGAAGCTTTGAAATAAATCCATGGCATTTTAGAGCCGAGAAGGAACATTAGACAACATCTAATCCAACTTCTTCATTTTTCAATCAGTGAAATGAGGCTCAGAGAGAAGGAATTACTTACTTCACATCACAAACTTAGCCATAGTCAGAATCAGGAGTATGCTGAAGCAGATTGTTCAATTTGTACCCCAGAAGTTGTCAATGCTACAAACTATAACTTAATGTATTGTTTTGGTGACTGATTACATTGAATCAAGGAATGGAAAAAATGTTAATAACATTTATCACAATTAAAAGGGTGTTTTATGTATACCTCCCAGCTGGTTGTTAAATATTTACTACCATATCCCCATCACAATCAGAGTGACAAGAGATTGAACTAGAATCAATATCACCTGACTTCTCTTTTCATTACAGAGCACTGCAGTTCCCAGGAAGATTATAGGTAAGTGATTTCTTTGCCATGTGTTTTGCTTAACTTGAATTACATTATTTATACCACAATTCTTTGATCTACCAACCTATTAATATAAGATTATTTTAGCACGATTTATTCTTAGAGAACCCATGATGGCTCCTTTATTCTTGACTAATTGCTCAAAGCCATTTATCCAGCAATCTGTTGTAGAATTTTGGCAGGCTTGATGTCAAGTTGATCATTTTTCAGTTCTTGGCATCTACCTGTTCAATAGTCTTGAAAATTGGGACTTTTGCCCATCTGGAATATTCTGGCATCAATCCTGCTCTTCAAGAATTCTCAAACATAATGGCATTTGCTCTGGTATTACATCCATGAATTCCATCAGTTCTCTGGATAATTCATTTGACATGAAAAATTAAATTTACTTAATAGAGCTAGGCACCTTTTTATTATCACATAATTTATCTTTCCCTATAGACCATTGTTGGAAAAAACAAAATAGAAATTGAGTAGATTTGCTTTCTTTATTGCACCTAATAACATTATATAAACCGATTTAGTATCCCAAAACTCTGGGCTAAAATAAATCTGGGGAAGGATTCTCCAAAATCACTCATGTTGCCTCATTTTGTTCTCGCCTAGGTTTCCCTGGAAACCTTAGTATTTAGCTTATATCAAGTAAGCTCTCAAAAGATGTGAGTACAATGTCTGTGGCACCTGTGAAAATATACAAGATAACAATGAATAACTTAAATAGGACGTCTTTTTTTCACCATAAGAAAAAAAGCAGAAAAACATAAAGGACTCACAGGATCCCAAATCAATGGATTTTAGCTCCAGACAAATCCATTTACTTAGCTCCAGTGAGTATTATTTCCTTAGGTGACTCCTCCTCAGATGTGAAATAGGGACTATTACATGAAAAGTGTATGAAGGGAAGAAGATTACTGAGATTTCTAAAATTTCAGCCTTGGGAGAAGCCTTGGAGATCATCTAGTCCAATTATTTAATTTTACAGATAGAGAAGTTGAAGCCTAGAGTGGCTATATGAGTTATCCAAGTAATCAGAAAGCAATCAATGGATGAAGTACTAGAACCCACATTTCCTAATTCAAAGAGCCTCTTACTATGCCTCCTAAGATCTTTTCATATTTTAGTGTTTCTTTATTCTTGGTTGTCGCTTATTGGAAAATTGTTTAAAATGTGTTTATATGCTTTTCTCATGTCATTCATTAATGTGGGTTCTGAAATATCTTAAAGGTCTGGCTTTTAGCCTGGATTCTCTATCTTCTCTATTTCTGCCTCTGATTGGTCCCAAAGTCTTTGACAATGACTCTGACTTCTAACATATGCTCTTTAATTTACAACATCCCTCCATTATATGTGAGTGTATTCATAGATTCATGAAATTTTATATTTGGAAAGGACCTTTAAGTTTAGGTAGGGAATACTTATTTTTTGAAAGAAAAAGTTATGTGTTCTCATTAAAAAGCTCTTGGCCAAGTAACAAAGAAAGCTGAGGATAATGTGAGATGACAGCAGTTGGTCTTTTACCAACAAGATAGTTTTCCAGATAGTGACAAAAAAGTAAATTGGGGTAGAATCTGAAGGAGGAAGGATCCTTAGTTTTTGGTAGGAGAAGAGAAAGGAAGTGAATTTTGAGAATTCAGGTTGTCATATTTTGGAAGAACCACATAATTTAGTCAAATGTCAAAGAGCGAGCTCCTTGATGAACACAATTAAGAAACCAGTGAAATAGGGAATATGGTAAAGCTATCTTATAGTTTTCTAAGTATTTGATTTTCTTCTGTCCCTTGGAGTCATTATGAAACAAAAGAGAGCAATTTATTACTTTGTGTCACTCATCAACATCTATCCATAAAATGTTTCATGCTAATTACACTTGAAATGCAAATTCTGATGTGATTGTAGGAACCACTATCGTTTTCTTCTGTATCATATTTCTTTCAAGCAGTAATCATAAAATCTTGACAGATTTGCTATAAATGATCCCATTTCAGAAACCACCAGCTCCCAAAGCAGCTGGTCTCTACAAGAGAAAATCTATTTCATGAGATGATGTGGCTTCTGGGCAATTCACATATTGAATTGAACTGAATGAAAATTTATTTCCTTTAAACACAGAATCTAGTTTTAAAGAAAACATGAGAACTTAGAATAATGACATGATTTTTAGAGAAACCTTAGAGACTGCTAAGTCCAGTGCTCTCATTTTATAGATGAGTAAAGTGAGGTAGCGGGAGGGAAAAGAAAGAAAGAGGGGGGAAGCATGGAGGGGGAAGGAGGATGAAGAAGAGGGAAGGGGGGAGAAGAAAAAGAAAAAGGAGGAAGAGGAGTGGAGGGGAGAGGAAGAGGAGGGGGAGGGGAAAAGAGGAGGAGGAGGAAGAAGAGAAAGAGGAAGAGGAGAGGAGGAGGAAGGGAGAGGTAGCTATGTGATCTTGGGCAAGTTATTTAAACTGTGTTACCCTCAGTTTCCTTCTGTATAAAATGGGGATTAAAACTTTATAAAAGCATTTAGATTGTGTGAAGAAGAAATGAGACAATGTCTGTAAAGTCTGTAAAGTAACCTTAAATTGCTCCATGAATGAGAGCTTTTATTAGCCAGACCTATAATTCTAGCCTCCTGATTCCTGGTCCAATAAACTTTTTATCAAAGCAGTCATTTAGTTAGTCAACAGGCATTTAGCAAGTGCTCATTCTATGCCAGGTACTAAATTAAGCTTTGGGAATATAAACCCACACAAAAAGAAAAATAGTTCTTGTTTTCAAAGAACTTGTATTCTATTATTGTTCAGCAGGATGATTTCAGAAAGGCTTGGAGATGCTTACATGAACTGATGCTGAGTGAAGTGAGTAGAACCAGGAGAACATTGTCCACAGTAACAGCAAGATTAAATGATCATCAATTCTGATGGATTAGGCTCTTTTCAATAATGATACTATTCACGCCAATTCAATGATCTTGTGATTGAGAGAGCCATCTGAATCCAGAGAGAGCACTATGGGGACTGAATGTGGATCACAACATAGAATATTTTCACTTTTTTGTTGTTTTTCTTTGCTTGCATTTTGTTTTCTTTCTCATTTTTTCCTTTTTGATCTGATTTTTCTTGTGCAGCATGATAATTGTATATATATATATATATATATATATAAGAATTGCATATGTTTAACATATATTGGATTACTTGCTATCTAGGGGAGGGGACTGTGAGAAGGGAGGGGAAAATTTGGAACACGAGATTTTGCAAGGGTGAATGTTGAAAATTATCTATGAATATTTTTTTTCTTGCCAATTTATTTTAATTAAACATTACTTATAAAATGACAATTATAGTTAGGGTACCATTTGCCAGTTGTAGTTCTTTAAAATGAACTTGGTAAAAACCAAATTATATCTTTTTTTATTATAACTTTTTATTGACAGAGCCCATGCCTGGGTAATTTTTTTTACAACATTATCCCTTGCACTTACTTCTGTTCCGACTTTTCCCCTTCCTCCCCTCACCCCCTCCCCCAGATGGCAAGCAGTCCTAAACAAGTTAAATATGTCACAGTATATCCTAGATACAATGTATGTGTGCAGAACCGAACAGTTCTCTTGTTGCACAGAAGAATTGGATTCAGAAGGTAAAAATAACCTGGGAAGAAAAATGAAAATGCAAGCAGTTTACATCCATTTCCCAGTGTTCTTTCTTTGGGTATAGCTGTTTCTATCCATCCTTGATCAATTGAAATTGAGTTAGATCTCTTTGTCGAAGAAATCTACTTCCATCAGAATACATTCTCATACAGTATCGTTGTTGAGATATATAATGATCTCCTGGTTCTGCTCGTTTCACTTAGCATCAGTTCATGTCTCTCCAAGCCTCTCTGTATTCATCCTGCTGGTAATTTCTTACAGAATAATAATATTCCATAACATTCATATACCACAATTTACGCAACCATTCTCCAATTGATGGGCATCCATTCATTTTCCAGTTTCTAGCCACTACAAACAGGGCTCATGCATATGTTTTTAAAATAAAAAAGTTTTAAGATAAATTTAAAAAAGAATTTATATTCTAATGAAGGATAATAACAAATTAAATAAATGAAATTTTTTTAAAGGGTGGAAAGGGTTAAAGATACTAAGTACACGTGAAAAGGCAGGAGTGCAATAAGATGAAAAATGAAAATATGGCTCACCTGAAGATTCTCAGAGGAACCATCCAATCAAAAGTACAAAGATACTTCTGGGATGTGAATTCCAAGATTGGAGTGATCTTCCAGGGGGAAGAGGTTTTGGGAGCATGATAGAGAAATCTTGGGTACAGCCTGATGCTAAATAAAGATACGACTGCATTTCAAGCACAGCATGTCCTGTGGTTCATTCTGTTGGGACAGCTTTTTATCCTTTCCTCAAATTGGAATAAATTGTTTTTCTTTTCAAAGCAAAATTCAGATGGGGCTTTCACTGTGTGACCCTGTAGGTATGGATGGGCCAAGTGCATTTCATAAAGGTAGCTCAACTCCAGGATAATACTCTTAACAACTGTATAATTAAATTTTTCTCCATGACTTTTAGAGTCTTCCAGTTGCTCTCCAAGATTGAGAAATCTTGTACATTTTCACATACATTTCCACACTGTGGCAAAAGGATATAATGAAGAAGAGAGATTTTTTTGGGTTTCTCTCCTTTAGCTGTTAGTCTCAGGAGATGAATTTGCAGTGCAAGACTTTGGGGAATAATCATTGGCTTGACAAAGTTAAACTCTGGACAGAAGATAAGAGGTCAGAGCAGAAAGTTGCAGAGTACAGTCAGTGGAAAGAGTCCTGAATTCAGAGTCAGAGGATTTGAATTTAATTTGAATCATGACTTTGATCCCTGTTACCAATGTAAAAGTAAATCTCTGAACCTGCTTCTGCCATCTGTAAAATGCCAGAGGTTGGACTAGATGTCCCCTAAGGTTCTCTCTGGATGGAATTGATGATCCTTTGATCCTAGGTGTTTCTTAGTGGAAAAGAGCCTTTTCTACCCCAAGACTCTGGGGAACAAGGAGAGAAGATGGAATACGGTCACCTTTGCTGCTTGAGCTCTGGATCAGTTATAGGGATCTCAGGAGTGTGTTGATAAATGTTTAACACCTGATTCTCCAAAGAAAAAATAATTACAGTTTTAAATTTAAACTGCTTTATTAATATTTTCTCATCACTTTTTAAAGTTTAGATCAGGCTAGTAAGCTGACAATCCCTGGTCTATATTGAAGTTCTTAAACTGTGGGTCATAATGCCATGTGGAATCATGTAACTAAATGTGGAGGTCATGAAATTATAATTATCAATATGTATTTGATTTGTAGCCTTATTTCATGTACCCATATATTTGGATTTATGTAAAAATTTCTTGGGCAAAAGAAGAGGGTTTTTTTAGTGGAAATATTTAAAAAGCCCTGATCTGGATGATCAATAAAATAAATAAACCAAGCCTTGATTTGTAGTACTTGTAGCATCTTTTGATTTCTAAGATGAAATTGCTGACTCTGAAAATTTAACAATCGACTTGAGAGGTGTATGGACACAAGATTTGTGGGGAAGGGTCAGACTATCCTGCTGACTATACCAATTGTAAAGATGCAAGATCTGTTCCACCTTGCTTATGCCAATTGTAGTGTGGCAAACTTACTGAAAATATTGAGATGCCAGAGAAAGAAGGGCTGTTCACAACAGTTTGGAAGTAAATATGTGTAGATTTCTTAGGATTTGCTAGATTAATTAGGTTGTTTTAAGGGATTTACTCATGAGACCAGTTGTCCTGAATAACAGTAATACTAAATAGAGTAATGAATCCTTGCACCAACCCCAGGCCAGGTCAGAGATTGTACAGAAGCAGAACAAAGAAGGCCCAGGGCCAGGGATGACCTAAAGTCACATTCAAGTTCTCCCTTGGGATAAGCTGCTTTTGCTGTTTACCTTTATTCAAGGTAGTTTACATTCTCTGTGGAGACATAGGTCCCACATCCATACTTTGGCTCCTACTATTCACTCTGCCCCTCATGACCTAATCATATAATCTGTTCCATTTAATATCTTCCACAAAGTTCCCTGGGTGATACACAAATGGTTTTGTTAACATAAAGGAAGCAGAGGAGCTTACTAATGAACTATATTAGAGCACAATCCACAACTGAAATATGAGCCCAGGTAGGAAAATTCAAAAGAATCACCACAATTGTTAGTTTTTCTTTCACATTACCTCAAGGGAAGTAAAGAAAGAATCAATGGCATTTAGTGATTAGTGGGAGAATTGAATTTCTGAACTTAAATTGTAACAGACCAACTGAATTTCTGAACTAAGTTCAGGCAAAGAAACAGGGCTGGGGCAATTTTACAGTGTATAAGAGGGGATATAGAATAGAATCAGTTCTAAAATGTAATAAGAATAATTTATTTTTTCAATTTCTCCTTTTTGTCTATGGCAGATGTCACATTTTTTTCCTTACTGAAGACTGATCAATCCCAGACAGCAAGCCGTAGTAAAAATATTTAAAGCCATGGACTAATTATGGAGGGGAAATAATCCCAAGATGATGGAGAGTGCTCAGTCTGCAGATACAGTGGAACAAAAGGCCAAAGTAGTACAATGATGATCATCCACATTAGCTAACATCAGGTCTTCTTGCATTTAAGTAGCTCACTCCCAATGTCCTTCAAATTTCATCTTGGATTTTAATATCCTATGCAATCAGCTAGTCTCTGAAAACATCTCTCAAAGTAGTACTGAAGTAGACTGCTCTTCAGTGGATTTGCTTTTCTGGTTCCAAGTTACTTGTAGAGACTTGTACGGATCTTAATACAAATTAGTACGGCCTCTCAAATTTTACTTCTTCAACAACTGAGACTGAATAAAATCATGAATTTCCTACACTAACTCCAAACCAGGTCCATATACAGAATCAGGATAAGGAAAGCATAATGCCAGAAATGGTCCATGGTCATGTTCAAGTTCTCCCATAAGATAGTTGTTGGTTTTTTGTTTTTGTTTTTTGCCATTTACATTTACTTAAGTTAATTTATATTCTGGAATCAAAGATCCCACTCCCCAGCACATCAATGGACAGTCTAGCTATCTCCAATACCTGAAATTTCCACTCACTTTTTCCATCCATCTCCTCTTCCCTGAGTATTCCAGTCTTCATGGTAGGCTGACGGGTGAGATGTTTCTGGCTATGGGGGCTTTTTAGCCTTCTTATGTTGCCAGCTGCCCACTCCCCATCTGTAGACGGCTAGCCCTGCTCTTGTAGCTGTTTTGACATTACCCATATCTAACTTTAACTGTGCTATTTTCAGTTATCATTAAGTCAAGTGAAAACCATCTTCACTGTGAGAGAGAATTAATTAAATCAGTAAGTTAACTAAATCAGTAAAACTATGTGTCACCTCTGGGAAAACAACTGGAAAGGATAACTCATATTTTAAGTTTTATAAAGATTACAAATTATTATTCTATTATACTCAGAGTTTCAGAACTGTGAAGTGATTTGCCCAGGTTGTTCAGAGTAGAAGCATATAAACTGGATTAAAATCTAGCTTTTTAAAAAAATTTATGCATTTTTGTGTCATGGACTTCTTTGGCAATCTGGTGAAGCCAATGAATCCTTTTCCTGGGGAGCATTGTTGTTGCATAGATAATATATAAACATATTAAATAAATAACATATATATAAATAATCATAATAGCTAGTATTTTTATAGCACTTTAAGATTTGCAAAGTGTTTTTATGAATATATCTCATTTAATCCTCACAGAAATCCTGGGAAGTAAGTGCTATTACTATCTCTATTTTATAGATAAGGAAATTGAGGCAGGTGGGGGTTAAATAAGTGAGTGACTCTGGATCACACCGCTAAGATCAGAAGCTGGATTTGAACTCATGTCTTCATAATTCCATCTCCAGCTCTCCTCTATTTATTGCACAACCTATTTGCCTCTTAATAGAAATTACAAAGAAAACCAATTATGTCAAAATATAATTATGAAAAAAACTTCATAGACCTCTGATTTAAATCCAAATATTCTCACACACTGTTGTACCACATTAACTTGGACTTGACACTTAGTCAAATAATTCTTTTTTGGTTATTTTCAGTAATATGCACGGTCAAGCAAAATAAATTCTTCCAACAGCACCACACACACACACACACACACACACACACACACACACATACACACACACACAAACAATCCCACATCCCATGCTACATACTAAATGCATTATCTCAAAAGCACAATGGACACAGTATTGGACCTGGAGTCAGGAAGCTTTGGATACCTGCTAACTGTGTGACTCTGACAAGTCATCTAACTCCTATTTGTCTGTTTCCTTTTCTGTAAAAAGAAAGTAATAATAACACCTACTTCACAGGATTGTTGTGTGAATCAAATGATTGAATATTTGTAAAGGACTAAGTTCAATGTCTGGTAGATATTAGGTACTATATAAATGCAGTTATTATTATTATTATTGGAATAATAATATTATTATTGGGCCTGTAATCAGGAGGAACAGAATTGAAATATGAACTTAGACATTTATTACTGGTATTATACTGGGCAAGTCATTTAATCTCTGTCTGCCTTAATTTACTCAACTGTAAAATTAGGATAATTGCAGCACCGATTATTGCAGAGTTGTGATGAAGATTAAATAAGATAATATTTGTAAAATGCTTATCACAGTATCTGGCATGTAACAGATGCCTACAAATGCTTACTCTCTTATAATTTCTTCCCTACATTACCTCTCCCCTCTGTCTCCCCATAGTGGAAAAACCATGTTTCATATTGTCATTCATTTCATGAATGGTTATGGTAATGATTGTTGTTCTTAGATTTCAAAATCATTCATTTGCATAATATCAATGTTATTATATAAATTGTTATTCTGCTATTGCTTCTTTCTTTTCTGCAAAAGTTTTCATTAAATATTTATTTTCTTTTTTAATAACAGATTTTTATTTTCAAAATATATGCAAAAATAATTTTTAACATTTACCCTTGCAAAACCTTTTGTTCCACATTTTCCTCCCTCCCTTCCCCCTACTCCCTCTCCTAGACAGCAAGCAATCCAATAGTATTGGTTATTTAATTCTGCATCAATTCATGTAAGTCTTTCTATGTTTTTTTAAATCATTTTTTCATTTCTTATATCACAATAGTACTCCATTGCATTCATATGCCATAACTTATTTGGATATTCTCTAATTGATAGTCTCAGAATATGAATAGATAGTTTTCAAAGAAGGAAACCCAGGCTATTTGTAGCCAAATCATTAGTAATGAGAGAAATACATATGAAAACAATTCTGAGATTTCATCTCATACTCCTAAGAGTGATAAGATGACCAAAAAATGAAAATGATAACTATTGGAGGGGCCATATTTTTGGAAGGATCTTGATGAACTAGTGTGTGTCTAAAGCAGCTTGACTTTGATGGTAATTGGACAGGAGAATACAGTCTACAAATATTTGAAATCCTATGGAAGAGGAAGTAGATTATTTTTGTTTAGTAGTTGAATTGTTTCAGTTGTATCCCAACTCTTTATGACCCCATTTAGGGCTTTCTTGGCAAAAATAGTAGAGCAATTTGTCATTTTTTCTCCCAGCTCATTTTACAGAGGAGGAAACTGAGGCAAACAGGGTGAAGTAACTTGCTCAGGGTCACACAGATAATAAATATCTGAGGTGAGATTTGAACTTGGAATGATGACTCCTGGTCTAGCACTCTATCCACTATACCACCTTGCTGCTCCATTTGTTTAGTTATAATGAAGAAAACCAGGGACATTGTGTGGGATTTTTAGGGAGGGAGAATTAAGCTCCATCTAAGGAAAGACTTCATGGCAATTAGAGCTAATTGAACAAAGAACATATGATTGCTTTGGGAAGTGATAATAATTGATAATAATAATAATGAATGTTTATATAATACATATTATGTGCTAGGCACTGTGCTAAGTGCTTTATGAATGATGACCTTGGGAGGTAGATACTTATCATCATCTCCATTTTACAGATGAGGAAACTGAGGTAAACAGAGTTGCCCAGGGTCACAGTGCTCGTAAGTGTCTGAAGTCAGATTTGAACTCAGAATTCCAGGATCCAAGGCTCATTGCTTTATTCACTGTTATCACCAGGGACTGAATTTCCTACCCGTGTAAGTCTTAATAATTTGTCAGGGATCATGTAAAGGAAATACCTTTTTATGAAATAGATGAGCTTTGGGAGAAGGAGTGGAGGGAGGGAGGGGAAAAGTCAGAACAGAAGTGAGTGCAAGGGATAATGTTGTAAAAAATTATCCAGGCATGGGTTCTGTCAATAAAAAGTCATAATTATGAAAAAAAATGAAATAGAAGAGCCCTTCCAAGTCTGAGATTCAGTGATTTTGTGAAATGCTGTACATTGAAGGGATGTGAAAACAAGAGGAGTACAGAGGTAGTCATTTCTTCTTACTTAAACTGACCTGTTTGGAAAGGAACAAAGAAATGCTTTGCAAAAGGCAATTTTCATTAGGCAAAGATGTGGGAGGATGGATTGGAGAGGGAACCTGACTGCTTATTGAGAATACTCCAATAGTAGCTTGACACCTTCTCTTTACATACTATTTAATGAGTCATATCCACATACCTTGCTTCAGGGTAGCTCATTCCTATCACCTTGCCAACTCTCCTTTGTGTATTGGCTTTACCCCTCTTAGAGCACAAAATCTTTGGAAGCAGAGACTATCTTGTTTATTTATATTTTTATTCCCTTAGTGACTGATACTTAAAATGTATAAATATTATCTCTCTCTCCATTTATCTATCCATTCATCCATCTGTCTATCTCTCTATCTCTCTATCTGTCTGTCTGTCTCTAAGGCAAACTGTAAGCAGATCATTTAGGATCTTTTAACTCCAAATATACAAACCCCAAAATGACAGGAGCTGAAGAACCAGGGTAGGTAGGCTGTAAATCAGGCTGAAATGGCTGGTTTGGGAGTTGCGAATGGTAAGAGTGTACCATGAGTGAAAGGGAAAGAATTGAAAATTGCTCTTTAAAGTTGAATTAAGCAGAGTTTGATTAAGCAGTGTTTCATAATCATCAGAATATGGTATATGCATGTAAATATACTGGACTGGAAGTTGAGATCCAGTTTCTATGGCCACATAGTAGTTTGTTTTATTATGCTGAACTACTCATTTAAAGTAAAAGACTGGGATTACAGGATCTACAAGCTCTGTGATTTTATGATTCTATTTAAGAAAATACTTTGTTATTTGCTTTTTTTGTAGAGTTTGCTCTGTATTGTGTTCTTTAAAAAGGTATACAAGGGTTAGTAATTAGTAAATTAGCTGTTATATATGAAATTTCAACAAAGTTTTATTTTTGTAGGTGTAAGATATATATGTGGAGGTAGGGTGTCTATATAGGTATATACATATATTATATTGACATATATGTATAAATATAAATATAAAAGAGAGACACAGACAGACAGAGGAATATGTTTCATGGATGGCATGGTTGGATACAATCTAGGGTCTGGGTATCTTTGCAAAGAATGGTAAGACCATGTCTGCATCCCTATCTGCCTGGCTTAGGAAAAGGGCAGGCAGAATTTAGGACTGACTGGACAGTTCACTTTTCCTGCAGCCCCAGAGAGGGTTAGACTTAGATCTCTGTCACCCCTGAATTATTTCACCCTCTCCCACCCCCTTCCATGACATCTTCCCTTAAAGTGTCTCTGCAACAAAATGAAGTCTCGTATGTAAGTTTGCAATATCATGTTCATCATTCTCTCAGCAGGTCAGGAGTCACATTTTCCATACATGTAGTTGATGGTACAGCATTATTCCTCTACCACTTTGCCTGTGTAGCAGTGGGTATTACATAGAACAAATAAGCATAAGTGATTAGATCACATATTGTTATTGCTATTCTTGAAGAAGACCATGACATTAGAGAGGTGATGCCAAGGCATGCAAGTGAATTGGATTCAAGTGCTTTGGATTCAATTGGCTGTACAAGGTCATCTGTCTCAATTTCCTCTCCAGAGCCATAGGGTCCAGTGGCCAGATATAGATCAGGATGACTGGAGATGGCCCTGGATGCAGTGGGAGACCTTGATCTTTTTAAGCTAAGATCTTCAACAGATCTCAATTTGACTGAGGCGGCACCCATTCAGTGATTAAGATTAGATCTAAATTGAGGCAAAGAATTTTCTCTTTCATCTAGTCCAAAAAATTCTAAATAAATAAATAAACAAACGAATGAATGAACGAATCTTGGAGGGAATGGTGCTCAGGATTTCTCCCCAAAGCAGAAATGACTGCTCATTATCACCTCTCTATTACCCAAACTTGCTAAAAGCCTAATATACTGATGCAAGCACCCAAAGTTAGATACTCCTATATGAAGAATAGTGGAAGACCCTGATCTGGAATAGAAGGACCTAAATTCAAATGAAATCTTAGTTATTTATAACCCTTATATCCTTAGGCAAATAAGTCACTTCCCTTCTAGATGATTTCTAGAAATGACGTAAGCTCTAATTCATCAACTACTAACTTTTCACTTTCTGATAGTGACCTAAATATGTTCCTTATGTTTAGGAAGCAATATATACCCTCTGATAAGCTTTTCTTATAAATTTAAACATATGAAGATAAAATATCACACAATGGAAAAAATTTCGCTCTGAAATCAACTCATATTTGCAAAGCAATTTATAGTTTTCTAAACATTTTTATATGTATTCCTTACTTGAGGCCTGTAACATCCTTATAATGTAGGTGGAAGAGTTATAATTATCCCTTTTATTACAGATGAAGAATCTGAAGGGTAAAGAGGTTAAATGACTCACCAAAAATCACATTAAGAATTAAGGGCAGAGCCAGGACAAAAATGTCTATGAAGGAGGCAATTAAAGCATGATTAAACCCAGTTTGATAGGGATGGTTTTAAGAATCATAGGGGAAAAGATTAATCTTTTTATATTTTGATTTTTTTAGATTGTCTTCAAAGTTGTCTTTCCACTATGGCTACTAACAATTGCAGCTTGCAATGGAAATTAATTCTCTATAAGAGCTGCCAAGAACCATAAAGAACAGACAAGTTGAGATCTTGCCTCCATAAAGTATGGAGAGCAATGAGATGTTGTTGTAATTTTTAAGACTAAATTTCCATATCTTGACTAAAGTAGAAATTCAGCTACGATTGGTGAGCCCAACATCATCAGTAATTGGAATATGAGAGCTTTGGCTAGTTCCATTTCTGACCCTGACCAGCCTACTCTTCTTTAGACAACTCGGTGGTCCCCTGAAGCCATACTGGCTCTGGCTCTATGGAGGACACCTAATTAGCCCAAGTCAGCTCAGTACTCTTGAGTTCAAGCAATCCATCAGCCTGCACACCAATAAGGATTTACAGGTATCTCCAGCACGATGTGAATTTTGTGGTGACATCCTTAGAGGTTGTCATGTTTATTTTTTTTTTTACCATCATTAAATAATTGCTAACCAAGCTCCAAGTTTCCTTCTTGAAGAGAATATAAAAGAATTCAGAAAGTGCCTCTTCATTTTGCAGATTATTAGGGAGTATGAAGTGGTCCTGAAAAATAAGAAGGAAAATTTCAATGTGAAATCCAAGAAGATGATTTGAGAAAAGAGAAAGGAATCTTGACCTGGGTCAGTAGGTTTATGAGAATAGTAAAGATAAGTACAGATAAGCAAAGGGAAGCAAGATCACTAAGTTGGAGCAATGTTACAAATATGAAACACTCATTGAAGAAGGCTGAACAAGACCTTGGGAGGAGAAAAAGGGACTTGTGTTTTAAGGAATGATAATGTAGCAATAAAGGTTCCATCATGTTATCCAGGAATAATCAGAAAAAGAAACCAGTAATGATGAGGGGTGACTTCTTGGTGAGGAGGCTATTTTTTGACCTGATATTAACAGTAGAAATAGCTGCTGTCTTTCTATGTCATAAAACAGTACATGACTGAAAATTCCTCATAAGATCATACATATAGAGCTAGAAGGAACCTTAGACAATGTGTAATCCAATGCCTACATTGTGCAGGTGAGGTTAAATGCCTTGCTCAAGGTCATAGAGTTAGTGAATAGCAAAATCAAGATTTAAACTCAGGTGCTTTAACTCCAAGGTTAGCATTTTTTCCCACAATATCATACAGCAAAGCTAACAACTCTACTCAATAAGCATTTATTAAATACCTATTATGTGTCAGGCACTTGATACTTCTAGATAGTAGCAGAAGGAACTTAGAACCCATCCTAAGAGTTATAGGTAAGAAACTGAGAACCCCAGGAACTCAGATGGTGTTTTCATCATAGTTAAAAATAAAAAAAACTTTGGGAAGAATAAGAGAGATTTTGTATTTGAACAGCAAGTTAAGAAGATGTTAGAGAATAAGGTTCATATTTTTGGGTCATAGTTTATAATATAAAAATTATGGAAATATGGCTAATGAGGGCTAGTAATGACGTTTGCCTGTTGTCTTGCAAATCTAACAAATGAAAAGGAAAATGAAGGAGAAAAATTGTGTCTGTCTATGTATTTATGTATGTTTCTCTGTCTCTCTGTCTCTCTCTCTGTCTGTCTCTCTGTCTCCCTCTCTCCCTCTCCCCACATTAGCCAGGTACACTGAGAAAAGCTACATACGGCATAAGAATAAAAATAAAATTAGAATAGGTGCAAAATAATTCATTAGGGACCAAAACCACCCAAAACAGCCAGAAATCAATTCTATGGCTTCAGAAGTTTTGTGATGATCAATGTAAATAAGAAGTTCTAATAAAATACAGCAAATTTGGTTCAAGTTTGGAACAAGACTCTGGGAGAATACATGGTATTTAAAAGGAGCAAGAGATTTTCATGTGAAGAGATTCAGGAAACAAAATGAAAAAATGGTGAAGAACACTTGAGTAAAGAATAATTGAAGGTAATAGAAGTACTATTATTGTGGAAGAGTACTGTAGCCAACTATAGTCCAAAGGAGTAAATACATGAGGCATAAAATAAAATAAAAAGTCTAGCCTAAATAGTAGGAAAGTGAAAATGCAAATGATAAGAAGCTGAAGGGAAAAGATTCTTAGACTTTGTGATCAAGAAAAAGAAAATCAGGGAGAGGGGATTTTGGGAAGATAGCAGAGTAGGTCAGGAAAATCCAAGCTCTTCAAATCTCTCCCACAAAGAAGACAAAATAGTTCCTCAGGGCAAATGTAAAGCAGTTAAAAATAAACAAGATTTGAGGCAGAACAATTATCTTCCTGATCGAAAGATATGAAGACCAATGTTTGGTCCATTAATATTTCCAGGCTAGTTCCACTGAAACAGCAAATAGCAAGCCCTGGGGCAGAGTTAGGAGGTAGCCTCAGGTTCCAGCCACAAGAATATTCACCTTCTGGACTGTGTGGGGACTTGGGTGTCTGAGAGGGGGAAGGTTGAGGGCATCTCTGCTGATAAGGGATGCCAGGTCCAGCTGTGCTGTAGAGATGTGGTCCTGGACAAGAAGGAATCAGCATATTCCTGGTGAGTGCGTGAGTGCCAAAGAAGTGGGACTAAGGGGCTGCTGCCTGGGCACTTACAGGAGAGCAAAGTTCTTAAATTCCAGACCAAAGGGGAGAACTGAAGAGGACCTGAATCCAGAGGCACCACCCTCCACACACCCCAGGACTAGAGGAGATTGAACTAACTAGCAGCTATTTTAAAAAATGAGCAGGAAAGGAGAAAGAACTTAATCATAGAAAATTACTATGGGAATTGGGAAGACTGGGGTCCATCTTCAGAGAGAATACTTCAAAGAGTAATGTCAAATGGTCACCTGCCCCAAAAGACTTCATAGAACTCAGAAAAGACTTTAAAAATCAAATGAGAGAAATCAAGGAAAAATTTTCAAAAATATATGATCAATCCAAGAAAAACAAGATTACACCAAGAAAGTTAATGAAATAGAAAAGGAGATGCAGACTCTTAAGAAAACAACTCCTTGAAAACTAGAATTGGGCAAAGGGAAGTCAGGGAAGTTATAAGAGATGAAGAAATAATTAAAAAAATAAGATAAAGGTTTATATATACATATGTCTATATGAAGGAGAACGAATGAAAAAATAGAGAATGTGAGACATCTCAAAAGAAAAAATTGATATGGGGAATAGAAGAAGAAGAGAAACCATTAAGAACAATCAGACAACCTAAACACTATGATGAAAAAAAGAATATATAATAATACAAGAAATAATTAAAGAAAATTGTCCTGAAGTATTAGAAAAAGAGGGGAAAGTAGAACGCCAAAAAAATCAATTGATTACCACCTGAAAAACATCTTATGAGGAAAACATATAAGAATATCATAGCCAAATTCTGAAATCCTTAGATCAAGGAGAAAAAATTTTGAGCAACAAGAGAAAAAAAAACAATTCAAATACAGTGGAACCATAATTAGAATCACACTTAGCAGTGGTTATACTAAAAGATCATAGGTTTGGGGACATTATATATTGAAGAGGAAAACAAATGGGGTTGAGGCTGAAAATATCATATCCAGCAAAGTTAAGCACAAATCTTAGAAAAAAAGGATATTTAATGAATTTGCAGATTTTCTGGATTTTGTAACAAAAAGACCTGAACTTAATAGAAAATTTGACATAGAAGATCCATAAGAAATATAAAGTAAGCATCAAAGATTAATTACAAGGGACCCAATAAGGACAAGCACTTTATGATTTATATGTGGATATATAAACCTTATGTGTAAGATTGTCATTAGTAATTGTGTAGTTTGCAAGAAAAACTATATTATGTGATGCTAAAAAGCAAAACTGTATAGAAAAAGGTAAAACAAGCAATTATACAAATGGGGTACAAGAGGGAGAATTGATATGAAGGAATTGGATTGGGGAGGAGGACTAGTATTTCTAGACTTTACTATCATTGGGAATAAGTTAGAGAACAATATTTATGTCTTTCTATAATAAAATTATATATATATATATATATACCATTTTATATACCAATTTATATATTAGAGAAATATACACATACATATGTATGTCTGTATATATATATATATATATATATATATATATGTATGTATAAAGTTCTCCTAAATTCAAAAAGAAATGAGGGTAAGGGAATAGAGAGGGGGAAGAAAATAATGGAGGGATTTTTAGAGTGAACTCTATTCCCTCTCAAGTCATGGTTAAAGGAGAACAACATATATATTCACAAAGGAATAGAAGTCTTCCAATTTATAAAGAAAGAGGAGGACAAGGGAATAGAATAAGGGTTGGGGAATAGAGGATATGAAGATTAATGGTAATGGGATGAAGAGGGATAGTAGGGCTGAGGGGAAGAGGACAAGGGAGGTATCCTTTGAGGTGGAATAGGTTAAACAATAGGAGAGAAAGGCAGCAGGTGGAAGTGATGCAGAGGGGTCAAGAGGAATAGGAACTAAGAGATATATTCGAATATAAAATTAAGAACAGGAGTAGAATTTATTATATAATATACATGCAATATATTTAAAAATCAGGAATAAGAAATATAATCTCAAAGTTAAAGCTAAAATAGATTTAATCAAAAGAGAAAAAATAGGGAAACTATAATATATGTCAGCAATATTAATCAATATTGTTTTTGACTATTTAAAATAACTAGACAGTATAAGGTTAGAATATTATAGTGCAGAAAATGAATTGTTAGAAATATATGAAAATACTTGAACTTATGATAGAAGATATTATATACTTTCAGAGAAACAGGACAAATAAGCATAATACAGTTTTATATAGATGCATGTGAATGTGTATGTAAATATATGTATGATTATAGATATCTATGTATATGAATATGTATGTGTATATGTATGTACACATATATTTTGTATATATACATAGTTGTATTCATCCCCACACATATACATGTATATGTGTTGGGATGTATCTAACTATATCTATCCATTTCCATACTTAATTATAGCCTTATGAGATCAGGGGAAGGAATGGGAAAAAAAGGAATAAAGTTAAAAAGTACACAGCAGAGAACAAAAGAAAACCTTCAAGGAAGGAAAGAAAAAGGTAGACGGCTCTGAACATGATGTGTAGTATTTACAGTATAAGCTTTCTTGAAATGGAAATTTATTGCTTTATATTTTGAATCTCTTTTGTATTATGCTGTGCCGGTGGCAATATTTTTTTTCTTTTTTCTATTTAAGTTTAGAATAAATTAAAAAAATAAAATCAGGTATAATTCAACATGCAACTTAGACTTGGAAAGTATAAATGTCAAAGAATTAAGCAATAGGTGGGATCTGGTGATTTAAAATTCTATAAAGGAAGTCAGCCCAAGAGACATAGCAATCACTTAAGAATGAAATTGGGAAAATTAGAAGAGAAACAATGTGATGAGGAGGAGAAGTTCATGTCATCTAAAGAGAATGATGTGAATGCACAGGGGACTCATCAACCATCTTAGATTTATGAAAGACAAAGACTATGGAAGCAAAAGCAGACAGATCATAATAAATATAAACACATGATGTGATTGTTAAAGAATAATATACAGAATCCAATTCACATTTTTGGATATAATCAATGGGAGAGTTTGCTTTGCTTGACTATGTGTGTATGTATATATATACCCCCCTCCAAAGGTTTTTTTTTTTGCTTTTCTTTTTATTTTTCATTAGGGGACTAGACAAGAAGAAATAACTGCTTGTTAAAATTTAATTAAAAAGAAAAACATTTAAAATGTCAGAACTGATAAACTCATAGTAAATTGAGCCTAGCCAAATGCCAAAGACTACCAAAATGTTTTGCTTGTTTTGCTTTGTCATTGTCATTGTTGAGTATTTTGATTATATTAGCTAAAAGAAGAGAGCCAAAGCAAGTATGGGTGTGAGGATGATAATAGCTAAAGAAGGCTGAACTACTATTCCTATACTGTTTAAGGTTTCTTTACAAAGGGGAATCTTTTGGAGATGAAAAGAAAGATCAAAATTGACTAAAATGGAAATGAAAGCCAAAAACACCATAATGATCTTCCCTTAATAAAATCAAGTTAGCAGTATATAATCTGGCAGATATGACTATTGAACAGTCGTCCATAATCCTAGAAAGATAATGTTGAATAGGAGAGGTTATGTAGGACTGGAGAAGAGCAAATATCTCAATTTTCAAGAAAGAAGAGATAAGAATCTGTAAACTCTGTGACTTTGTCTTCTTTTTGTGATATATTTTTCTAAAATAGCTTTTCAAAAGGATGATTAGTGAAAAGGAAATGATCACTATAGTATAAAGATATAAGATGTCATGATCAAAAATAGGTTATGCTTATATAACTTCATTTTCCTTTATGGCAAGGTTATAAGATGAGGAAAATTGGGGGAATATTGTTTTTATAGTTTACCTTTATTTTAGAAAAATAATATGAACTCTTCATGTTATTCGTGTGGAAAAGACAGAAAAATGTATGCTAAACAAAAATGCTGTTATGTATAGTTCTCATTATAAGATCTAGTTGAAAGTCTGTAAACTCAAAAAATTTATGCCACGTTGGAGCAAGGTCTCAAATAGTGTATACCAGGGATCTGTCTTAGGTTTTGTGCCATTGGATAAAGGTGTAGATGACATGATTGTGAAATTTGCAGATAACAGTAGTTAATAATATGTTGGCTGGCTTTCTCATTATAAAAACATCTCTTTGGTATAGAGCACAGGGTTAAATATAATAAGAAAATTAATTTTACAAGTACAAGAGGAGATTAGAGAGGCTCTATAGCATCTTGTATAAAAAATCTGGATGTTGGGACAGTAGGAAGACTCCAAAATCAATATGAATCAACAGTGAGGTAGGACAGGACAACCACAAATATTTAGAGAGGAATAGTGCCTGGAACAAGAAAAATGAAAGTACTTTATTCTGACTTGATCACATCATATTTTGAATATTGTGTTAAGTTTTGGGTGCCTGATCTGGACATTAATTAGCTGAAAGGTATTTAATGAAAAATGACCAAGATGGAGAATGGCCTTAAAATCATTCCATATGAGAATTAGTTGAAAGAATTGGGGTAGCTTAGACTAGAGAGGAGAAATCTTTAAGGAACATGACAGTTGTCTTTATATAGATGAAGGACCATCATGTGGAAGAAGGGAAACATATTCCATTCAGATACAAGTTGGACAAGATAACCTCTGAGATCTTTTTCAACAGTGAGATTCAGTGATTTTTTGATATTCAATCAATCAATAAACATTTAATAAGCTCCTAGTAAGTACCAAGTATTATGTTGAGCTCTGGGAGTGCAAAGAATTATATTGTTGAAAAATGATCATTCAAAGATGGGATGACTCCTATGAATCCACAAACATCCCAATAATCAATAGCAATCAGGATAACAGCATTCAGGAGACCTGGCTTCTCTTGATGCCTTCATGATACAATGAATGTGATTGTATATATACATCACATTGTGATTCCCTATTGCTAAAATAAAGGTCAATGAACGTTTAGTGGCATTATAGGAATATCCATTGGAAAGACTACTCTATCACTTCTTTGGGGTTTTTCTTTCCCTCCCTCCCTCCCCCTTCCTTCCTTCTTTCCATCCCTCTTTCCCTTTTTCTCTCTTTCCCTCTTTCCTTCTTTCTCTTTCTCTTTCCCTCTTTCCTCCTTTCTCTCTTTGTTTCTTTCTCTTTCTTTCTCTTTTTTCTTTCTTTCTTTTCTTTCTTCATTCCCCCTCCCTCCTCCTTCTCTTTTTTTTCTTCCTCCTTCTCCTCTTCCTCCTCCTACCTTTTAATTTAGATCCTGTGATTTCTAATGAAATAGATTTTGAGAAATTCTAATTCAACCATCCAGATTGTGGGAACTATCTAAGTGTAGTTTCCAAAGTCATGTTAATTACAGAAGTTTTTATATGGACTGTTATCAGATCTGAGAAAGACTATGACAGATTGTTTTTTTATCCACCACTTTGATACAACCTGCTATTGTTCACAAATCTCCAGTGTTTTTAAATAACTTACCTGCTTTTCTTACTTATTAATTCTTGTTTTGATCAGTCATTCTATTTTTGTGACAGATTATTTTAAAATATCAAATATTATATATATGTGTGTGTATCTAGTTTTATAGTGTGTATAACTAATTTATCTAGTATTGTATTTTGCAACTATGCTCTCAGTTACTATATAGATTTCAATAATTTTGATATTACATTTGAAAATACAGATCAATCTAAAGATATTTTTAAAATTTTACAATTTCTACCCTTAAAATATATATTATTATGTTTTTTGTTCCTCCAGCAAGAGTACTTTTTTATGGGGAGAGGATGGGTCTCAGCATATATCATCAGACAGACTGAATTCAAGATACAAGGCATCCTCTATGACTTTGTTTTGCTTTTTTCCCCTCCTCTCAGAGACTAGACAAGTTCCACAGTCCAAAGGAAGGCATGGTATCAATTCGAAGTAGTGTGGGAAAAGTTCTAAATTTGGAGCCAGACAACCTGAGTTTTAATCTGCTGCTTACTACCAGCATATCCTTGAGAAAGCCATGTAACCACTATAAGCTATACTTTCTTTACCTGTAAAATTAGACTTGAATCTATTCTCTCCAGGGTCCTTCTGTTGGAAATTGTGGGTGTATATTACCATTCCTTGGAAGCCAAACAGATGTTTATCCCTTAGAAGACCCTATTTTAAATCTTATGAATTGAGACTGAACAGATATTTGTGAGTGCAAAACATCTGTCAGTGATCTTTGAAAAAATCTTAAAGAATGAGGGAGGTGCTGTATCACTGAAGAAAAGCAACTGTGCTCTTGATTTTCAAAAAAAAGAGGAGTCAACACCCACTACATTCAAGTGAGCTTGACTTTGCTTCTGGACAAAGTCTTTGAGCATATTATTCAAGGATTGATCTGTAAGAATTTAGAAAAGGAAACAAGCATTGAATTAAATAACTACCATATGTCAGGGATATGGAATGCTAGGGATACCAATACAAATCTAGAATTTTTGCCATACTACTGTGAGTTGACATAGTATCTTCCTTTTGACTGTGGAACTTGTTTATGTCTGAGTGGGGGAAATTGCTTTCTCTTGGCTTTAAATCATTCAGTTCTTATTGATAGTGTGGAAAAACTGTCGGAGTGAGAACCAGGAGAATATAATTCTAATACAGCCTCAGCCAAGATCTAGCTTTGGGAAGTTTATTGAACCCTATGATTTTATAGATGAAGAAAATAAGGTTTCCTTTCTTTTTTCCCCCATACAAAAGCTCAAGAGGCTTTTATAATGTGAATAGTCATCCCTCTAATTTACACTCTTTTTTGGTAGAATGTATAGAGTATTTAGGGAAGAGTAGTACTTCTGGGTTGAGGGCTTGCAGAACACCTTTGGTGTTCTTTCTTACCCTACTCTCATCTGTGGCTCCAAGAAATTGTAACACCTGCAGCAGCCATATCCCCATAGACTGTCTCAGCAGACAGATTAAATAAGATTGAGGGTAGCCAATGGAGTGTAAATCCATTGGTGAGTCAGGGTACTATCTACACCAAGCCTGTGTAGACTTCCTGGTGGAAAGAGAGCAATTTGTTTCAAAGAGCTATGAAGGAAACAGAAGCAAAAGCTTTGTGAGATACTGAAGATGGCAAAGTCATCCCAGGCTACAACCATTCATCTTGACCTTTGCCTTGCTATTGGACTCTAGTGACTCTGGGAGACATAGTGAGTAACGATTTTGAGTAAATCTATCTCATTTAAATCCAATTCATGTAAGTTAAAATATCACCTAGATGATTTTACTATTTAATTATTTTATAATTTTTCTATTTTACCTACCTTGAAGTCCTGTGTTAAAAGATGAGCAATGAATCAACAGGTATGGATACACTGGTAGTTGTAGTCATAAACTTGCTCACAAATGGTCCAGGGCATAAGAAAGCATCACTGGGATCTGGCAGAACCCTGGGGGTCTGAGCTGCTTTTTTAAGGAACCGCATTACTCACTTTCTGGTATTAGGAAGGGGCTAGAAAAGATGTCCTAAAATTGTCTGCTTTATCCAGACAGGTTTGTCTGTTTACTGTAGCAGAAAAGTATCCCATCCTGAGGTTGAAATGCAAAAAAAAAGTAAAGAATTTTTTTGCAAAGATGATTTCACTAATCATTGTACATGTAATATGCACATGCTCATGTATAATATGAAATTCAGTAGACTTGAAGGACAAACAGATCTTGTTGTGAGAGAACTTAGTAGGCACTACATACAAATAACAGCCCTGAGTGAAATAAGACTGGCAAATGAAAGCTAGTTTATTGAAATCAGAATTGAAGACATGTTTTTTTTCTAGAGTGTCTCTTGTGATGAGGAATGCCATGAAGTTGGTATAGATTTTACAATGAAATCCAACTAGCCAGCAAGCTTGTGTTCCTTTCAAAAGGAGTAATATCAGGCTTGTGACAATTTGACTGCCACTTGAAGAAAGGCACATGTCATTATTATGTTCCTATTATGATGAACTCTAATGAGGTCAAAGAAACATTTTATGAAGACTTGAAGAGCCTAATTATCAATGTGCCAAAAGGGGATAAGCTTGAAATTCTGGTTGACTTTAATACCGCAGTAAGCATAAACATATCAGGGAATCCTTGGGAGGAATGGAGTCAGGAACAATAGCAGCAGTTACTTACTAGTGAAGACTTGTGTATCTTATAACCTCATCACTGAAACTGTCTTCTATTAAGCTAAATACAACAAAATGTCATGGATACATTCCCACAGCAAACTCTATGTCATTGTAAGAAGAAGAGACAGACAGGATGTGAGAGTGATGAAGGCAATATGAAGGCAAAATGAAGCGCAGAGTGCTGAACTGATCATAGACTTATCCTCACTAAGCAAACATTCCCATTCACCAAAAGCCTTGGCCTTAAGGCAAGATGAGTAGTAGAAAACTCAGCATCCACAGATTAGAGTGTTGATTTATGCATGAATAGCTTATTGCTGACCCGAAGAGAAAACTAAACCATGGTTAGCAAAAGTGAAGCAGAGATTTGGTATACAGCACCACATTTGCTCATCTTAGTCAAAACTCTTGCAAATGTTAGAATTTGTTTGATGAAAATGATGGGGAAATTCAGAAGCTCATAAAGAAAAAAAATGAGTGCTCCACAGGGTTTACTAATAGGAGAGTTTATCCATTCCTAAGAAGGCAGTGTTTGACTCCATAAAAAGTAAAGTACAAGTTAAGCTTGGGGACATGCAGTATTCTTGGCTCAGTAAGAAGACAGATGAGATTCAGTTTTCTATCAAAGCAATAACCCAAAGTATTGTTGTGGTTCCATGAAGACTAGTTATAGGCCAAAGACCTAATGGCACATCTCACCTACCCATCATTGATGAAACATCACTGATCAGTGAGAAGAACATGATCCTAGACTGAACACTTTCTCAATAGACTGTCATTAACCAATGCTAAAACCATTGCCTGTTGCACCTTAGTCAATTCCTCTCTAGCTGAACTTCGAACTACAAAAGAAGTATTTAATGCCATGAGGATCTTCTCCTGGAGCAAAGGGCCTGGTGATTATTCCATTTCAGCAGAATTCAACAAGATAGAGGACCCACTGCTTATATATAAACTGACTCAAATCTTCTGGTTATATAGCAAGAAGAGTTTATCCCTTAGGAGTTCAAGGATGACTCTATTTCTATAAAGAAAAAGGAACCAGATTGTCTTGTGACAATCATGGTATATGTGATGAAGTCTCTCTCTCTCACTGCCAGCAGGATTTTTGTCCAGAGTCCATCTAAATCACTTGACGCTTTACTTGGAAGACAGTCATTTGTTCAAGAGCCAGTGTGGCTTCAGAAAGGGTTAAGGAACAATTGATATGGTGTTTGGTACCCAACAACTCTTAAGAGAAATTCCAGTAGCACAACCAAAGTCTGTATGGAATGTTCATTGATCTGACCAATACCTTTGATACTGTAAGCCAGGAGTGCTTGTGGAAGATGGTAAAATTTAGTTGCCTGGAGAAGTCCATCAATATTGCACATCAATATCATGATGACATGATGCACAGGTTAGTGCTTTTGTGTTTTCCCAAACACCACTGGAGTGAAGCAGGGCTGTGGGCTTACTTCCATGCTTTTAGAAAGATGTTTTCTGTAATGTTGTCAGATACTTTCATGAAGAATGCCAATGACGTCAAAGTAAGCTACCACATTGATTGCAAAAGGCTATAAGCCAAGACTAAAGTAAAGGGAGAGTTGGTGTATTTTTTTTATTCAAACTATCTTGTACTTAGTGCAGTCTCTTGGGCTGAAATACAATAGAATATGGATAATTCTTTGCTGCTTGTGTTAATTTTGGCCTGACAATTAACAAGAAAACAGAGATTCTCCACCAGTTAGTATGGCACCCTCCATATGTGGAATTTTTGTTATAACAAATGGAGAAAATTTGAATGATATGGATAAATCCATTTACCTTGACAGTGTACTTTCTAAGAAAGTCTTCATTAAAAAATGTGCTGTGCTCTATGGGCAATGAAGAATAGTAGCTAAAAAGAAATAGGAGATATACAAATTTAGAGACATCTCCATCCCAAATGTTCATAAGAACTATTTGTGCTCAATATGTGGTAGAGTCTTCATATTGGTGTCCTCAGCCGCATTCAAATAAATTATACTCTGACCACATCACATTCAAATAAATTATACTCTGACCACAACATGGCAATGACATTTTGATCCTCTTTAGTATGAAGGATGAACAACAACTACTTTTGGGGGGTAAGTTCTTATTTTTACATATTTTATTTTCTTGAAATGCATTCTCACTAGAAGTATAAATTTTCTATGCATCCAAACATTTATTCTTGTTTCTCTTTTGGCCAGAGTTGATAAAAATATGGTACTTTGATATTCTAGTGATATCATTTCCCGAACTTTTCAGGAACCCAAACTCTTCTGGTCCTTAGCACATTTCTCTCTGCCAACACTTCTAAAAACCATAATTGACACCTGTTGGGCCTAAACCAGCAGGGAGCATTTAAAAATATTATGTTTTGGCAGGTGCTACCCCTTTAAAAATCTTTTTTATTCTATGCAGAAGGGAAAAGACAACAATATTCACAAAACAGTTGTCAAAAAACTGCTCTCCACAGTATTTGGTGATTCTGCGATGTCTATTTAATTGGATTTTTCTTTTTGCGAATGCTCTCAATGTACTTGGATTCCTCCACAGTTGGATTTTTCTCTGCCTGTTGAGGAATTCACTGAAGATAGTGCAGGGCTATAAATAAGCCTCCCCATGCAAAAGTAACCATGGCAACCATCAGGCTTCAAACACTGTGTGTGAGCCTCATAACTCTACTCTCAACTTTGCAATAGCTTGGAATGGCCTCTTTCGAATTATACCCCTCAGAATTTGTGTATCTCACCTGACACAGACATTCTTTGTTCTGTACAAAGTGCTTCTCATCAGGCTAGGTCAGTCTCCTTTTTCTTTTTGGTCAGTAATTGAAAATAGATCCTTTCTTTACCTTGGATTTTTTTCCCCTTCTATTATATTTACAAGAATCTCAGATTACTAAAAAAAACTATCATCTTTGTTTAAAGTGCCCACATGGGACCTGCTAAAGGCAACATTTTAAAGTCTGTATTCAACACCCTTCAACTCATCATTTTCTATTTTTCCCTAGTTTTGTGGTCTCCTCTTTTGCCATTTTCAAGATCTTAGTTCCCTTATTTCATAAAAACAGATTCTCCAAAGGGCTATAAATCTGTGCCTACCCACTGACCCAGCAATAGCACTACTAGGTTTATATACCAGAAAGAAAAAGAAAGGATTTATATGTATAAAAATATTTATAGCAACTCTTTTTTTGGTGGCACAGAACCGAAAATTGAGGGGATGCTTATCAATTGGGGAATGGTTAAATGGTTGAACAAATTGTGGAATTTAACTGTGATGGAATACTATTATGCTATAAAAATGATAAGAATGATGCTTTTAGAAAAAAACCCTGCAAAGACTTAAATGAATTGATACAAAGTAAAGTCAGCAGAACCAGGGGAATATTGTGCACAGTAACAGCAGTATTGCATGATGACCAACTACAAATGACTTAGTTATCCTTATCAGTAATCCAAGATAATTCCAAAGGATTTATGATAAATGCTATCTACCTTCAAAAAAAGAACTTGTAATTTGCATAGAAATTGAAGCATACTTTTTTTTACTTTATTTTTATGTGGCTTTCTTTTGGGGAATGTTGTGTTTTCTTTCACAACATGATTAGTATGAAAATATGATTTGCATGATGACACTTGTATAACTTAAGTCAAATTGCTTACTGTCTTGGGGAAGGTTAGAGGTAGGAGAGAGGGAGAGAATTTAAAACTCAATATTTAAAAAAATGATTGTTCAAATTTTTTTTACATGCAATTGGAAAAAATTAAGAAACTGGGAGTTGAAGTCATTTTCAGTATAGTATAAATTGAATTCAAAATATTACCTCTTCCATATACATTTGCATTTTAATCCTCTAAATGTGAAATAAAAAAATTTGCCTTTGTTTATGGAATTTCAAGCAAGAAGGAGGGGAAAGAGAAAGAAGATATTTTGTGGAAGAAGCACAAAGTTGGGGTTCTCAGAAATTACATTAGGATTTTAGCCACCTACAAGGATTATCCTCAAAACACAAGGTATTAGCTCCCAATCTGAGACCTCAGCCTAAGAGTATGAGTATGTATATGTGGGTAACACTAGAAAATATGCTATAATTCCCTGCTCCCTCTCTATATAAGACTGTTTGAATCCCAGAAAACTGGCATCCTTCTCACCTGCCTAATTTCACATCTAAACTATTCCTCTGATACCTGCATTACTGGGTTACTCTTGGCTCTAAATATTCTTCAGGTCCCACTCATTTTTGAATAATCAAAAATTCATTTGAGTTTGAGAATATCCTCATTTTTCACCAATGTCCTTTTCTCTGACTCTTGGTTTTGGCCAAGACTCAGTGCTTCCTGACTTTTTCTTCATCTGACCTTTGGCTTGATAGCCTTGCCTCTGACCTCTACAATTGAATGTAATTTGGTGCTTGCCAATTTTGACTTCATTTATGCTCCAGGTTCTGGGACTCAGCTCTATCTGCTGAAAGACAAACAATGGTTCACAACCAGGGATCCAGACTGGCTATAAGTGTTGGTCATTAACCTTTGACTTGCCACCACCTAGTGGTGATATGTCATCAAGTCCACTTTATTTATTTATAAATCATGTATTAAGTTTGCTATAAAGTAATACTTTTCTTTGCTTGGAAATTGAGCAGTTCTTAATCATTTCACCAGCTAAGCTTGCTGAAAACTGGGAAGTATCTAAATAGGGAGCTTGACTCCTGGCTAAAGTGACTTTGTTTTCTCATTAAATAAATTGCTTACAGATTTTATTAAATGGAGTCTGAGGAAACCTCAGTTATAAATTGGGCTTGTCTTTTGTCCCAGACATTGGTTAAGAAAGATGCGCAACAAATAGCTCCGATCCCTAAGTAAAAAGGAGGTTTAATTGAATATGATTAACATGTAGAAGCTTAGAAAAATAATTTAGGAATATACTAGCAGTTTGCAAATAGGCATACAAATTTCTAGAGTGTAAATAGGAACTTAGGTTACTCACCAAATACTTGTAACTACAGTTGATATTTACCTGAGATGTCTCACTGGTGAAGGCATTTTGGAGAATGTCCAAAAGGATTAGATGATTTTTAAGAAATATAGGTTTTGTTCAAGAATAACACCCACTTATTAAGTGCCCAATACACTAGCATTATAGACCTTTGGAATTGGGAAGGACTTTAGAAGTCATCTTGTCCAAGCTTCTCATATTATCGGTGAGGAAACTTAGATTTACCTTTAGTTCCCTGAGAGGCTAAATGATTTACTCAAGGTTTTATGAAAAGTAGTGGAACTGGGATTTTAACTTTCAGTCCATCACTCAAAATCCATTGTTCTTTTCACTTTGGCAAACTCTGATAGGATAAAAGTAAGATAAAACATAACCCTTGCTCTCCTGGAATTTAAAGTTTAGTTGAGGGTCAATAACAACAAAGATAATCTGACAGACAGATATTATTACATTGGGGCAAACAGAGGTCCCTTTCCCAAGCAGGCCACACCCTTTAAACTGGATTGCCCCTTGAAAGGAAAAAGGAGGCATGCAATGAAAAATGATTATGTAAATTTTTTACATTGAAAACATAAATATATTTGGGAGAACCCATTGTACTTTCTAGATGGTAGTAAATAACCTCCTGCTATAAAAAAAAAAAAAAAAAAAAAAAAACCCTGCAAGGTGTGGAGGAAAAAAGGAATCCATTAAAGCAGAAAACCTTGGATTGTCCAAAAAGCATGACTGGGGAAATGGGTTATGATTTTTCTAGTTGGTAAGGAAGTTAACACTCCTTACTGGTTATCTCACTCTTCTTCCCCCACTTTGTTTCTTTGCAAATATAAGATTTTGACCCTGAAATGAAACAGCCTTGTTTTCAAAGGCGCCTCCTTGTTTGAGCATGGACATTGTGTATCTATCTACAAAGTGGGAAGCAGAGCCCAAAGGCTCAAAGACTTTGGCAATGGTATCACCTCCTCCCACCCATGCTAAAAAGATTCCTGATGGACTATGCAGTGTGGCCCTGTTCCTAAGGAAATGTGAGTATAGACTGAAGAAGTTGGATCATGTCATTAGAAAGCACCAACTTCCTTTATGCAAAATATCTATTAGCAGTATATAACCTAACATAGATGCTACAAAGTGTGATTTAGGAGATGTTGTGAGCAGTTCAGCTTCTGATAAGTTCTGAGAGCAAGACTAGAGATTGAACTCGTTTTATTAATGGTCCATTTTTTAAAAATCCAAGTCCTACATTCAAGTCCATAATATGCACATGATTAAGTTTTACAATCATTTGACCAGTTATTGCCAAGGTTAGTAACATAGAGGACAAAACTGTAACCAATGCAGAGTTAATGGTATGTTACTTCATGGTGCTACTTTTATGGAAAGGCAAGGTATACCTTCTCCCTGAGGAAATTGCTGCTCTTAGCCTTTTCTTGTAATTCTTCCTGGGCCTGTTTTACTATGCTCAACAACCTGTTGCTGACTTCTCTCATCCTGGGTTCATCTCTCCCAGAGTTCTTCCTTGTATATTGAGACTGTCCTTTGCTCCCCTCACTTCCTCTGTTCTCTATTCTTTTCTCCCCCCTTAGGCTAAGAAATTCATTGTTATAAGACACATGCACAAGGAAACATGGGTCATGTTTAGTTTTACCTACCATGAGGTTGAGAGCACAGGATTTGGACTACAATGACAAGGTTTGATGCTTGTACAATATCTCCTACCATCTGACTCCAATAGAACAATTCAGACAACAAAACTAAAGGATAGGCTTTTCAATGTAGTAATCCTTCTCATTTTAAATACTATGATCCTAGGGGATAATTTTTAAGTTCTTTTATTTCTCTGGGTCTCAGATTCTACTCTTGAAAAATGCACAGGGGAAGGGGTAGTAATGGCTATATAATTTCTAAGATCCACAACGACAGGAAGTATTTTTTCTTCTTTGTATTTTCTGTGCCTAGCCCAGTGCCTTTTTCAAAATAGTATTTAAAGAATGCTTAGTGAAAAGCTAAGTTCCCTTGTAGCTCATAAAATGCTGGAATTCTCTGTTGCATTCTAGAGAAACATGCGCTGAAACCCACAGATAAAATGAGAACATTGAGGAAAATATTCTTTAGTACAATATGTGGGTGTTTTAAAATTCCATTTTCTGAAAACTTAGGAAAGATTCTTTTCAAAAATGCTTCAGGGCTTTAAATAGTTTTAGGAAGGTAATATGGTTGATTTGAGACCTGACCTAAAAAATGAAAGGGTTGCCTCATCAGGCAATAAACTCCATGTCATTAAAGTATCCAAATAGCAGCTGGGTGAACTTTAGTAAAGTAATTTTACCTCTCTAAGCCATAGGTTCTTATGTATAAAATGAGGGAATCATATGAAATGCTTTCTAAGGTCCCTTCCTTTCCAAACTCATTCCCTGCACCCACTCTGAGACTTTTTCAGGACTTTAAAACCATGCCCTTACAGTATGTCAGAAAAATCTAAGCTCTCCAGACTTCCCCCACAAACAAGACAACTAAACATCTCAGGGTGAACCTAGAGTAGCAAAAATAAAGAAGACTTGGGTCCTTTTGGAACAACTGGAGAAGATCAGAAGAAATATACTTGGACTGATATTTGTCCCATGGGAAGTATAAACACCTCAAGGTTAGTTTCACTGAAACAGCAAACAGCCAGCCCTGGGAATAGCTGGGTTGAGAGGTAGCTTTGGCCCCAACAACAGGAATTTTTACCTTTTAGACTGTGTGGGGACTTGGTCATCTCAGCAGAGAAGACTGAAGACACCTCTGTTGATAAGAAACACCAGGCCCAGATGTGATGTGTAGATACAGTCCTGGATAAGAAGAAGGCAGCATAAGCCAGTTGCTGGGTGAGTGCAGAAACAGTGGGGTAGGGACCTTATTGGCTATAGGCGCTTATAGGAGGGCAGAATTCTTGGTTTCAGTTCCAGATCAGAGGGGAGAACAAAAGCAGCACCTGAGGCCAGAGGCACCAATCCTCATACTCTAGGACTAGAAGTTGATCACACTGATAAGCTGCTATAAATATTTTTAAAAAATGAACAGGCAAAGAGAAATAACCTAACCATAAAATGTTACCCTGAGAATAAAGAAGATTAGGGTCCATCTTTAAAGGAGGATAATAAAGTTATAGGAATATCACAGCCAAATTTGGAAACCACCAGCTCAAAAAGAAAATATTACAAGAAACAAGAAAAAAATTTCAAATATGGCAGTCGCAATTAAAATCATATAAGACCTAGTAGTGGCTACCTTAAAAGACCACAAGTCTTGAAACATCACATGTCAAGGAGCAAAAGAATTGGAATTGCAGCTGAAAATATCATACCCAGTAAAGTTAAGTATAATCCTGAATGGAAAATAAAATGGATATTCAGTGAATTGTCAGACTTTCAGGATTTTGTTGCAAAAAAATCCTGAACTTCACAGAAAATTGACCTATAAGAACCAAAAGAAATATAAGGTAAATAACAAAGACAAATTACAAGGCATTCAGTGAGGGAAAATTTAGTTTATTTGTGGAAATATAAACCTTATATCTAAGACTGACATTAGTAATTGAATAATTTGAAAGAAAGATTGGATTAGATTTGAGTATGATATGATTCTAAAAGGCAAAACTGTGTAGAAAAGGTAAAAAGAATATCTTATACAAATGAGGTGCAAGAAGAAGGACTGACACAGAGGAATGGGAGAAAAGGGTTGTTAGTTCTGGAACCCTCCTCATTGTAAATGGGTTAAAGAGGGAACAATACATATACATCTAAAAGGGTATAAAAGTCTAAATTCAGATAAGAAATAAAAGGTAAGGGGAAAGGGAGGCAGGAGAAGATAAGGGTGGGATTTTTAGGGGAAACACTACTCCCATCATATCAGGGTTAAGGAGAGAACAATATATACATTTAGAAGGGAATGAGAATCTTCTAAATTTATAAAGAAATAAAAGGATGAGTGAATAGGTTAAAGGGGTGGGTACAGAAGGTGTTTAGATTAATGGGAATGGAATAAAGAGGAATGGGGGAAGGATAAGGAAGGAAGCCATGGAATTGGGAGGCTAGGTTAAATAATAGGAGGGCAAGGTAGTGGGTAGAAATAAAGCAGAGGAAGGAAAAATAAGACACAAAAATGAAATAAAGATCAGTCATAGAATTTATTATGTAAAATAAACAAGGGTAGTAGTCAGGGTCTCAGACAAAATTAAGGCTAAAATAGATTTAATTAAAAGAGAAAAATAAGGGAATATGTCAATGATATTAATCAGTATTATTTTAAACTATTTAAAATAACTAGACAATATAAAGTTGGAATATTGCTGTGGTATAGAGAAATGATGAGTTGATAGAGTTAGAAAAATATGGAAAGACCTATGTTTGATGGAAGAGGTTATCCAACTTCAGAGAAATAGGATAAGCAAGCACAGTACAGTTTTATTTAGAGGCATAAGCATAGATATGTGTATGTTATGTGTATAGATCTCTAGGTATATGATTGTACATGTTTGTGTGTGTATTTGCATATCTGTACTTTATTGTACTTGGGATAGGACAGGGACAGGAAGATGGGAGAAAAAAAGAATAAAGTAAAAAGTGCACAGCAGAAAACAAAAGAAACCCTACAAGGAAGCAAAGAAAAGAAATGAATAAAGAACAATAATGTGCAATATTATATATTATCAGTATGGATTTTAACTTGAAATACAGGAAATATATAGTTTGAATATTTAGTCTTATAGATATATGATTAATTAGAAAATATTAAGACTATTTTTCAGTGAGTTATCATTTAAAATGTTAAAATAAAGAAAGGTTTATTTAGTTAATATTTTGTTTGTATAATTTGTTATGATTTAATTTTGTATTTAAAGCTTCTAATGCTGGTTATCTTGGATGGTACACTAATACTGGAAAGGATAATCAATCACCCTGAAGTAGCAGTATACTTCTAGGAAGCAAAGATAATATTGCCCTGACATAATGTAATCCTTCTTTCATAGGTGAAGTTTTGTGTTTGTTTATTTTTGAAGCTTCCATTATTGTACTATAGGTCAGGCACAATTTAATAATTTCTCTATTCTGATTTTCATTAGAATTCAAAACTAATAATGTCCTACATTTTATTTTTAGAGTAGTTTTTAGACTGGATTATTTATCTTTATGTATATGTTGTACTTCCCCTAGTACTAATGCACAGTACTGGAATTTCACTATTCTATTCTCTCATAACTACATGTTCTTCTTTTCCATATTTTTCTTCTTTTTTCTTGAAGCTTCCTATCTTCACATGGCTTACCCTAATCCTTCACTTCCTTCCTATCCTATCCTTCCTGATTCAACTTATCATTCCTTCCTTTTCCTCTTTTGCTTCTGGTACAGTTTTTTCTTTTATCCTGCTTTCCATCCTTCTGTACCTATCACTACCTGCTTCCTCCTTTCCTTCTTCTTTCCTCACCTTCTTCCTCCTTCCTTCCTCTTCTTCCTTCCTCCTTCTTCCCTTTCCTTCACTTCCTTCCTTCCTTCCTTCCTTCTTCTTCCCTCCTCTTCCTCTCTTCCTCCCTTTCCTTCTCCTTCCTCCCTCCTTCCTCCTTCTTCCTTCCTCTTCTTCCTCCTCCTTCTCCCTTCCTCCTTCCTTCCTTCCCTTCTCACCTCCCTCCCATCCTCTTCCTCCATCCTTCCTCTCCTCCTCCTGCTCCCTTCCTTCCTTCCTCCCTTCCTTCCTTCTTCCTCCCTCTTCCCTCCTTCTCCTTCTCCTCCTTCTCTCCTCTTTCTTTCTCCTTCCTCCCTCCTTCCTTCCTTCTTCCCTTCCTTCCTTCCTTCCTTCCTTCCTTCCTTCCTTTCCTCCCTCCCTCCCTTCCTTCTCTTCCTTTCTCTTCCTCCTCTCTTCCTCTTTCCTTCCTCTTTTCTCTTCTCCTTCCCTCTTCTCTTCTTTCTCCCTCCTTCCTTCCTCTTCCTTCCTTCCTTCCTTCCTTCCCTTCCCTCCCTTCTTCTTCCTTCTCCTCCCTCCTTCCTTCTTTATCTCTTTCCTTCCTTCCTTTCTTCTCTCTTCCTTCCTTTCTTTTTCTTCCTTCCTTCCCTTCCTTCCTTTCTTCTTCTTCTTCCTTCCTTCTTGTTTCTTTCCTTCCTTCCTTTCTTCTTCTTCTTTCCTTCTTCTTCTTCTTCTTCCTTCCTCTTCTTCTTCTTCCTTCTTCTTCTTCTTCTTCTTCTTCTTTCCTTCTTCTTCTTCCTTCCTTTCTTCTTCTTCTTCTTCCTTCTTCTTCTTCTTCTTCTTCTTCTTCCTTCCTTCTTCTTCTTCCTTCCTTCTTCTTCTTCCTTCCTTCCTTCTTCTTCTTCTTCCTTCTTCTTCTTCTTCCTTCTTCTTCTTCTTCTTCCTTCCTTCCTTCTTCTTCCTTCCTTCTTCTTCTTCTTCCTTCCTTCCTTCCTTTCCTTTCTTCTCCTCTCTTTTATTTCCCTCTCCATAGTACTCAACACACTCTGATTTAGCAGTCTCACCTTAAACACATTAATTCTGTATGTCAGCCTCCAGTCTTCTCCAGCTGACACAAATTCTGCCAGTAGGATTCAGAAAGCAAAGCAAGAGCCCAGGCTTATCAGTGTGGTGACCCAGAACAGAAGCCAGGGTTTTTCAATGTGTGTGCATTGAGGTGTTAAAATGCCTACTCTGCCCTTAGTCAGAAGGCCAGGGGGAAGTGAAAGTGCCATCAGCTGATCAACAAGAGGTGTAATGTGTTTCAGGGTGGCTGATGACTTTGGAAGTGTCATTCATTTTTAGGTCTATGGGGAATGTAAGTTTCCCAGCTCAAAGGAAACAATCAAGCCCAATAAAAATGAAAGCAGTTCTCTCTATCATTGTTTCATTTGCCTTTGCTCTTTGTGGTATATAGTCTTACTCCATTCAACAAATATTTATTATTCTCCACATAGATAAAAATAAGATCAATTCATTTCAATTCTATTAAAACCCATAAAATTTGTTGAAATATTTTTAATCTCACATGATCCCATTATACATTAAAGGTGTGACTTAGAATAGCAGCTATAGCTTTTAGTAATTTGCTTTGAACCCTGCTACAAAGCAACACAAATATGACAATTCATCCCACTCACAGCTGCCAGATTTATATTCATAATGCTTAGGTTCAACAAGGCCAGTCCTCTGTTAAAAAAAAGCTTTAGAAGCTTCCTTCTAGGATGGAATGCAAATGCTTCTCTCTGTCTGGCATTTAAAGACCTTTGTAATCTGGTTCCAACCTCTCTTTTCATGTCTTTTGCACATCATTTCCCCATATTCTATATTTTAGCCAAAGTGATTATATTTTATTCTCCATGTTTTTGGTCAGGCTGTCCACCATGCCAAGTATAATCTCTCTTCTCAACTCCATCTTATAAAATCCCTGGCTTCCTTCAAAACCCAGCTCAGCTGCCATCTCTTCTTGGAAGTCTTTCCAATCCCCTCAATTGTTGGCACCTTTCTTTTCTTCTTTCATATTATTTTTTATTTCTTCTCTATGTATTTTGGAGGTACTTATACTTTAGTACATAGGGTATATGATACTTCCCCCTAGAGAAATGTGAACTCCTTAAGGATATATATATATACACATATATACATACATATATATATATATATATATATATAAATTTTTTTTGGTTCTGAAATAGTACCTGACATCTGATAAGTGCTCATTAAATGTTCATTCAATTGATCTGAATTTACTCACTTTATGTAGGTGAGCAGCAGAATTACAACAACAATAAATTGGCTATCATGGTCTTTCCCCCCCCCCCCAGGCAATTGGGGTTAAGTGACTTGCCCAGGGTCACACAGCTACTACATATTAGGTATCTGAGGCCAGATTTGAACTTAGGTCCTCCTGATTTTAGGGCTGGCGCTCTATCCACTGTGCCATCTAACTGCCCCTTATTGAAATTCTTTACGTCCATCCTTAGATACTTATTATGTTATTTAGTGATTTGTCTTTCCTCACAAATATTCAGTACCAGTACCATTTATTCATTCCAAAAAATTAAACAAGCAGTCAACATGTATTTTAAGTTCTTGTTTATGTCAGTTATTGTACTAAGTACTGGAGCTACAATTATAAGCAAAAAAAGTCCCTATCTTCATATTCTGAGGTGGGAAGACACACAAAAGGGAGCCAAATCACAGAGAAAGAAAGGTACCCATATTGGGGAAATGGTGTTGAATTCCAGAAAGTCAGAAGCATAGCTAACTTCTGAAAAATGGTCATCTTGGGCCCCTTCCCAAAATGTAGCCATGGGAGAAACTGGTCAATAGGAGAAGGGGACTGGTATGCTGGATGGATATTACAGAGTGAAACTATAACTGAGGGTAGCATGGTGTTGAAGTCAAGAAAGTCAGAAGGGGAAAAGCACAAGACTGGCTGTCTTTAAAGGATATCGAGAGAGAGAGAGAGAGAGAGAGAGAGAGAGAGAGAGAGAGAGAGAGAGAGAGAGAGAGAGAGAGAGAATGCACTATTAGTGTTTTTGTGGAGGATAAAGTTGGCTGTCTCTTGAGTCCCAGGATTAGTGGATATCTCTTGGCTCCTCTTCATCAGATCCATAGGCCTTTGTCTTCTGTGAAACAAATTTCTTTCCCTCCATGTAATGCAGTGCCCTCCCAAATTTTCATAAGATTCATCTCATCTGACATTTCACTTTCAAAGCACACTCAGATATCTTGTTCTAACCCACATTTCTCTGCTATCTTTTCCTTCTCACCCAAATAATAATTTAAGCATAAGAATAAATAAAAATCTCACAAAATAATCCATTTAAAGAAATTTAAAGGGCTGCTGGTTTTCCTTATTGAGGGGAAGGACTGGGAACCAAGATAGTTTGTGCAGCAAATGTATACTTCTACCAAGCTCATTCCATTAATCTGGCCCCAAACTCAAGTGGAGAATTGCATCCTAACTAGGAAGATTCTTTGTTCCTTCCTGTATTTCCAGGATTCTGTTTCCCTCTCTGATTTGAAATATATATTTCTGCGCCCTGCTGCACTTATACAATAATAGCTAGCATTGATAAAGAACTTTGACGTTTGCAAAGAACTTTACCTATTTTATTTGATCCTCACAACAACCCTGAAAGGTGAGTACTATATATAGATGAAGAAACTGAGGCTGAAAAATGGTAAGTGTCTTGTCTACAGTCACACAGCTGGTAAGGGTCTGAGAAGGAATTGTATTTAGGTCAATCAGACTCCAAGTCCACTATTCTACTTACTGTGTCACTTATCTATTCCCATAGCAATCATAAAAGGGAGCTGAAGTAAGCAGCCTCTTATTCTGACATTTCAAATGGCTTGCACTATTTTTTGTCCACTAGTGATGATTTTGCCAACTCTTTCTACCTTGACTAGCCAGGCTTATGGACTCTTTGGATCTTAGCTGACTTTCTTATACTTGACCATTTAAACCACCGTGGACAACATAAACCTAAGCATTTCAGTCTAGTCCAATGTCTAAAGCCCCATGTGTCTTATGCTAGCATTTTTGGTCCCTATCAGACTTCTTTTTTTTTTGGGGGGGGGGAACATACTACTGGTTTGCAGTAGATCTATAATATTATCTCCTACTCCTTGGCTAAACACAAAATCTGTGAGAATATATATAACGATGACAGTATGTGCTATAGCTAAAATTAGTCAGTTGCCTAATATATACTAACAATCATCAGTAATCATGTTGAAGTGTAAGATGCAGATGGGTAGTATAAAATTGGGTGGGGTGTATAGTTATCCTTTGTGTATCATAACTTTCTCCATTGTGGCTTTGATATATCGCAGGTTGGTATAAGAAATTAAATGGGAATTTGGACAAGTTTTGCAGAAGCTGCAGATAACATGCAAAGATCCAGCAAATTACACAGAGCCTATTACCAAATACTTAATCCTTATTAATTTAATATTTAACCAAATTTTACAGTAAGATACTGTAGATACCACATAGAAGGAAAAGAAAAAGTTTCATAATTCTTCTGTTATAAAGGAAGGGCCAAAAAGAATTAAATGGATTTTCCAGATCATGAGTGCCATCCTTACCCCTTGCATTGTGGAAGGGTACTACATAATCATGAGTTTAACCAACATATCCTCACTGACTTACTGAAAATGTCTAGCTAATATTGTATTGTGACTGGTCTTCAATGGACTATATGGAAGTGATAAATAAGGCAAAAGTGATCCTATTTCTCTAGGTCTTCAAAGTGGAAAATATGAAGATTTTAAACCATTATGTTCTCAACTGAGATATAAGATATACATTTATAATGCTTAATTGTGCCAGGCCTACCTTTTCACACTGAGTTATAAAGCCTTCTCTTATCTTTAGCACAGACTTGTTGCATATTTTATAGGAATTGTGAAGATACAGTGAAATGGGATAGAGAATGTAGAAGAGCATTTCAGAGCTTAACAACTAATCTGAAAGCATTTATTGAGTGCTTACTATATTCCAGGCACTATGCTAAATGCTTGAGATACAAAGAAGAGAAAAGATAGTTTCTGTCCTTGAGGAGAGTACATAAAAAAACTTGGTTGAAAATAACCTGAATCAGAAAGCTTTAAATCTTTCCAAGAAATAAGCTTCTTCATGGTAGGGACTAGAAGTGAAGATGGCAAGGAGACTAGATAGTGAGGGACATGTTTTACAACAGTCAACTGAAGGAACTAGAGAGGTTTCTCTCCGGAGAAGAGAGGACTTATGGAATAGGTGTCATAGCTGACTTTTATTATCTGAAAAATTAACAAAAAAGAGAGATAAGACTTGTTCTGTTTGGCCATAGAAGGAAAGGCAAGGAGTATTAAGTATTAAAGAGGATGGATGATAAGTTTGATGTAAGGAAACATTTCCTACCAGTCTGCATTATGGAAAAATAGAAATGACTGACTTGGGAAGTTATTTTGTGAAGGTTAATGTCTCAATATTATTTGTAGGATTCCTGTTTAGGTGAAGGTGGACTAGATGATCTTTGAAACACTTTCCAACTTGGAGAATCTGTGATCGTGCAGAATCAAAGTCAGAAAACTGAGAAAATGTGAATTAGTATTAATTCATCTTGTCTGACTAAACAACATTTTAAGGATGCAATTATATATATATATATATATATATATATATATATATAAAATGATAATAATGATCATCACTTATAAGTGCTTTTGTGTTTGCAGAGAACTTTATACATATTTTCTCACTTGATCTTCACAACAATCCTATGAGGTAGGTGCTATTTTCATGCCCATTTTATACATGAGGAGATTGAAGATGAGACAGGGAAAGGACTTGCCTAGGTTCATACAGCTACTAAGGATCCGAGGCAGAGGTGGAACTCAAGTGTTCCTGAGTCCAGATTCCTGTGCTATTTGGCTTAACCATTTATAAGCTTGTTTTTACCTTCTATTTTGTCCCCACTACTTGGTAACTACCCAAGCAGCCGACTGTATTTCCTGAATAGAACATCATACTTTAGTCAGGGTCCTAATTTCTTACAATGATTCTTGTATCTGTAGTAGTTTGGGAATGGAAAAAGTGGAAAAACATGAAGAGGAAATTAAAATGCTACATTTGGCAAAGGAACAGAATAGTGAAAAAGAAACTAGCAGGACTAACTTTCATAAACGTGTAGACAACATCTTTATCTAATCAAAAGATGACACATACTGGGTGATGAGGGCTAAGCACACTGAATGGGAGTCAGGATGCAAAAATATTTTTGACAGGCTAAAATATTGGAATGAATTGAAGAAGTTGAAATTTAACAGAGCAAAAAGCAGAGTGTTCCACTTGACTTATCAAGTTCAAGATGGAGAAGTAAGTGGGAAAGCAATGTGTTTGAAAAGGATCTGGAGGTTTGAGTGGACTCTAAACTTGATATGAATCACAACATGATATGGTAAACAAAAAAAAATACATTAAGAAAAGGAGCAAGTAAATAACCATCTATTTGTACTCTGCCCTGGTCAGAATACAACTAGAAATTGTATTCAGATCTGCATTTCTAAGTTTAGAAAGGGCATTTTCCAACTAGATAATATCTAGAAAAGGGAGATAATGTCTAGAAAAAGGGCCTTGAATTCATGGTATGTAAGGATATGTCACTAAGCATGGTTGACCTGAAGACTGTGTAGGCAGGTAGACAGAATAAAAATTTAAAGGGCTGTTACACGGAGAAGAGTTTAGGTTTGTTCTTTTTAATCCTAGATGGCATAATTTGGAGCAATTAGATTATCAAAAAGTGGAATGGATTGCTTCAGGAGATAATAGGTTCCTCCTCACTTCAAATAAAGATTGGATAAATACTTGTCAAGTATAAAATACTGGAGATTCTTTCTTGTATGGGATAGACTAGAACTGGTAAATGAGCAAAGAATGATTCTTACATTTTAATACTTGATTATATTTAGAATTATTTTAAAAAAACATTCTTAGCTCAAGGAGCACACAGAAATGGTGATGGTGATATGGAGGTATTAGCCCATAGGCTACAATTTATCAACTCCTGAAGGTTGAAATCAAACAATATGCATCTATTAAGCATTTACTATGTGCCAGGCATATTGTGTATGTGCATCATATATACATGTGTGCGTATTAAATATGGGTGAGAAATATTCTCAGAGGTAAGGCACAATCAGGGTGAAAGTGAAAAAGGTGTCTTGTAGAAGGTGGGATTTGAGCCACATTTTGAAAAGAGCAAGAGCTTAACAACAGCTGAGAGGCAGAAGTAGAGAGGAAGAGCACTCCAAGTGCTCCAAGTGCTTCAGCTAATGAAAAGGTCAGTATCAACAGTAGAGTATTATGTGGAAGGAATAGCAAAAAGACCAGTGCTGTTGGATTTTGTAGTGCATGGAGAGAAATATATGAAGACTGGAAAAGTAAAAAAAAAAAAAGAGTAGGTTGTGTAGATTATGAATATCTTTAAAAGTCAAATAGAAGACTGTTTACTTGCTCCTGAGTTTCTGTTTAAGTTCTTTTCAACTTTGAAATTCACTGATTTTGTAAAAGATAAGAAGGGGGTAACAGACATAGGAATACTTCTGCGAACATATTTTTGGGTCATTTATGTTCTTCCTAGATTATTATATTTAAATACAAAACAAACACCAGGTTAGTAGTTGTATTACTTGGACCATCAAACTACTTCTTTCGATATGTTTCAAATTCTAGTCCCAAACAATAAAGATAGAGCACAGTCCAGGGGAAGGAGTACTAAACTTAACATCAATAAATCTAAGTTTGTATCCCATCTCTACTAACTTTCTGTGTGACATTGGGCAAATATCTACTTTGTTCTTCAGTTGCTTCTTTTGTCCAATGAGAGGACTGGACTTAGTTTCTTGGTCAATTTTTGTGGCAATCTGGCGAAATCTATGGATCCCTTCTCAGAATAGTTATTACATTAGGAAGAGGAAAGAGTTTGGGAGAGGGTGTGAGGAAGACAATGAGTTCATTTCTGGGGGCATGTTAGGTATTAGACATTTATGGATCATCAATTTAAAAATGTTTCATAGAGATATTAGAACTGGATAAATGGAGCTAAGAATCATGGGACCTGAGAAGATCACCAAATAAAATAATATATATGGAGTAGAAGAGATCTTAGGACAGAGTCTTTGTGGATGCCTACTATTAGTGAGCATGATTTGGATGAAGATTCAACAGAGATTTAGTCAGACAAATAGTATGAGAATGAGGACACATCTGCATCACCAAAAACTCAGACAGAAGAGAAGAGAAAGCAGAAGAGGGTGATCAACACTGTTAAAGACTGCAGAGAGGCCAAAAAGAATGGAGACTAAGGAAAGACCATTAGGTTTGCTAGTTAATAGATCATTGGTAACTTTGGAGAGAGCAGTTTCAATGTAATGATTAGGTTGGAAGTAAGATTTCTGAGAGTTAAGAGAGTAAAAAGAAAATAAGTTGAGGCACTGATAATTGACAGCTTTCCCAAAAAGTTTATCCACAAAAGGGAGAGCTAGGAAATGATTAGAAGAGATGGATGGATCAAGTGATTTCCTCTCCCCTCTTCTTCTTGGAATATTACTTAGTATATAGTAGATATTATATAAATGCTTGTTTCTTTCCTTTTATTCCCAGTACTTAGCATGATGACTGATACATAGTAAGCACTTAATGAACATTCATTATATTAATAATTTATATATCTATACATCTGTGTATCTACCTAATCTATCATAAAAATACTGATTTTCTGGTTTGGTTCTGAAAAGTATTTCTTTGACTATAGAGAGATGTGAATCACCATTTGAAGTTTTGGTAGAAAGGCAGTCCCTTTGCTACTTTTACTAAAAATTTTGAACAATCATTTTGGCTGTAGGGACTGGTACTTCTCATGGAAGGGGTGGGAGAATGAAGCTTTGTAAAGACAGTCTTGTGAATGGAAGGAATATGGCATATTTTTACCATCATTATGGAGGCACAGAAGTATAGTCAGATTCCTGTATTATTGCAAATTAGGAAATTGACAAAAGGTCCCACATTATCTTTTCCTAGTGGTTCTGGTGTTATGCATGAAAGCAGTTTTAAATGATATTAGATTTCAAAATACTAAACTTACTACGTATACCAAGATACTGACCAGTTTCCAAACTCTGGTTGATCCCATCCAGAATTCAGAAGAAAGATTTGGCATCAATATGAGCATCATAACCAGCAAAAGTTTATTATGAGAAAACTTGTGCTGCTATTCAGAGTCATGTTTCCAGGGGGAGGTGCTCTTAGTCTTTGGTCTTTTTAATTTCATTTTCATTTTTTAAAATTTTATTTTTAATTTATGGAATAAAATAAGTTTTTATATAACATAGTGTAATAAAAAGGTGATTGTAGATGAAACTCCAAATCTATTATGTGTAACTTGCTATTCCTTTTAAATATGTAATAATTATAATATAAATTTCTTTTCCCCCTCATTTTTCCCTCCCTTTCTGCTCTAGAGATGGCTGCCATTAGACACAAATATGTATATGTATACTTGCATTTGTCTGTTCTTTCTCTGTATGAAGATAGCATCTTGCTTCATAGGTCCATTGCAGTTAATTTGAGTATTAATAATACCAAAATAACTTAGTTGCTCTAAGTTGTTCTTAAAACAATATTGCTATTACTGTATGCAATGTTCTCTTGGTTTTGCTCATTTCACTCTTTATTATTTCATGCAAGTCTATTTGTGTTTTCCTAAGATCACTGAACTCATCATTTCTTATATCACAGTAGTATTACATCACAATTATATACCACAATCTCTTCAGTCATTCCCCAACTGGCAGGCATCCCTGAAATTTCCTGCTCTTTGCCACCACAAAGAAAGCTGCTATAAATATATTAGAATATATAGGTTTTTTCCCCTTTTTTCATAATCATCTTGGGAAATAGACCTAGCAGTGGGATTACTGGGTTAAATGGTATATGATGTTTAATAACTCTTTGGGCATAATTCCATAATCTTATTTTTAAAAATCTGTATTACCTGATTCCAGTGGCAATTATCTTTTAAATAGCCCCTTCTACTTTAATTTCTGCTCTTTAAGAGAACAATTTGTCTTGGGAGTCAGTTTCTAGGGGTTGAGAATTCTCTTAATGAAAGGTAAGGAGATTCGTATTTGCAGGGCAAAGACTCTGCTCCTTTTTTGAACATTTAAAATGAAGCTTTTCATCCAGGAAATACCTGATTGAAAGTATTGCATCCCCGCAGGACTTCTTGTTGTAACACTTTCTAACATTTGTGACCAAGTTTTCCATCCATGAAATTAGTGTCCACCTGTTAAACAAGGAGAGCAAGTGGTTGAACGCTAGGCACAAGAACACAGCAAATAGCACTAAACGGGACATCAATCTCTGAGTCTGAGATTGCCTGTGATGTGCAGATGATAGCAGGGAGATCCAAATATCTGGATTGATGTTCCTTATCTTGTGTCTACAGAGATCACTATATTGTATGGATTATAGCTTTGAACAGGTATGTGTTTGTGTGGGGGGAAGGCTACCTGGCACTTCTTTTGCCATTCCCCTGTGATGCACGAGTAAATATGAAGTGCTTGTGTACTGCTTCATGCTGAAAATTCTCTGAGATCTTAGGCTAAGAGAACCCCAAAAGACTGTCTTGTGTTGATCCTGTATCATAAGGTCGGTAACAGTAATAACACTGACACAACTTGATAATATTTTTCTAAGCTTTATTTTCTCATGCTATACCTGTGTCAGAAGTTCAAGGGCCCTGGTAGTCAGAGATCACAGGATTCTGATACCACCTATTGCTGCATTCTATTGCTGAACCTTAACAGGAACAGCAAGGATATATGCTTTAAGGAGCATTTTTAGTAAATCCTGAGCTGAATAAAATCTGAACTGGTCTCAGAGTTAGAAAGTTTTGAGTTTAAGTCCCACCTCTGCCACATATGGGATGAATGACCCTGGTCTAGTTGACGTATCAGTGCCCTAAACAACTCCCCAAGGTTATATATTATGGAGAAAATGACAATATTCACTGAGAGGAAGAAATTTAGTCACTTAGAAGCCTTTACATGAATGAAATCCCAGAGTTAGGTTTTTAAAAATCAAATATTTTTGATTGATTGGTTTAAAAAGTTAGAAACATGACTCTGAATAGCAGCACAAGTTTTCTCATAATAAACTTTTGCTGGTTATGATGCTCATATTGATGCCAAATCTTTCTTCTGAATTCTGGATGGGATCAACCAGAGTTTGGAAACTGGTCAGTATCTTGGTATACGTAGTAAGTTTAGTATTTTGAAATCTAATATCATTTAAAACTGCTTTCATGCATAACACCAGAACCACTAGGAAAAGATAATGTGGGACCTTTTGTCAATTTCCTAATTTGCAATAATACAGGAATCTGACTATACTTCTGTGCCTCCATAATGATGGTAAAAATATGCCATATTCCTTCCATTCACAAGACTGTCTTTACAAAGCTTCATTCTCCCACCCCTTCCATGAGAAGTACCAGTCCCTACAGCCAAAATGATTGTTCAAAATTTTTAGTAAAAGTAGCAAAGGGACTGCCTTTCTACCAAAACTTCAAATGGTGATTCACATCTCTCTATAGTCAAAGAAATACTTTTCAGAACCAAACCAGAAAATCAGTATTTTTATGATAGATTAGGTAGATACACAGATGTATAGATATATAAATTATTAATATAATGAATGTTCATTAAGTGCTTACTATGTATCAGTCATCATGCTCTGAGAGATAGGAGAACCAAGAGAGTCAGCACAATCACAAAAACTCAGAGATGACAGGGCATCCAGGATGGGCATGTGATCAGCAATGTCAAATACTACAGAGATCAAGAAGGATTAAAGTTTAAGAAAAGTTCCTTATATTTGTCAGTTAAAAGGTTACTGGTAACTTTTTTGTGAGCAATTTCGTTTGAAAACAGTTACCATATCATGTATGGTAATGTACCCATTAATTTAACAGGCATTAAGTGCTTACTATGTGCCAAGCACTGGGCTAAGTGCTAGGATATAAAGAAAAGAAAAAAAATACTGTCCTTGCTTTCAAGGAACTCAGTTTATTTAGAGCTGGCAAGAAGGCACGTGGAGAAACTGTCCACACAGAATATATAGTATTAATAGAAGGCAGTCTCAGAAGGAAGGAACCAAGATTAGTGATGGTAGTATGTATGTATGGGAGAACCAGGAAAGACTAAGTTTCATTTCTCAGATGCTCTTCCTGGGCAGCCTTCTAGGGAGAGCTGGCCTTTGTTGGGTAGGTGATTCCTGGTTGTAATTCTAGCTCCACTGCTCTCAGAAATGTCATATTCCAAGCCCTCTGATCCTTTAATGAAGAAGCTATTAGATCTTGTGTTAGCCTGACAGTGGTTCCAAGGTACTTGAATTTTTTTTCTGGATCTTTTAATATTTTTCTCCTTGACCTAAATATTCCAGAATTTGGCTAAAATATTCCTGAGTTTTCATTTTGGGATATCCTTCAGAAGGTGATCAGTGGATTCTTTCAATATTTATTTTATCCTCTGGTTCTAGAATGTCTAGAATCTCAGGACAGTTAAACTCTCCTTTCTCTTCTCAATTTTTCCTCTATTTCTCTTACTTGATTTTCAAAATTCCTTTTGATAAGTTCCATGGCCTGAGACCAATTCTTATTTTTCTTGGAGGCTTGGATGTAGAAACTTTAACTTTCTTATCTTCTAAGTGTGTGGTTTTGATCTTCCCTATCATCTTAGTAACTTTCTATGGTAAGAATATTTTTTCTGTTGTCTGTTCTTTTTCCTCATCTATTACTCAGCTTTTAAGCCTGTGTTAAAATAAGACTCTATTTCCGGAGTGGAAGATGCATTGTCCCAAACTTCAGGAGTTTTGGTGCAGCTGTTTTCAAAGATCCTTCCAGGAATCTGACCCTAAGTGCCCTTTTTTGCTCTAGAGCTGTGAGGTATGTCCCTGCTCCACTATGACAGTAAATTTTAGTGTATTAAAGCAACAGAATCCTCCTTTAGTGCTAGTAAAAATATTTCCTGTGTGCTGAGGCTTCTACCATACTATTGTTTGCAAAAAGTAATAAATTTTATATCCTTGCCTTTTAAATTTTTAAAATTTATTTTTCTTGTCAATGCTTTAGAGAACATTTTTAATACAACATTAAATAATAGTGGTGACAATAGATATTCTTATTTCACTCCTGATTTTATAGGGAAAGCTTCTAGTTTATCTCCACTACAGATAGAACTTCACTTTATAAAATGAACTTTTCAGTTATTTGCAGGATGGATTAGAATGAAAAGAAATGAGGCAAGGAGAACAATTAAGTGTAGCAATCCAGGGAAGAAGAAGTAAGGGCATCATTAGAGTAGTGGCTGAATGAGTAAAGGGAAGTCAGATGTGGGATATGTTGTGGAGATAGAAAAGTCATAAATTAACAATTGAGTAGACATGAGCTGTGAGTGAGACAAAGAGCTGCAGAAGACATGAAAATTGAGAATCTAGAAGACTGGGAGGATTTTGTATCTTGAGCAAAAATAAGCAAGTTAGGAAGAAAAGTGAGATTGAGGGAGAAGACAATGAGTTCTGTTTTGGACATGTTGAGTTTGAAATGCTAATGGATCACTCAGTTTGAAATGTCCAATAGGCAGTTTGTGATCCAGATTTGTAAATCAGGGAGAAAGCTTAGGACAGGTTAAATAGATATGGAATCCTTCAGCATAGAATGACAACTAAACCCATTGCAAATTAATTGAAATCATCAAGGAAGACTATATAGGGAGAGAGAAGAGAAGAGGATTCAGACTGAGGGCTTTGGAGTAAAGCTACAACTATAAGGTGTGAAATGGGTGATGGTCTAGCAGTGAAGAGAGCTCTGAGAGATAGGAGAACCAAGAGAGTGAGCACAATCACAAAAACTCAGAGATGACAGAGCATCCAGGATGGGCATGTGATCAGCAATGTCAAATACTACAGAGATCAAGAAGGATTGAAGTTTAAGAAAAGTTCCTTATATTTGTCAGTTAAGAGGTTACTGGTAACTTTTTTGTGAGCAATTTCGTTTGAAAACAGTTACCATATCATGTATAAATCTTCTCTAGGAAAAATATTTAGTTCTTTCGGATTTTATGCACGAGTTCTATTCTTTTCTAGCTTATTGATATCCTAAAATTTGTTTCTCTCCCTCAAACCAGGAGAATGTTAGAAATAAACCAGTCACCCTTTAGACATTTTTCTTTTTTCAATCTGTTCATACAAGCATAATTCTTTTCTACTGAAAATAGCACAACTGAAAAGCTGTCAGATGACCAAGCTTTTGAATCTTCTCCAAGCAATCGAAAAATGCAATGTCTCTCTCCTGATCAGCTAGCTCCCAGCAAAACCACTGCAGGATCAGCTGTATCAGCTGGAAGCTTCCTTTATGTCTATCTTAAAATTTCTTGTGACTTTCTACACTGTATACCCCATTACTTTCATTCTGTCTTACTAATGCTTTTCTCCTATAGTTTCTAATGTCTTAAATCAATAATCTTAAATCAACCTTCTTATATGCAGTGATTTGTCTCAAAAATTTGATCTAAAAACTAACAGTTCTTTCTGTGATTAATGACTCTGGCAGTATTTATATATTTTCCCCATGGTACCATTATTTGATAATTTTGTCAGTTATAACCTTGATAACAGCCCCCAAAATATGCTTTTAAACTATAATATTCTATAGCCATCATTTTCTTAATCATTGCTGTCTTAAAACAAGTCTTCTCCATAAATTCATCTGAGAGATAATTTACTATGGGTCCCTTAGAACAGTCTGTTACTTTTCAGCATTTTATTTAGATTATTTCTTCTCAAGTTGATTTTTAAAATAATTTTCCATATTCAAATGTTAATTTTTTCTGCTCCCTTTTAACAACCAAACTATTTATATAAAAAAGTATATCTTACCCTAGTAATCAATGTCTGTAGCTCAAGTAATGGCATAGTTCCTTGCTACGCAATTACCTCACAGCTGCAGGGACACTGGAACAAATAGCCATAGGAATTCATCTTTTGAAAGGGCATTCAGGAAGCATACATATGACACCAGCATAGGTCCTTATCCCTGTGTATTCTGATGTATTTAGATAGTCATGAATTGAGTCTGCCAGACAATTTAAGGAGACCATGGGATTGGATAATACCTGTATCCTGTCTTATTGGGTTTGGAAGCTCAGCTAATAAAGAATAAAGCATCATAACCTCCAAATATTGTATGAAAACCTCTAAGAATATATTTCCAGCTGGGAGTAGCTTAAATTCCATGGATAGAGTATAATAATGAGGAAACTTCTGCCTCTATCCAATTATAACCCTGAAAAAAAAAAACACTGAGAACAAATCTGATTATCATGGGGACTACACACCTTTTACTTGGAAACATGGCTATTCTACACATAGTGCTTCTTCTGGATGACTGAAAGTTTTTTAAGTAGTAATTTAAACTATGAATCTAGCAACTAATTTTTGGGGGGCATGAAATATCCCATGGTGAGAAAAAATGGGTAAAAATTGCAAGCACTTTAGACAAAATGGTCAAAAGGGATGCAAAGAATGAAACAAAGATAAAACAGTGACTCTTCTGACTTGAAAGCAATTGAAATACTTAGAAAATGTTCTAAATTCCACTGTTCTAGACCACATGCAGAGGTAATAATGCATCATTTTGGATGTGTCCATAAAGTTTATTTTGTGTACTTTTCAAATTTAAGAACTCACAAACAGGTTTGCGTAATTTGACATTTCAGCAAGATGCTGGAATAAAAGCTTTTGGAAAGCTTTTTGTTGTCTCTTTTAGTTACTTTTTTTGAAACTACTTTAAAAGAAATAGCTCCTTCATTTCCTCCTTGAAATAAAGGGAAAAAACCCAACTCACAAGAATGCACCAACATAATAACATGCCAAATAATTATTTACTGACAAAAAAAGCACAACAGTATTCTTTAAAGGCTCTTACTGAATATACTTTTTATTATAAAACAGCATAAAAGTTTGCAGTCTTGGAAAAAATAACTTATTTCCTTTTTCCTATGATAACAAACATTAAAGATTAGCAGAGTTAAGGCAAAATGATGCTCAAGAAACTCCAATGGTTCTCCAGGGTCCTCAGGATAAAATATAAAATTTTCTGTATTACAAATTTTTCACAATCTGGTTTCACTCTTTTATTCTGGACAGAATTATGTATTATTCTCCTCCACAAATATCATGTTCCAGCCAAACTCACTTTTTTGAGTATATCACCTACCTTGTTCTTTCCTTTGTTGTGTGCCTCTCAAATACATATAAAAAGGGAACTATTTTCTTGCTTGGAGGCTGGTGGAAATAGAGGCAGTTGTTAATTATTTTATGATTCTGTTAATAAAATGATACTTTGCTTGGAGACATATGCCTCAGTTTATTTTTTGAAGCACTTTAGGCCTCTATTACCTCATGCCTGGATTAATGAAATAATCATAAATATCATTATAATAAGAGCTAGTTTTATAGCACCATAGTTTCCCAAGATATTTGTTTATGTCACTTTATTTTACTTTCTTGACAATCCTGTGAGGTAGGTACTATTATTATTCCTCCATTTTATAAATAAAGAAATTGAGGTGAGGATAATTGAAATGATTTCTTGGATCACAGAGTTGTCCATTGTTTTTCAGTCTCCCTGTTTCACTGAACTGTGAGATTAATCTGCTGAAAACAACTGGATTATCATCCATTCAATTAAATTCATTAGCTATTATATTAAGGACCTTCTATGTGTTAGAAAATGTGCCAAATTTGCCAAATTCCGTGAAAACAAAGGCAAATATGTCTTGTATTCAAAGAAGTTACTTCCTATTGACACAGGAAACAAACTTTGCTTCTTTCTCACCATATTCTGGAGAAGTCCAAAAGGCCCATTTCTTAGTCTGATGTGTAAGAGTCTCCAGGACCTAGAATGGGTGGCGATATGTTTTTGGTACTGCTGCCACTATATGTTCACTGTCCTCAAACATACTTATTGAATTTTTCTCTGTGTGCTCTCTCTGACTTATCATAAACCTACTCATGTATTTTAAGAGTCATCTCAGATCTTCAGGAATATTGTGATTAAGGTCTACAATTTTCCTAAATGGTAATTCTGAAAAATCTTTTTTTAAGTAAATTTTTGATTGATTGGAGTTCCCTAGATTTAGTTTGACATAGGTCAGAAATCTTTCTGGTGTGGAAAAATTTTAACCTAATTTTTTTAGCCTACTTTTAGCCTAATTAAGCAAAATAAAACTCCCAAACCCTGAAGCTACCATCTGTAGTTTAGGATCAATCAGTCATTTATTAAGCATTTAGTTAAAGAGTTAACTTTGTGTGAAATACTGTGCTCCCAGCTCCTGAAGAGATGTGGTTTCTAAGCCAAAACGGTCTTCTACAATGTTTATTGTTCAAAGAATCCCATAATTTTCTTCACTATGCAATCCTTTGCTTTTGTGATGACCAACTGAGGATGGTAGAGAAGGTCAAGTAGTTTTGGCAGAAAAGGCTAATTACCAATTGGAAAAGATAAGGATCAGAGGCCAAAGATATTCCCTGCTGTTAGTTAACATTAGCCTAACACAATAAATGTTACACGTACTCAACCCCTAACTTTTTGCTTGTAAGATGATTTCAACTTTTATGAGCATAGTATCCTAGAAATGAGCTGTTTGGTTTTTAGCCAAATGTTTTTAATTCAGATCAGTGCAGTTTTTCTCAACATTTTCTCTTTTGATATCAATTACCTTATCTAAATTAGAAGTTGTTAGGCATAATTATTTCAGAATTCAATATTAATCAATATCTATATTATCTTTATAGGTAGAAATTGTTTTTCTTCTAGATGTAAAAATAGTTTTAAGTGTTTTGTTTTTGTTTTATTTTTAAATCCTGATTCAAAGAAATTTTCTAATATAGATTTCTGGTTTAAACAGCCATGAATTTATAGAATTATGGGATGAACTTGGATTTAATTTTTATATTTATAATACTTGTTCCCAGAAAGCTACTGAACTGTACTAATGGCCTTTTCATTTAAAATGACCTTTACTTCTGAAAGGAAACTTTCATCTAGGTTCCCAGGTGACAGAATTATCTGACTCCCAAGAGGATGCAACTATCTCAGAAAGCATACTTCAGCAGAGTCAATACTATATGTAACATATTTGAGAAATCCACATATATATCTGGCCTATTTTCAGAGTAGTGAATAAGTGCACTAAATTACAGACTTGTACAGTCTGGCATTACTAGGAGATTGTGGTGGAAGGGAATAAGGGACCATGTTTTATGCTAGAACTTTTATGATTCTGGGGTATCATTTCTGAGTAGGTATCCAACATTTTGAAGTCTTTATTTCCTGTCCAGTCCCTACTTGAGATAGCAATTTTCCATTCCTTGAGCATAAAATGTCCATCCTGTAGGACTTTTTTTATCTCATCCATTTCCCCCCATTTCTTAAATTGGTTCTCTCTACTAAAATCTTTTCATCTATCAAGGTTCCCAGCTCGTGGGTCAAAGTTCCCAATATGTTTTGCATTCTAAGATGTTCTTGTAATCTCTGGTTTATATTATTCTATAGCTGTGTATATAACTCATTCTTCCTACTACTTTATATTGGTAAAATCCTTGAGGGCAGGAAGAGGTATCCTTATATCCCCTTGCACATGGCACTGAAGACCCTTTCCATAATAGTTACTCAATAAACCTCATATAGAATCGTAGAATTTCAAGGTCAGAAAGGAACTCAAAGTCCTTTTAGTTTAGTTTATGCCTGAGTTCCCTTTACAACTTAATTGACAAGATGTCTTTATTTGAAGCTATATAAATGTCTTGCTACGCCCTTCTATGAAAGGTGCCCTCAGTGGCTCCCATTATCAGGATGTTTTTTCTATCCATGACTCAAAGATCTGTTTCTGGATAATTTCCACTCATTAGAGCTCTCACCTGGGGCCAAAAAGAACAAGTTTAACCTACTCTTCTATATAGTAGCCTTTCAAAAACTTGAAGTCACTATCTTTGTGCTCTTTACTCCCATCTCCCCAATTATTTTTGTCTCCAAATTAAACCTTCTCCGTCATTTCAAATGATCTTAATATATCATATTGATCAAAGGTCCTTAAGCATCTTAGTTGGCTTCCTCTAGATCCTCATCTGCTTAACAATTTCTTTCTTAAATTATGATATTCAGAATTTAATGATAACTATAGTCTATCCAGCATAGGATATACAGAGCTAATATTTTCCTAATCTTGGACACTATGCCTCCTCTATTAAATGCATTAGTTAGTCAATAAATGTTTATTAGATAACATGGGCCAGATAGATGGCACAGTGGGTAAATTGTCAGGTCCAGAGTCAGGAAGACCCTTTTTTACGAGTTTAAATCTGGCCTCTGATCCTTATTAGCTATTTGACCCTGAGCAAGTCACTTAACCCTGTTTGCTTCAATTTCCTTATCTGTAAAATGAGCTAGAGAAGGAAATGGTAAACCACTATACTATCTCTACTAAGAAAACCCCCAATGGGATCATAAAGAATCAGACATGACTGAAAAACAATTGAACAACTATTATGTACCTGGCACTGTGCTAAGTGCTGCTCATTAAGACACTCTATGACAATGTAAGCAATTTTGGTTACCATATAACACACATTGTTGACTCATAATGAGTTTTTGGTTTCTCTTTTTAATCCATTTCTTCAATTGAATTTAATTAAACTAATACAGAAAACTCAAAGGATGAGAATTCTCAGGAAATAAACCATACACTTTAGTAAGTCTATATTTTTCCTATTGTCAGATCAAATCTTCAGACTCCTCAAGGAGCTGGATACTTTCTGATAATCAGTCATACATGGATTCATGGTTCTACCATGTGACATGGATGCTATAGCATTTTGGGAAGATGAAGAGAATTCCTTTGCTCATGAACTTTCTCTTTCCTTATGTATCTCCCTCTCTATACTTTTCAGAACCAATACTTATCTACTTGATATTCTTCACACATCACTTTCCCTTTGGCTCTTGTCTTTATACCTTTGTATTGACTGTTTCTTCCACCTAGAATGCTCTCCTTCTAGGCCTTCTCCTCTTAGAATTCATGGTTTTACAAAAATTATAGATAATAGTCCTATTCATGGTTTTACAAAAATAATAGATAATAGTCCTATCAGCATCACTGATATGCTGCAAAGGTTTTTTTGTTTCCTAATGTATAAAACATCAAAGCAGGAAGATTTTTGGATTCTAATCCTTAAAGAAACAAACATTTATTTAACATTTATGTGTCAGATCCTTGGGATAGATACCAAGAAAAAAATCAAATAGCTCCTTATCAGTTAGTTGAATGTTCTCAAAATTAGAGAATCATAGAGTCCCAGTACCTTAGATTTCAAGGCTTCGGATGGAATATATTTGTTATTCAGTTGTCTTCAGCCACATCCGACTCTTCATGACTTCATTTTGGGTTTTCTTGGCAGATTTACTGGAGTGGTTTGCCATTTCCTTTTCCAGTTCATTTTACAGATGAGGAGACTGAGGCAAACAGGATTCAGTGACTTGCCCAAAGTAACATGAATAATAAGTATCTGAGGCTGAATTTGAACTCAGGTTTTCTTGATTTCAGACCTGGCTCTCTACCTACTGTGTCACCTCGCTGCCCCCAGGTTTGTGACACAAACCAGAACCAAGTAATCCTTTCTGCCATTCCAATGATATATTCATTCACCACCTTTGGAGAACATCTCTATTATGGACCCATTATCTCCCAAGAAGTTCATAGTGCTTTGGGATAATTTTTGTTTATATGAAACCTATAATCTGACTCTTCCTTTCTAGTTTTTCTTTCTGAGGCTGTAGCAGAATAAACTTATTCAATATGAAGACACTTCCAAAAGACATAGCACACTAATAGGATCCTTGATATAGAAGTGGATAGAATTTTAGAAGTGTTTAGACTTACCCCCTCATTTCATATGTGAGAAAACTCAGGCTTCGAGAATTTAAATGATTTGCCACAATGTCCCACAGATGGCAAGTAGCAGAACTAGGATTTGAACTCAGGGTCTAAGTTCAGTCTTCTTTTGACTTGCCCTGCAGCTATTATACCATTGGATCCACATCTAGTTCCCTTCACTGTCCTTGAACTGGATATCACTGATTTAATATAATACATTAGATATGGCAAGACCAATCTACTATTGTAGATAGTATAAATCTTTTAAAGTCTGAGATCCAATTTTTAAAAATTGACCAGTCTCTACTAAAAACTGCAGCTTTTCCACACCATTTATAGCTTCCCCTTATCTTGTATTTGTACAAAGTTCATTTATCCATATTACATAGTAATTTCCATCTAATTGATTCAGCCCATGATTTTAGCCTACCAGCATCTTTTAAAATTCTAACACCCAATGCATTTTATCTGAAAATTTGATATCTGCCATATTACTTTTTCTAAAATGGGTTAAAATTTGGACAAATATATGGTGGAAGGGATAATTGGTCATTTTTCTGGGGGACCTCATCCTCTATTTACATAGATCCACAAATAATTATTCTACTCATTCCAAATCTACCTGTCAGCCTAATACATTTTTTCTATCTTATCCATGAAAATAAGCCATCTAAGACACCTTATCAAACATTATTAAAAACTCTTATCAAATCCTAGGATGCTATCTATGTCTTTAGCATTTCTCTGATTTATAGTCTATTTAAATTTATACTCTCAAAAAAAAAAAAAACAGAAAAGAGGTTATGCTAAGTATGACTGTTCTTCTTAATGAAGTCATGCTGGCTTTGAATCAATACAAAACAATTTCATCTTCTTTCTCTAAGTCTCAAAATTAGAGAATCTCTGGAAGAGAATCTGGAAGAATCTCTGTATCTCAGTTTCAGTCTTAGAAACAGTCTTACTGTCTTTTCTCTCTCTCTCTCTCTGTCTCTGTCTCTCTGTCTCCCCTCTGTCTTTCCCTCTTCCTTACTTTTCCCTCTTTTCCTTTCTCTCTCTCTCTCTCTCTCTCTCTCTCTCTCTCTCTCTCTCTCTCTCTCTGTCTCCCCTTCTGTCTTTCCCTCTTCCCTTACTTTCCCTTTCCTTTTTCTTTCTCTTCTCTTCTCTCTCTCTCTCTCTCTCTCTCTCTCTCTCTCTCCCCTCTGTCTGTCTTTCCCTCTTCCTTCTTTAACCTTTTTCCTTTCTCCTCGCCTCTTCTCTCTGTTCTGTTCTCTCTCTCTCTCTCTCTGTCTGTCCCCTCTTCCCCTTTTTCCCTCCCCTTTTTTCCTTTCTCTCTCTCTCTCTCTCTCTCTCTCTCTCTCTCTCTCTCTCTCTCTCTCTCTCTCTTTCTCTCTCTGTCTCCCTGTCTCTCTGTCTGTCTTTCCCTCTTCCTTACTTTAACCTCTTTTCCTTTCTCTCTCTCTCGTTCTCTCTCTCTCTCGTTCTCTCTCTCGCTCTCGCTCTGTCTCTCTCTCTCTCTCTGTCTCCCTCTGTCTTTCCCTCTTCCTTACTTTTCCCTCTTTTCCTTTCTCTCTCTCTCTGTCTCCCTGTCTCTCTGTCTGTCTTTCCCTCTTCCTTACTTTAACCTCTTTTCCTTTCTCTCTCTCTCTCTCGCTCTCGTTCTCTCTCTCTCTCTCTCTCGCTCTCTCTCTCGCTCTCGTTCTGTCTCTCTCTCTCTGTCTCCCTCTGTCTGTCTTTCCCTCTTCCTTACTTTTCCCTCTTTTCCTTTCTCTCTCTCTCTCTCTCTCGCTCTCGTTCTGTCTCTCTCTCTCTCTCTCCTTCCCTCCCTCCTCTCTCTCTCTCTTTCTCTGTGTCTCCTTCCCTCCATATCTCTCTCTCTCTCTCTCTCTCTCTCTCTCTCTCTCTCTCTCTCTCTCTCTCTCTCTCTCCCTTCCTCCCTCTCTCCTCACAATCACAATTTCCTTAAACATTCTTTAATTTATTAGGAATCATGGAATTCGCCAGCTAGATATTTGAGTTCACTAATTCACAATCTGCAGTTCCTACTTTCTGTCTAATGGAGAAGTTGCATCGATCCCTAATAAGGTAAAGTTTCATTTTCTCCTTTATGAGGTAGGAGCTACTAGGAGCAAGGGTCACAATGAAGCCCCCAACATAAACCGTCACAAAGGCCGTCTCTTCCTGACTGGGTGGGGCTTTGGGGAAAAAGGTATAAATAGCCAGCACCGACCACTGAACTGGAGTATCAGCAGCAGGAGGATCAGGATCAATGAGTCTGAACCTCGGAAAGCTCCAGAAAACCGGTGAAAAATTGGGTATTTATGTGACTCAGGAAGTATCTGGCTTATTTGGGAACACACCGCTTACTGCCTCTCACTTTCCTCCATTTCCTCAGATTGCAGCCTCTGTTTCTCCTTTTTAGTGGCGTGAGACCTGATCCTTGGGTTAGACAAGATCCGGACGGACTTTCCTCCTCTCAACGTGGTTTATTTATGAAAGCATTGAGAGAAAATGAATGCTAGAGATGAGTGAGATGGGTGTGTGATTCATGTGCGATAAAAATTATTAGAATAGAAAATTATTAGCGATCTAGTGGGTAGTGACTTTATCTAGGGTCCATATAGTGATCTTCCTGTGGTAGAAATGAATAGAAAAGGTTTTTGTGTTTAGATTTAAAATAGGAGATAGTAAAGAAGCTCATCCCTGATTGGTTGAGGAAGACAGCGAATGCCTGGGGTAGAAATGAATAGAAAAGATGTTTGTGCTCTGCTTGGTTAAGGATGCTGCCTGATGTGGTTACTTCTCTGTGAGCGTGGGGGGTGGGGGTGGGAGGGATGCTACTAACATCTTTATTTTTTCCAGAATAGTTTCCTAGTTCTCCACAAGCAAGCAAGAAAAGTCAATTTGTAAAATAGCTGATAGAGAAGTTTGCCCTGTCTTCCTAACGTTGCCCTGTTCCTGCCTTTTGTCTCCTTCCCTAATAACTCTTGTTGTTGTTGTTGTTGTTATTCTTAGGTTCAACTCTGTCAACTGCTCCCAGTTTTTACCTTTTCCCCACTATCCTTGAGTCCACCTTCCTTCTCTTATCAAACACCCACCTACCTTCTTCTTTGATTCAACCTACCTACTCTGCCACCTACCTTTGATTCAATCTACCTACTCTGCCTAATTTTTCTTGATCTATGTTCAGCCATAATCTCAACTCTGAAAATTCAAGGATTAGTCAATTTATGAATGAATGGATGTAAGTTTGCCCCATTTCCTTGACTTTGAAAGCCTGTCCCTGCCTTTTGTCTCCTTCCCTAACTGTTTTTTTTTTTTTTTTTGGTTATTCTTAGGTTCATCTCTCTCAACTGCTCCCAGTTTTTACCTTCCCCCCCATCCCTGAGTCCTCCTTCCTTCTACAATCAAACACCTCACCTATCCTCCTCAATTCAATCTACCTACTCTGCCACCTACCTTTGATTCAACCTACCTACTCTGCCACCTACCTTTGATTCAACCTACCTACTCTGCCACCTACCTTTGATTCAACCTACCTACTCTGCCACCTACCTTTGATTCAACCTACCTACTCTGCCACCTACCTTTGATTCAATCTACCTACTCTGCCTAATTTTTCTTGATCTATGTTCAGCCGTAATCTCAACTCTGAAAATTCAAGGATTAGTCAATTTATGAATGAATGGATGTAAGTTTGCCCCATTTCCTTGACTTTGAAAGCCTGTCCCTGCCTTTTGTCTCCTTCCCTAACTGTTTTTTTTTTTTTTTGGTTATTCTTAGGTTCATCTCTCTCAACTGCTCCCAGTTTTTACCTTCCCCCCCATCCCTGAGTCCTCCTTCCTTCTACAATCAAACACCTCACCTATCCTCTTCAATTCAATCTACCTACTCTGCCACCTACCTTTGATTCAACCTACCTACTCTGCCACCTACCTTTGATTCAACCTACCTACTCTGCCACCTACCTTTGATTCAACCTACCTACTCTGCCACCTACCTTTGATTCAACCTACCTACTCTGCCACCTACCTTTGATTCAACCTACCTACTCTGCCACCTACCTTTGATTCAACCTACCTACTCTGCCACCTACCTTTGATTCAACCTACCTACTCTGCCACCTACCTTTGATTCAACCTACCTACTCTGCCACCTACCTTTGATTCAACCTACCTACTCTGCCACCTACCTTTGATTCAACCTACCTACTCTGCCACCTACCTTTGATTCAACCTACCTACTCTGCCACCTACCTTTGATTCAACCTACCTACTCTGCCACCTACCTTTGATTCAACCTACCTACTCTGCCACCTACCTTTGATTCAACCTACCTACTCTGCCACCTACCTTTGATTCAACCTACCTACTCTGCCACCTACCTTTGATTCAACCTACCTACTCTGCCACCTACCTTTGATTCAACCTACCTACTCTGCCACCTACCTTTGATTCAACCTACCTACTCTGCCACCTACCTTTGATTCAATCTACCTACTCTGCCTAATTTTTCTTGATCTATGTTCAACTGTAATCTCAACTCTGAAAATTCAAGGATTAGTCAATTTATGAATGAATGGATGTAAGTTTGCCCCATTTCCTTGACTTTGGCCTGTCTCCTTCCCTAACTGTTTTTTTTGGTTATTCTTAGGTTCATCTCTCTCAACTGCTCCCAGTTTTTACCTTTTCCCCCACCATCCCCGAGTCCTCCTTCCTTCTACAATCAAACACCTCACCTATCATCCTCAATTCAATCTACCTACTCTGCCACCTACCTTTGATTCAACCTACCTACTCGTGCCACCTACCTTTGATTCAATCTACCTACTTGCCACCTACCTTTGATTCAATCTACCTACTCTGCCTAATTTTTCTTGATCTATGTTCAGCCATAATCTCAACTCTGAAAATTCAAGGATTAGTCAATTTATGAATGAATGGATGTAAGTTTGCCCCATTTCCTTGACTTTGGCCTGTCCCTGCCTTTTGTCTCCTTCCCTAACACTGTTTTTGTTGGTTATTCTTAGGTTCATTTCTCTCAACTGCTCCCAGTTTTTACCTTTTCCCCCACCATCTCCGAGTCCTCCTTCCTTCTACAATCAAACACCTCACCTATCCTCCTCAATTCAATCTACCTACTCTGCTACCTACCTTTGATTCAACCTACCTACTCTGCCACCTACCTTTGATTCAATCTACCTACTGTGCCACCTACCTTTGATTCAACCTACCTACTCTGCCACCTACCTTTGATTCAACCTACCTACTCTGCCACCTACCTTTGATTCAATCTACTATTCTGCTTACTTTAAAAACACTATAATGCTACTCACCAATAATTTCTTGATCAATGTTCAGGTATAATCTCAACTATGAAAATTCAAGGATTAGTCAATTTATGAATGATAAATGTAAGTCTGTTCCATTTCCCTAATTTTGCCCTGTTCCCTGCCTTTTTGTCTCCTTAACTCTGTTTTTGTTTTTTGTTTTTTTTTTGGTTATTCTTAGGGTCATCTCAACTGCTCTCCTCTTTTCCCCCACCATTCCTGTGTTCATCTTCCTTCTACCATCACCCACCTACCTTCTTCTTTGATTCAGTCTACCTACTCTTTGATTCAATCTACCTACTCTGCCTAATTTTTCTTGATCAATGTTCAGCTGTAATCTCAACTATGAAAATTCAAGGATTAAAGTCAATTTGTGAATGAATGGATGTAAGTTTGCTCCATTTCCCTCACTTTGTCCTTTTGTCTCCTTTCCTAACTCTCTTCTGTTTTTTTTTTTTTTTTTGTTCTTAGGTTCATCTCTCTCAATTGGTCCCACCTTTTCCCCCACCACCCCTGAGTCTACCTTCCTTCTACCATCATATACCCACCTACCTTCCTCTTTTTTTTCAGTCTACCTACTCTGCTTACTTTAAAAACACTAGGCTACTCACCAATAATTTCTTGATCAATGTTTAGCTGTCATCTCAACTTTGAAAATTCAAGGATTAAAGTCAATTTGTGAATGAATGAATGTAAGTTTGCCCCATTTCCCTGAGCCCTGTCCCTGCCTTTTGTCTCCTTCCCTAACTTTGTTTTTTTTTTTTTTTGTTTTTGTTTTGTTCTTAGGTTCATCTCTCTCAGCTGCTCCCAGTTTGTTGTTACCTTTTCCCACCATCCCTGAGTCCACCTTCTACCATCAAACACCCACCTACCTTCTTCTTTGATTCAATCTACTTACTCTGCCTAATTTAAAGAATGCCACTCACCAATAATTTATTGATCAATGTTCAGCTGTCATCTCAACTATGAAAATTCAAGGATTAACATCAAATTTGTGAATGAGGATGTTTGCCCCATTTCCCTAACTTTGCCCTGTGTCCTGCCTTTTGTCTCCTTCCTTAACTCTCTTGTTTTTGTTTTTGTTTTGTTTTGTTTTGTTTTGGTTCTTAGGTTCATCTCTCAACTCTCCCAGTTTTTTACCTTTTCCTCAACCATCCCTGAGTCCACCTTCCTTTCTCATCAAACACCCACCTACCTTCCTCTTGGATCCAATCTACCTTCTCTGCCACCTACCTTTGATTCAATCTACCTACTCTGCAGAAGGCCACTCACCAATAATTTCTTGATCAATGTTCAGCTGTAATCTCAACTATGATAATTCAAGGATTAAAGTCAATTTGTGAATGAATGGATGTAAGTTTGCCCCATTTGCCTAACTTTGCCCTGTCCCTGCCTTTTGTCTCCTTCCCTAACTCTTTTTTTTTGTTGTTTGTTCTTAGGTTCATCTCTAACTGCTACCAGTTTTTACCTTCCCCCCCATCATCCCTGAGTCCACCTTCCTTCTATCATCAAACACCCACCTACCCTTCCTCTTTGATTCAATCTACCTACTCTGCCTAATTTAAAAACTCTGGAATACCACTCACCAATAATTTATTGATCAAGTTCATCTGTAATCTCAACTATGAAAATTCAAGGATTAGTCAATTTGTGAATGAATGGATGGATTCCAAGATTTCTCCAAAGATGATAGTCTAGACACCATTTAAAACCAATATAAAGTATTTTTGACTAAGGACCAAGAGCAGTAAACATAAAAGATACTTTCCCATGGAATGCTTGCTCATCAGTTGGAAGACCTTATCAAGATCATCAAACTCCTTCTCCAGGTGTTGGCTGTTCCTCACATATCAAGATGTTGCATGTTCCTCTTTGTGATATTTTTGTATATAATAAACAGTTTACAAAACCTTGCTAAGTTCCAGTAGTTTTTCAAAAACGCTTAGATAACAGTCATTTTCAGAGCATTAAATTTTTAGCTTTTTTTTTTAAACACTAGCTCCCAAGCCTGAAAGACAAGGGTCAAGTCCTGACCCTAGCAACAATGGCTTGTGATAACATGACTAGCATTGGTCACACACCTTTTACAGAGCTGTCTTGGAGAAGCTCTTTTCTCATGACTTGAGAAATGGAAATAAGATGTTTGTGGAAACAATTTCAAAATTCAATTGATAAATCAATATAAAAATGCAGCCAATAATATAGGAGAGCATCATGAGCTACAGGCAGGTCCAGTGGAATGTCTATCCAATGGAGTTTAATAAATTCCCTTATTACAATTAAGGATGAAGTCCAAACTCTGTTGAAACTGTAATGCCGGAGAAACTGAGGCAGGAGAGATTAGAGAGTTTTTAATATTTTATTAATTGGAGAGTATACTTGACTGGACAGGACTCTCAGACAAAGATATACTGGGACCAAGGAATCCATGTTGGTCCCAGGGGGACCATGGAATATGGAGAAGACTGTCATCTCAAAGAATCCAGTGTCCAGCATCCAGAAGCCAGCCTCCAGCAATGAATCGGAGAAACCCAACTTCTTAAATACCTTTTCTCTAAACAAAGGAAGGGGTAAGTAGTATGGGAAAACTTCTGTCAGGATAGGGGAGGCCATAAATCCTAAAAACCCAGAAACAGGATGTCTGACAGGAATAAAGATATCAGTGAGGTATCTTGGAGGGATATTGTAAATTCTTGAGAATAGGAGAGTCAGGAGGTCCACTCTCTTGTTTATCCTGCTTGTGCTAACAATTTATAACCTTAGAGCAAATGGTTGTGCATTTATTATATACAGTGCATTTAGCCAGTGCATACATACATAAGCCAGTGCATTTATTATATACATATAGTTATTATATATGAATAGAAAATCATGAAAATATGTTCCTGGAGACTTACAACATATATACACACATTTATACACATACATATCATGAAAATACATATCCCAGTGGAGATATACAAGATATATATGCATACACATATGTACATATGTTATATATTACACATACATTATGGAAAAGGGGATTTCCAATTCAAGTACCTAGAGACTGATATGGATTCAAATTAAATCTGGGGGCCCTTTTTACTTTTCAAAGCTCATATATTATAAATATTAAGCCATTTCAATCTCATTTTCCTAAAATCAGGGGAAAATGTACAATAAAGAAACTAGGTCATACAATATAATATAGATAGCAGTTAATCAGTATATAATACACAGATCATTATGTAACCTTATATTCTTATATAGATTCTCCATAAAATTTTCTTCTTTACCATGGTATATTAGTTTTGGAATATAACATGTCAAAAGTCTCTCCAGAATGCAAAGTCTGAAAGGAGGACTTCTTCAACCCCTTCTCTTTATCAGCCAAGCTCCTTACATCTCTTGACATGAATATAACAACTTTATGTAATTCTTCTGCCAAAGACAGTTGTATGTGTGCAATATACATGAACATACACATACATTTATATATGTATACCTATGCATGTACACGTGTATATGTAACAGTCTGATATACACCTATAAGTACATCTTTTATATTTATATAGGTACAAATTTTTATATCTATATGTATATATTATATATATGTATGCATGTATGTATACAGACACACACACACACACACACACATACCAATCAATCTGTAATCTGGTATATTCCCTGCTAGATTAGCAGGGCTACTAGCTATGGCTTTTCCTGCATTCTTAACTCTTAGCATTAATGATTCAGGAGTAAGGAGGGCTGTTGTAAGGACAGAGAAGAAAGATATTAATTTCATTCTCTAAATTTTCTATATACAGCCTGGTTTTCAATGTGAAGATTTTATTTCTTATTATTGAGCTTTGTAACATATTCTGCTTCTTGTTTACTGTTTTGGAGTTGGATATATATGCCTGTTTCCATGGTAGGGGGCAGGGAAGAATGCAGTGTTTTTTGGGGGAGAAAAGATAGGACTGTCTCTTTCATTCCCAATTCAGAGCGTGTACATATAACCTTTCTGTTTCTGGTGATATGTCAGAAATTAAGTATGCATATGAAAGGTTAGACATGAAAAAATCTTTATTTCTCCTCTCTTTGCTAGTGTTGATCAAGATAAAAATTCTGTAAAACTTGCAAGTACCAATAGTTTGTTGCTGTAATTATTTCTCCACTTGGCTGCTATGTATGGCTCTGAATGCATGGCATTGGTATCTTTATTGTGTTTATTATTTCCCTGGTTTTAGGCAAATGATTTGAGATGATGGAATAGGCCAGTGATTTTTACAGCCATTGAATGATTTTTTAAAAGCCTCAGATTCTATTGTTTGGAGTTCATATCAGTTTTCATGTACCTTCAGTATAATTGAAACCAATCCTAGTTCTCCCAAAGTTGAATCAACCCTGGTATCCAAGACATTAATCTTGCTGCAATATGAACACAATGACCACATACCCACATATATGTATACATACATTGCATACACATATTCATCACACATGTCTATACACACATATATGTACTGAATTTTTACATATAAACATACACACATATATGAAAACACACATACACACAGAAACAAACTTCAAAAGGAGGAATGTTTATCACAACCACTATTCTGAGGAACAGATATAGAAATGGGTTTTATCTCCTCTTGTTTAGTTGTTTTTTTAATCATGTCCAACTCTTCATAACTTCATTTGTGGAATTTTCTTGACAAAGATAATGATTTGCCATTTCCCTTTTGTCTTTCAATAATTATGTGTGTACATTATGTGCATCTATAATACAGTATCCACAGAAAATATATGTGTAACAAATGTCTTAAATTGAATTCAGCAAATTTTATTGAGAGTAGATAATATATCTATCTATCCTCTCGTGGGGAGTGGTTAGTAGGAAGGAGAGGAAGGAGAATCCACAGCATCTGGGGATTTGACCTTGTAGGGTGAATATATTGGCAGATGTGAACTAGGGCTTTTGTGCCCCACCCCAAGCCCTAAAAATCATGTACCAGTAAGATGAAAGAGATTTATATTTTTTGAAGGACACACAGGAATTATGGGCAAAGGAGAATTGGTTCAGGAAAAGACGGCAAGGCAACTGTAGGGTCAGGGAAATTGGATTAAATTGGGCACAGTGGAGACTTGAATGCAATATTTATATGGTAAAGGAAACCTGCATTATGTGGTAGGCAATAAATAGGGAGACATTGAAGACAAGAACAGCTTATTTGTATGATTTTGAATTGAGAACCTCCATTTATGTAATATGCCATCATGTTATCACTGTATGTGACCTCTTCAAAAGGGAGACACTGAAAACCAGAACTGCTTATTTGTATGATTTGGAGTTGAGAGCCTCCATTTATATAATATGCAGTCACGTTAACATCCCTGTATGTGATTCCTTCATTTTACAGATCAGGAAAACTAGGTTCAGAGAAGGTTAACTTATTTTCCAGAGTTAAGGGGGGAAAAATACAGTCAGGATTTGTAAATCGAGTTCTTATTTCTACTTTGCAAAGGGAAATTTTTTTTGTTTGTTTTTTAAAGTATGTTTTAGTCAAATTGGCTTATGGGCAGCCTCAAAATTTGAGCAATGACAATTGGGAAGTAGTTTTTTATTGTTGTTTGTATTTTGTTTTTGTTTTTGCTTTTACCTAAGCACTATTTTAATTGCTTAGAAGGAAATAAATGACATTAACAAAACTGACACAACTAGGAAAAATTATTAAACCCTTTAAAGAGTTAAGTACAATAGCAGATATGGAAGAAGACCTATCACTATTATTCTCCTTCTCTTTACTATAAGCATAAAGGGAGTATGGGGTGAATACAGGAACTTCTGATTTCAGTTACTGTAAAAACATTAATTTGTCACAAGTTTTTTATAAAGTTACTGATCGACCTAATAAAAAGGTCTGTTTTTATCCCTTATTAGATCTTTACCATCTTTCTTAACTTCTCATTTAAAGTCAAGCAAGTTGTGAATGTGCATGCAAAGAGATAGAATTGACTAAATGTTGTGTACATCAGTGGTGTTCTAGGGCATACCTGAATGAGTTTATTAAGGAGGAAAGGAATTCTTCTTTGTAATATAAGAAAATTGTGTGTCTATTCAAAAGCTTAAATAAGTACTTGAAGATTTTCTCATCAACATGGCATTTACTTCAGCTATGCAGATTGCAGGTACTTGCTTCCCCAGGTCCATGCTTCCATATCCTATATATGATTCTTGTCTATTCATGTCTACCCATATTTGACACAAAGGGTGCTCTACCCAAAATACCAAACAGAGAAATACTTAACATTCTCTTCCAAAAATAGCTAGCAACTTATTGAATTCATTTTGTGCTCAAAAAACTAAAGAAAATTTATGATACATGAAAAGAAAAATTTTTTGATGACTCAATTTTTAAATTTCTTGATAAAATATTCATATTAGAATAATATTAGAATTAGATAATAATATCTGAATAGCAATAGTATTTTAAATAAAAAGATCAACATGTTTAAAAAATACTTTACAGAATCAATAAACAAGAATTTTATTAAATGCTTGTAATGTGCACTGTGCTATTATATGGAGTGATGAAAAAAAAGGGCAAAAACATTGTTCTGCCCTGTCTTATCAGCACATAAGGAACCTTACATTACAATGAGGGAGAAAATATGGAAGTAAGAACCAAGTATGTATATACAAAAAATAGAAAAAAATGGTCTAAGAGGGGAAGGGTTGGTGAGAGGAATAGCGAGAAAACATGCAAATATACAAGAAGAGAAAATATGGAAGATGATGTGTCTACGAGAGAAGGAACAGGTACAATAGTGAGGTCCAGTTGTGTGGTTGGGCAAAGAATGGAAAAATCCTAAATCCTCCTGCAAAATGGGTATGCTTTGAAAACTGAATAGTAAAGAAAACTAGGAAAGGAAAAAAAACATGGGGAGAATTTCTGGTGCAAATTGGGCTGAATAGTGTCAAGAGACAAGGGGGTTGTAGTGTGAGAGCGGAAACCAGCATAGATGGACAGTATTTGAAGAGGACATGTCTAGAGCAGTCTGAAAAGTTAGAAAAAATAATTGCTTATGAATTTTAGAATTAAAATGGTTTCTTGGATTTCACATAATCTTTCTCAATTTACCCATCAGTAAACTGAATTCCAAAGACATGATAGCAGTTTAGACTGGAAATATATAGTCACTTTACCTTCCCATTCTTTACTGCTAGACTTGTGATTTTCCCAGTGTCCTACTTTGTGTGAAACTTTTAATTGTAAATTGTATCCGAATTGGCTGTTGTTACCAAAGTTATGGATTAAATAAATGCCATAGCTAACAAAATCGAATTAGGAGCACTTATCAGATTGGATTTAGGTGATATCGATCTCTACGGGAACATACCACACAGTTATATTTTCTCCACAGCATGCCAGACATACTACATGCTTTCTATGAAATTAACTGGAGGTAATAAATTGTGTATGTTATGTTCTCTGGTCTTCCTTTTAGTGTGTCCATTAACCAATTACAGATAAAAATGGAAAGGATGCTTATGCTGCAGATTCTTGGATTTATAACAAAAACTACAAGTCTTGGGAAGAATCTACTTTTTCATATTTCCTGTTTCTTTTCTTTAAAGCACTTAAATAAAATTCGACATTGTCATCCAAGACAGATTTGAATCTGGTTTTCATAATATACTCTCCCCAAATTGTTTGTCACTCCAAAAAATCCTTTCTGGAGGAAAAGGAGCTTTTTAAGTATACTTCTGTCTCAATTCTTTTGACAGACTTTCCTCTGAATTCTATTTAGCTGAAAGATCTCAACCAATCACAGGGATAACTCAACTAATATGGCAACTCTTGATAGTCTCCTTCAATTACTCAGAACAAGTGTCCATATATATAGACAGATTGTGGTTGCCAGGGTAACTTGATAGACTCCTTAAATACATAGTTCTTAGAGATGTTGTCTGAGTGCCTCCAAGACTTTGTAATTCCTATACTGCATGTCATAAGGAATTTCTACTACTGCCTTCTTGCTTGCTAACTATAGGGATTTGGGAGTGGGAAAGGATTAAAATCATTATTTTGATAATTCATCAGAAAAATCAATGACTGAAATATCCAGAGAAATTAATATGACTCCCACGATTCCCCCAAAATATTCTCAGCAACACTTCCAGCCCTATTTTGAGAAGACTTCTAGGATCATAGGCAATAAACACAAAATATTTCCAGATCTAAATGATAATCATTATTTGAATATATTAAGATGCCACACTGTATCAGATCATTCTCTTTAACTACAGACCAATTTTCATCCAGAAATGAAGGATTACTTTTCGTTCCTATATAGCACAAAGATACTGTAACTCCTGGATGCCATTGCATTTTGCAGCTTGCTGGATAAAATAAAATAAGACAAAAATAAACAAAGATTACACACACACACAGAGAGAGAGAGAGAGAGAGAGAGAGAGAGAGAGAGAGAGAGAATCTTGTTTATCTTTGTCTTTAATTGTTTTATCTTTGATTGTTCATTTGTTCTCTTAAAGAAGTTTAGTGGGAAAAGACCTGGATTAGTCTGTTGATAAATAAGTTAAACATTTCCTTTTTTGAGGTCTCTAGGAATTTCTATCTTCCTTCGAGACTCAGTTCACGTGAATCTTCTACAAAAAACTTTTCTAGGCTCTCTTACTTATCAAATTATCACGTATATGATTGTCTTTTTATGTCTTATATAACACCCTACTCCCTATAGATCAGGACTATTTTTTAAATCTGGTTTTGTGTCCCTGTTGCTTCTGCATGCAATAGGAACATAATGCTAGGATTGGGTAGTTAAATTGGATTTTAATGTATTCCAGAATATTCCAGAAAATAAATTATGTAATTGAATAAGAAATGATTAATTTTTAGAATGTGATTTATGATTATAAAGGGAAGAAATCAGGTAGAGATGAAGAAATATTTAACTCCAAGGAACTTATTCATCAACAGATGACTGACCTCCAATCTTTTTTACTAATCCTTAAGGAAACAAGTGAAAAATCAAAGAAGGAGTGGAGAGAAGAAGAGGAGAGAGAAGGGCAGAAGAGAAGGAAGAAGAGAAGAAACAAAGAAGGGAAGAAAGGAAGGAGAAAAAGAAACATTTATTAAGAGCCTGTTTTGTGCATCAGGAACTGTGTTAAGTGCTTTATGAATATTATGTCATTTAATCATCACAACTGTTACTTTGGAAGATAGATTAGATGCTATTTATTTCCATTTTCCATTTGAGGAAACTGAGGTAGGCTTCACCTTAACTACTAATAAACTGAGGTATGATTTGAGCTTAGTTTTTTCTGATTCCCATAGCTTTAGCCTTTGAATCACCTAGCCTTAATCCCTCTGGGGATATTTTCATTGAAAATTGAAGTGGGGATGGTTGAATCTATACTGGAAAAATTGTAGAGCTTTTGAATATGTTTTGAATATAAATATGATTGGCTTGTCCCACATATTTATTTTCTCAGAATTCTAGAATCAGGAGTTAACTTTATTCTACTTCCTCAATCTTCTATTTAATAGGCAAAAACTCTGAGTCCCCCAAATATGAAGTTAAGGAGAAACACTTTGTTATTTCAGTGGGACAACATTCTAGATGAAGTAGAAGCCACTAGAATCGATATAGCCCTCTTGGAACAGCAGGAGTGAGTAAAATGAAATTAGAGAGAGAGGCAAGACTGGAATCTAGTGATTTTTTTGGACTATTTTGACTCCTGCAATGATGTTCTTTCGTGTGTGAGTGTGTGTGTGTGTGTGTGTGTGTGTGTGTGTGTTGGACATGATTGTTTCTTTTGTGGTGCAGGTTATGTGAAAAAAACTTCTTCATCAATTACTCCACAATTTGTCTTTTTAGAATTTTTCAAAGCAGGAGAATTAGTAATTTTCCCATACACAGCCAGTGTGTCAGGGGCTGGATCTAAATCCAGGACTTCCTAACTCTGAGGCTAGTTTCCTATCCTGAACTCCCTATTACTTTTCCTTTTTACTCTATCCCACACTACCTTAGTCTTGACAATATCTTAATACCTGCCTCCAGAGGAGATTTTACCTATAATAACATATGACACCTATATGAAATTATAGCTCTAAAGAACATTAGTGCATTTTAAAATTGTTAAAAAAAAAACTGATATAAAATTTTAAGTCTATTAAAGCTTTAAACTTCCCTAAGACTTTTGATACACCTTGTACAATACCCTCTTTGAGTCTAACAACATACTTATAGGATAAATACTCTAGGTTTTATTATTCTCATTTAACATATGAGGAAACATAGGGTAGAGAACTCTATGACATTGCATCATCACAAAACTAGTAATCACCAGAGGAAGGATTCTGATTCAGAACTTCCTAACTCCAGATTTAACACTTTTAGGCAGCATTGCTATTACAGCAATCTAAGGAAACAAACAGTCAAAACCTGGCCAATAATTTGGTCTTCCTTAGTTGGTGTCCAGAGGAAGAAAAAATGACTTTAAATTGGAATCAGGACACTGCTATTTTTATACATCATGAATAATCATGCCCAGGAACTCCCTTCTCAGCAGGGATGATAAGAAATTAAAGGGAGGATTTATGCTCAGCTGCCTGTGGCTGCAGGAATTTATTGGCAATGGGAAAATTGCCCAAGACGTGTTTCAGAGGGGAAAAATGGACCCATAGCATCCCATTAGTTCTGGTAAAGACCTTGCACAAGTAATCTGGCAGTTTCCATTTACACTATTTCAGCCTTAAGAAATATGACTGAAGTTTGCAAAGTGAAAAAATTACTCAGATATTTTTTGTAGCCTAGAGTTACAGGATGCAACATCATAAGATGTTAGAACTGGAAAGATTCTGGTCCATCCCTCCCATTTTAAAGAAAATAAAACTGAGGCCTGGGGAGATGACATGACTTCTGGACCTTTTACTTCATTATTAATGTTCACTTCTAAGTATTGTGAATTGTGTGTGTAGATTCTATGTCCTGGGGAGATGACATGACTTCTGGACCTTTTACTTCATTTTTAATGTTCACTTCTAAATATTGTGAATTGTGTGTGTAGATTCTATGTGTGTGTATGTGTGTAAGTGTATATCTCTCATACAGGTGTTCATCAATCTCATAGGAAAAAAATAGTCATATGACTGATGTTCTTTATAAATCTCACTTTTGCTTATTTATTTTTTGTAAAAGCAGCTGCAGTGCATTGTGAATAAACAAAGTACTTAATAGATTTAGAACAAGAAAGACCTGAGTAGAGTCCCTCCTCCATCACTTACTAGTTGTAAAAATTTGAACAATTTTATTTGTTCCAAATCTATTGGGATTGTCTTGGATCACTGAATCACTGAGAAGAACCAAATAAGAATCTGAATTACATCATTTTAATTTTTGTGAGAGTCAGTTTCCTTGTATGTAAAATAAGAATCATAACAGCACTTTCCTTCTAGAGATATTGTGAAGATCAAATGAGAATATAAATGTAAAATACTTGGCATACTTTTAAGTGCTTTATGACCTAACAATATCATTATTCTTTTTTATGTAAAACATGTCCATTTTCTACAAGAAGACTCAAAAGAAAAAAAGAAAGTAAGTAAAAAATAGCTTTAGTCTATATTTAATCAATATCAAATTCTTTCTCTAAAGGCAAATTTCATCATTGGTTTTCTTGGATCAATATTGCTGGGAAATAACTGTTATTCACAAGTTCTTCCTCAAACAGTATTGTTGTTACTGTGTACAATGTTCTTCCATATGATATTCGTGTAAATCCTTATTGGTTTTCTGAAATCATTCTGTCATTTCTTATAGCACAAAAATCCATTACAATAATATATTACACCTTGTTTAGCCATTCTCTAATTAAATGGGCATTCCTTTGATTTCCAATTCTTAGCCAACACAAAAAGGCCTATTATAAATATTTTTGTCTGAAGACGTCTTCTCTCCCTTTTTTTGGATGTAGTTAGAATATAGCCTTAACAATATTATTGATGGATCAAATGGATATGCACAAGTTTTATGCATAGTTCCAAAGTTCTCTCCAGAATGGTTGGATTAACTGTTCAGAACACCATCAACAATACATATCATTTTTATTAGTTTTCCATTTTCCCCGCATACCTTCCAACATCCAATACTTTCCTTTCGTTATCATGTTAGCCACTCTGTAGGTGTGAGATAGTAACTAAGAGTTACTTTAATTCATATTTCTCTAATCAATAGGGATTTAGAGGATTATTTCATGGCTGGAGATAGCTTTGACTTTTTGTCTGAATGGTTCTGATTACAGAAAACTGCCTGTTCATATCCTTTGACTTTTACCAATTGGGGAGCTGGTATTTTTTTTTTTATAAATTTGACTCAGTTTTTTATGTATTTGAAAGATGAAGTCTTTCTTGTTGCAAAGTTTCCTTCCCCTCCTCCCCCCGCCCCATTTTGCTTTCCCTATAATTTTGGTTGTATTGGGGATTTTTGTGCAAAAGTTTTTAAATTTTATATGTAATCAAAATTATCTATTTTACATTTGGAATGTTCTTCAAATCTTCTTTGCTCCTAAATTCTTCCCTTATCCATAAATCTGAAAATTAAAATATTCCATGCTCTGTTAATATGTTTATGGTATTGCCCTTTATGTCTAGATCATGTACCCATTTTGACCCATCTTGATATTTGGTGTTAAGATGTTGATTTCTGCCAGAAGTTTTTGTCAAATATTGAATTTTTTTTCAAAAGCTATCTTTGGATTTATTATATACTAGACAGCTATGGTCATTTGCTAAAATGTAATTTGTAATCTATTACACTGATCCACTATTTTATTTCTTAGTACCAGATTGTTTGAATAATTATTTCTTTATGTACAGTTTGAGATCTAGTACAGCTAGAATTGTTGAGTTTGTAAGGTGACCCCAAGAGTTTTGGATCATAGACTGATGTTGCAAAGTGTCTCAAAAGAATTTTCAGGCTAGTTAAGGGGCAAAGTTTATTATAATTGTCATACCATTACAAGAGGACTGAATTCCAAGAGAATTCAGCAAAGAAACAGAAGCAAAGAGACACATTTATCCAACTTTTCTATCATTGACATGCTAATTCTATGGGCCATAGGTAGGATGGAGGAGTGGTCTCCAGAATTCGGTTCTTGGTGACCACATTATTACTGGTCAGATTATCAGTCAGCAGTAAATTGAAGAATAGTCTCTCGAATTTGATTATCACTGACCAACATATTATCTATCTGACAGTCGGCAATAAAGTGATGAATGGTCTATTCACTATTGCTTCAAGAAGATCTGTGGGATTATCCTGAGAAGTTACCTTACTGAAGAGTGGTCTATTCAGAATCAGACAGATTGAACGTGGGAGTTTCTTGAGGCAGACTCCAAAGCCGGAAGATCTAGAACTATTGATTTATTGTTAGAACAGAAGTATCTCCCACCAAAATCAGGGAACCTCAAATGCTATATTATATCAGAACCCCCTTCTTATGCATTTTTTTTGTTGATTCCCTTGATATCCTCGAGCAAAATTTTGTTTTCATCTTGCAAATGAATTTTGATATTTTTTTTCTAGCTCTATGCATTTTTAATAATTTGATTGATATGATGTCACTGAATAAATTAATTTAGGTAGAATTATCATTTTTATTTTATTGGTTTGACCTACCCACGAACAATTAATATTTTTCCAATTGTCTACATCTAAATTTATTGCATAAAAAATGTTTTATGCTTGTCTTCATACAGTTCCTGGAGTTTTGCCTTGGCAAATTAGACACCCAATATTTTATATTGTCTATAGTTATTTTAAATGGAATTTCTCTTCATTTCTTACTACTTGACTTTGTTGTAACATATAGAAATGCTGATGTTTTCTGGGATTTATTTTGTATCCTGTAACTTTGCTAAAGTTGTCAATTTCAAATAATTTTTTAGTTGATTCTTTAGAGTTTTCTCAGTATATTTAAATTAGTCTTTATTAGAAGTTTTAAGAGGCAATTGTACATTTAGCTCAACCTTCCATAAATGTGACAGGAATGAAATTTTCTTATTTTGAATAAAATGAATTGAAATGTTAAAATGAATTAAATGGTTAAAATGAATTGAAAAAATATATTCATTCTTAGTTATTATACTATTGGGACTATTTAGGAATTATTTAGTTTCTATGGAATTGTTTGAGAAACATAAAGCTTAAGTAAGTTGACCAAGATCACACGTGTAATAAGTGTCAGTGGAGTTATTTAAACTCAAGTCTTCCTAACTCCAAGTGTAATATTATCCATATCATAATAATTTTTTCTAGTATCTGATATATGGATATACATAATATATGACTTAAAAGTTTACAAGTACTTTATATACCTTCTTGTTTAGAATATAATAACTCCATATATCAAAGAGCAGAAGTACTATTTTTATGAATGAGGAAACTGGGGTTCAGAAAGCCTGAATGATTTTTCTATTGATCATAAAAAGATCATATAGTCATCAAACTTAAAGGTGAAAGAGACTTTGGAGATGTCAGGTCCAAACTCCTCATTTTATAGTCGTTGAGATCTTGATGGGCCAGAGTAGGTTATATTAGTAAGTTACAAACCGAAGCTCTTCTAGGATGCATTAGAGTTTGACCTTGAAACCAGATGTTTTAATTCCACATCTAACTTTCCACTACAAGAGAAGGGAGTCTTTTTTTTTTTTAATACATATTGCTTTATGAATCACATTGGGAAAGAAAAATAAGAACAAAATGGAAAAAACATGGGAAAGAAAAAAAAAAAGACAACAGAAAAAAAGAAGTGAACATGTCCTGTGTTGATTTATATTCAATCTCCATAGTTCTTTTTTTGGATCAGATGGCATTTTCTATCCAAAGTCTATTGGGATTGCCTTGGATCACTGAACCACTGAGAAGAACCAAGTATCTCATAGTTGATCATCAGACAGTTTTGCTATTATTGAGTACAATGTATTTCTGGTTCTGCTTTTAATAGTTCTTTTAAGTGTTTTAAAGTTTTCAAAATGTTCTCACTATTAGTTATCTTTGCTTTAAAAGCCTAAAAGTTTAACTACTCACATGACTTAATCTATTTCAAAAGTGGATTCATTTTGGTAAGTTCAACTAAGACACTCATTATATATGAGTGGACCTTTTAATAGCTCTTAGTAAATCAACAGTTGACTTGTAAACTCAGGATGAGACTTCCAAATCAAATTGTGTTGACCTTTCCTTTTATTCTTTAATCAGAGATTCTATATTTGAAATTTAGGTAAGTATTCAATTAGCTAGTATTAGCTTTAGGGTAGCAGAAGCAATTTATAACTAAAAAGTAAATAGAGGTCACTTAAAGCATAAAAGGAAAGCTCATTAAATTAGAAGTAATAAAATGTTAATGCATTTTAACACAAAGTTCTCATCTATAGGCCTCAGGGTTTGGTAAATACTTTAAAGGTTTTCAACCTTTAAAAGGGTTCACTTTACTGGTTATGAAAGCTTTAGGCTACTTTACCAAGATGGTTTCAGTACAAACTTTTTGGAAATATATTTGGCAGCTGGTTCAGTGGTTAGTTTTTTAGGCTTCTGAAATGTACCTTCAATTTATACATCTCTTTTGTGCTCTTCTTGTGCTGAGTGGGGCACCTAATATTGCATCTGAGTTTTTAATAAGAACCATGACCTAATCCAGATCTAAATCTCACACTAAGTTGGCCATGAAGATGAAATCCTAGGATTTCATATGATAGGGCTACCTATTCATATTTTGAGGTTTTTTGAATAATGAGGTTTTTTAAATCAGTGATTCTCAAACTTTTTTCCCCTTCATCCAAGTCATTTTTTTTTTTTTTTTTTTTTTTTTTTGCTGGGAAGAATCACAGTAAAATGTAATGTAAAATGACAACAAAAAAGGGTTCCTTAGCAATTGGATTCCCATTACTTGGTCTTTAGAATCCTTTACTTTTCTTTCCTCTTCCCAGTTCCTCTTCATCTTCTTTGCTTTTGTAGCAGAACAGGCAGCAAAGATCAGTAGAAGCAAGCTAATGTGGGAATCTGATAGGATGCAAGTAATATCTTTGGTGATAATGCCCTATGCTGGAAAAACCACCAATTTAAATGCTTCCTTTGACATAAGATTTTACATTAATTGGGCAAAACCCTGAAATAGCACAAAGCTACCCTAGGAAATGCAAGGTAATTAAAATCAAATTAATTTAGACATCCACATTGGAAAAACAAAGTGATTGAAAAATACATATGGGGGAGAGGTAGATTAATGTTCACAGAGATATATGAAAAAAGAGCTTCAAAAATATCCAAAATATGCAGAAGAAAATGAAGTGCAGATGAGGAAACAAAGCAATTTTATAACAAATTAATATTTATATATGTATGTAAGTATTTATATGTGTACATTATAGTACCTTTGAGTAGGCTCAATTATTCTTCAGAGAGAAGTGTCCAGGGGCCAGCTAGAGATCTTGGTATTTGTAGTTCTGGAGAGAGAGCAGTGTTCTCTCCCCACAATGGGAGAAACCAGCAATATAGAGGAGAGAATGAAGTGGAGTTTTTGTGCTGGAGTAAGAGATTTTAAATCACTATTTAGGAGAGTGGACAGAGATGGATGCAAATGCACAGATGAATGGTAGAGGAATATTTTACTGGTAGTAGAGAGTTTTACTAGAATGTTCAAAAGGATAGGTAGCATCTTTATCTGTTACAGGACAGAGATGACCAGCATATGGGCAATGATTGGTCATTAGAGGACTTTTGCCTAGCCAGGAAACCAGGAGGCTAGTGAAATGCTTCCTTCTCCTTTCTCCTCTTTCCCTTTTTCATCTGAAAGGACAGATATTTAAATCCATTTTCTTCTGTTCATTTTAAAAGTTACTTATTTGCTAATTTAATTAGTACTTCAAAAGTAATTTTCTCTAGATAAAGGGAAGAATAATTTTTATTTTGATTTTTGCATGTCTCTAATTAAATGCAGAGAGTATAAATGTGTATGTGTGAATCAGTGATTATTTTGAATGTAGAAAATTTTAAAAGGTCAGAGATCTACATATCTGGCAGTTTCTACATTTGGAGGCTTCACAAACAATGTGGATATGAATCTCATGGTGATAATTAAACAAAATTAATCTATATTATTGTTACCTAAACTAGCAGTGAGAGGCATCTGTGTGTGTCTGGAAAATTTCTTGTAGGCATGAGGTTTTTATTCATAGATAGCACCAGGTTACCAAGAATGTAGAATTCTCAGGAAAGTCTTCAGCTTCCAATTTGGAGAAGGAAGAGGTGGGCGTGTAGAGGGCTAGGAGGTAAGACTATATTCCAGATTTTGAGTCATGGGATGGCCCACAAGTGATTCTATAGGGAAAATTGGAGATCTACAGAGAGTGGGTCTCAGAGACTGCCATAATTTGGATTTTGGACTGGACCACTTCCCTAAAGGGTGGGACCATGGAGCTAAACTGATCTCCATCAAAGTCTTCTGCCTACTGGCCTCAGAGATCAATTCTTTAGTTTCTTTTGGCCCAAAACACCACTCAGGACCTCATCAAAAGTACTTAGAGAGATGAAGCTAGAGGTCAGAGCTTAGAGCTAGACAAATAATTGAGAATTATTATTGAATTCACGGAAACTGACATTATCACTAAATGACATGGTATAGAGAGAAGAGAAAGGAATGCCAGGAAGAGCCTTGGAGAAAAACTTATAATCATCAAGTCAGATCTGGATAAACCAAAGAAGACTGATGAGGAACAATCAGACAGAGAAGAGAGTACCAAGAAGAGGGTGATATCTAGTGCCAGAGGCTTTAGAAAGGTTGAGAGTGTTGGAAAAATGGAGTAGACCAAAGTTTCTGTGCTAATCAGTAGTAGTGAGATCGAAATCCAGCTGATATCCAATACTAATAATTTTGTTTCCTTATTGCCCTTTCTAATTTCTTTTTCTTCTCTTATTGCTATGGCTAATATTTCTGGTATAATATTAAATAATGGAGGTGATAATAGGGACCTTACTTCATATGTGATTGTATTGGAAAGAATTCTAATTAGTCCCCAGTACAAATAATGCTTGCTAATAGTTTTACACAAATATTACTAGTTTTCTAGTTCGTTGGAGTGGAATTTGGGAGAGCTTCAGAAGGCTTCATCCTCATTCCACCATCATAGGACTGAAAGTTTGTTCTTTTAATAAGATTCATTGTGTTAATCATAATATGCATTCCTCCTTCTAATGATTATAACTATCCATGCCTACCCATCCCATATAACTTTTGTCTGTTTTCTCCCATTAATTTGCCACAGGGAATCTATAGTGTCTATGTATCTTCCTTGAGTTCAACTATCTACAGAAATTATAGGTATAACTAACCATTAGTTATCTCTATTCTGCTTTTCAAATATCTTGATGACCTATCCTGAGATTTTTTCCAAATGTGATTGCTTCCTTAGCACATATGCCTTTTTTGTATATTTGATCTAGTCCAGTTGTTTTTCCCAGTTTCATTTTCTTAAAGGTCATTTCCAAATACCTACATAGCATGTTGAAGTTATAATGTTAGAGACAAAATTTGGTAGTCACATTTCACTGATGGAGAAAGAATTATTATTATAATCTTGAAAGATATTTTATTTCTATTTTATTTCAAGCTTCACTCTTAAGCATCTTGGGATGACTTGGTTTTCTTAACAATCTTTTTGTAAAATTGTTTTTCCTTCTATCACTTTGCTATTTTATGAGATGCTGCTACTCGTGGGTCTTATATATTTGACAAATGGTTTAAATTCCAAATAAAATATTATTTCCTCACCTATAATTAAGGAGATTAAATGTTTCCTGGCTAAAGTAGCTTTTAGATTCTGTTCCTCTCATATTCTTAATTTTTATTAATTAAACTTCATTAGTAAGTAGCTATAATGTGTTGATATATCTGTTCTTTTATTCATTTCTACTTTTTGGTTCAAAACCTGAATTGAACAGGTCAGATTGCATGGAATATCTTTTAGTTTTTTAATTCATCCTGATTTACTCTTATCTTTGCTTTTAAATTTATAATTAACATTTATATAGTACTAATAGCGTGCTAGATACTTTGCTGTGTCTTTATAAATATCATCTCATTTGATCCTCACAGTAACCCTAGGAGATAAGTATTATCATTCCTATTTTATAGATGAGGAATCACTAAGGTGAACAGATATTAAGGGAATTGACTAGAATCTCAAGATAGTAAGTTTCTGAGGTCAGATTTGAATTCATGTCTTCCTGACTTCAGATCTTGGCTTATATAGATAAGCGGTCCATAAATGATTCCTACATAAATAACTACTAATTTCTTGCTGTCTGTTAAATTATGGTTGATTTAATCTTTTGTGATGCTCTTTGGTTCTCATTATATTGAACATTTTTGGACCCTTCTTGAGGAAATTCTTTATAATGTAGAGATATGATACTTTTGTGTACATGTATCTAATATGAACCATATTTTAAATATTTTTGACCATCTTCCCCTATGACCACCATTATATATCAGTCACCAAATACTAAGATATATATTTAAAGAGTTTTATTAAATTCTTCATAATTATTCTGCTTCATTAATCTCTTCAATAAATGTTAGAATAGAAGTTGCAATATCATCCATGGTGGTTTTGTTTTTTAATGAATGTTATCATAATTTACCCACTCTTTCTTTTTAACTTGACATAAGTGGGTTCCTTTGAATCTATAATGTTTCTACTGTTAACCTCTACAAGTAGTAAGAGAATTATAATACTTTTTTCTTATTTCTCAACTAATTTTTCTTGAGATTTGGGAAAACATAAATTTTCCATGAAATGCTGGGAGGAATTCCTGCATGGAAACACTAAGCACTATACAAGATGACCAAATTTCCTGTGAAATGATGTTTCATATTGCCGTTAAGCACATAATAAAACTAATATCCACCAGTGCCTTAATTTTCCTCTCCAAGTAAAATTTGTAAGCCATCATTCCATTTAGCTGCTTCTCTATGTGTCTCTGTCTCTGTCTGCCCGTCTTTGTCTCTGTCTCTTTCTTTCTCTCCGTCTGTCTGTCTGTGTGACTGTTTTTCTCTGTCTCTATCTATGTCTTTCTCTTCTGATTTATAGTGAGAATTCAAGCTTGCTTTGTTAGTTCATCCAATAGTAAATCTACCCAATGGACCCTGGACAACAATTTCACATTCACCGAAGCCATTAAATTAATGTTTGCAAACTGTCTAAAAACACGAGTCTTAATGTTGTCTATTCCCATTTTCACCAATTATCCGGCATCATTGCAGAAGGCAAAAGGTGTCCTACAGAGTGGAAGGTCAAATGCTATTTTTCTTTGTTATGCGTATCTGTGGACAAACTTGCTGGGAATGAGGATCTCCATGCATAGCTGGCTAGGGACTGGGAAAGTAGTGTCACTGGTATTATGCACCATACTTTATTTAGGGAGAATCTAGCAGAACTTGTACTCCTCTGACATATCCTGTGAGAACTCAGACTTGGCAAGTATCCTTCTCTGTGATGTTTTGAAAATGGTTTATATTCTAAATCAGCATTGTCCTTTGTTTTCATGTCTTTATGCTTGTAAAGGAGATCAAATATTTGTTGCCTGTAGCATACTGGGGGTAGCTGAGGGAGCTTATGATGTTCTCCCTATGATCATTGCTTTTTATTTGTTAGAATTCTGTGAGAAATTGTCAAATTCATTGTCATTTCTTTTATTCATTTTCTATTTTTCTATTTCAAAAATTTGTTTAACAATTCAAGTTAGAGTGTCCATTATGGTTTCGTATCTTTATCTTCCTATTTTAATATTGGTAGAACTTCTGTCCTTTGCTCTAAATAATAAGTGGTATCACAAATGATAAAATTGGTTCTCACATTACTAAATGGCCATTTTCTTTTTTTATCTTATAGTCATGCAAAATATATTTTTATATTAATCATGTTGTGAAAGAAAATACCCCCCCCAAAATCCCAAGAAAAATAAAACTTGGAAAACTATATTGAGACTAACCCAACTGCATCTATTAGAGAGATCTCAGGAAGTCCCAAGTACCCAGGAAGGAACCAGATAGGAACATGAAATTTAAAATGAAAAGGAAATTTAGTCTAATTTCATCATTTTATAATCAAATTAACTAAAGCAGAGAGAGGGCTAGTGACTTACTCAAAGTTGCACAGTTGCAAAAAGCTAAGTTTGGATTCTAAACAAAATTTTCTTTACTTCTTAATTTTTGGCCAAGAAACTGCAAAGAAGGAGCCAATGGAAAGTGTCTGATACCTTGCATTTATCTAAAGCTCAGCCAACAACAGGATTATTTTTCCATAGCAAATTCAAAAGCTTGCAGTAGCTTTGGAGAATGAATGGACACTTTGGAGACTGAGCAGTAGTGGCAGAAGGACTGGAATGAAAGAATATGTGCTTTCCAGATATTTCTCTCCTTTATATCCAGCCTGAGTTTGGTAATGACATTCTTTTTCTTTTTAAGAATTGAAAAAAGTTACATGTAAAAATAATATTCAACATTTATATTTTAATATTTATTTTAGAATTTATTTTAATTTATGGAACAAAGCAAGTATTTTTGTATCATGGTATAATAAAAAAGATGATTGCACATGAAATCTATAATTCTATCATGTACAACTTACTATTCTTTTTAAATATACAAAAAAGTTATTATGGAAATTTTTTTTTCTTCTTTCCTTCCCTTCTCCCTGAAATGGCCTCTATTAGACACAAATAGGTATGTGTGTGTGTGTGTATATCTATACTGAACATAGATCTACATATACAAATATGTATAAATATATATACATACTCGTACATAGTAGTGTGTATATTTATAAAATTATTCTATACATTATTTATCGGTTCTTTCCCTGAATGTAGATAGCCTCTTTCTTCATATATCCTTCATGATTAATTTGTATATTACAATAATCAAAATAACTTGTTCATTCAAAGTCATTCTTAAAACAGTATTACTGTTCCTACATACAATATTCTCTTGTTTATGATCATTTTACTCTTCATTGGTCAAGACATTCTAAGGAAATTATGACTCCCAGACCTGGTTTCAGTGCGTAATGGCTTTTTTCCAGCATTATCTCCTTTTTATTTCTTTGGTAAAGACCTACTTAGAAAAAATTATCCCATAGCACCCAACATGGTTTTGTGTGCATTATAGATACTCAGAACTAATTTGTGCTTCAAATATTTGAATGGCTATCCACTTCTGGATGGAAAAAATCTGGTACTAAAGTGACTGACATGTTTTGGTTTCTTAATATGCTGATGATGGCTTCATTTCATCAGGTCAAGTCTCTGTAAGCTATATAGTTGTGAAGGTCCAGTCTAAGAGTAGCAAAAAAGTAACCTGTCTTTAGGGAATTAAGGAATAGAATTTTCTCGGCAAAGTGACATTCCCTCTAGTGCTAAAATGGAGCTATGATTAAGTTTCAAAAACATTTGATACTTCAACATTCACAAGAATTGAGTAGAGTTAAAAGCAATGAAGGTGTTTAAAAAGTTAAATTCCCTTTCCACTCAGAACTGTAGGTGGTTTGATCACCTTAGATACTCGAAATTAAGTAAATGGATATGGGGGATGGGGGAAAACCATGTAATTCCTATTCTCCAGATGATATCTGAATTATGAAGAATACAGCTCTTCAAAGGCAACTAATGCCAATTTTTCACAACAGGTTTCTAACCAACACCAGGTGCTTGTTCTGGAGTGATAGAATAGAATATTTTCCCCTAGGGCTTCCTTTTTAAGTCAGTTGTGTTTGAAGAAAAGACCAGATCAAAGTAGTACTTAGTATTATACTTCCTGAAACTGATAGCAGATTTAGATTGCCTTTTTATTCTAGTGAATAAAAGTGAAAGCAAGTGCAAGTAACTTAATTCTCTGACTGTAATTGCTGAGTTTGGGTGCTGCAATTAGTATTGTAAAGAGCCATGATCTCTAAATTTTTCTATGTGTCCATATGCACATAGATTATTTACTTATTTAGTAAATTAGTTAGTTATTTAGAAATGACATATATGTATAATTATAAACATATGATTATGAACATAATAAAACAAAAATAAAATTAAAAACTGAAACAAATAAGCAATAATATTTGATCCTATAGTCAAAAGGGACTTTATTGAGTAGGGGAATGACATGATTATAACTGTTAATTTTAAAAATCACTTTGTCAGTTTTTTTGAAAACAGATTGGTGTGGGTGAGACATGACTTAGACAAGAAGACCAAGAAGTCAAGAAGTTGGCTAAAACTAAAATGGAGGCTATGAGTAGAGAAGAGACAGATGTGAGAGATGTTATGGAAATAGAAATGGCCAAAAATGGCAACTGACAGCATATGTGGGATGAAGAAGAGTGAGTAGTGAAAGATGTTACTGAGGTTGTGAACGGGGGCGATATCCTTGAGAGTAATAGAGAAGTTTGGAAGAGGAATGAATTTGGAGGAAAGGTAAAATTATGAGATCTGCCATGATATCATAATTGTGCAACTCATGATGTAGTACCCAAAGTAGAAAGTGGGGCAGGGGACTGTTTCTTATTCATTGGTCACTGCCCTGGAACACAGAGCTCACTCTCTAAAAGACACCTGGCCACAATCAGGAGGTGATGTTGTTTATCCTTCATTTTTTCAAAAAGGATGAATGATAGGAGTGACTTCTTTACTTTGTGTATGAATTATTTGTATTTGAAGTCTTTCAGTTACCCTTAACCTGGTTTAGCTTGTCTGCCAAGACAGTTTTGCCAGGTTGTGATCACTACACGTGTTACAGCTACTTGGAGCCACAGATGAGAGATGGATGAAGGTGAACATTAAAGGTGGCTCTACAGTTCTGTAAAGGGCTTGTCAACTAGCAAACATGCTAGTTCTCCCTTGAACAACATATACACCCATATATAGAAATTGTTTCTTTTTTTGAGCAGAAACCCTGAGGGGCTTTCCCTCCCAAATTGATTTTTTTGGACTAGATAAAAGAAGTCATTCTTTATTTCATTTCTTACTTGAGTGGGAAAGAACTTAACTTAAAAAGGCAAAGTTCTCCCACTTCATTTCCAATTGTCCTGATCTATATCTTGCCACTGGACCCAGATGTTCTGGAGAAGAGAGTGAGGTTAGTGACTTTGCACAATTCAATTCACTTGCAAGTTATGCATCACCTTCATAAAGTCATGATCTTCTTACAGAATGAAGGACAAGCAACAACAATAGTATATACCATACAGAAACAGACAATAGAAGTAACAGGGTGTTCCACAGGAGAGTTCTCAGGTTTAGACACTCAAGAAAGATGCTCATTGTTTTCTTTAAAATGTGAGGCATCGATAGCTGAAGGTGTATCCTAACAGAGTTACCTCTGGACAAGCTAGGAAAAAACGTGTTATAGAGAACAAAATGAAATATGGAATTTAATATAAGTAACGGTAATTATTTAGAATACAAGGATGAATTAAAGAAGTCAAGTACTACTCTTTTGGAACATATGGATTCACTTTATTAACTGCATAAGTGAAGAAATAAAGTGCACTTTCCCTTGAGAAATTACCATATTTCCTGCTGAAAAACTGGCAGATGTTTTCTAGAGTCTTAGGGAAACATACTAACTTGATAACACCATTTATAGCAGCAAGTTCGATAAGGTCTTTGGATGGACTTTGTAATTTTACAATGATTGGTGGAAGTCTTACAAAACTGACTTTTTTTTTTTTTTTTGCTTTCTTTTGAGGTATAGCTTTCTTTTTTTTTTTTTCTTTTATTTTATTTAATAGCCTTTTATTTACAGGTTATATGTATGGGTAACTTTACAGCATTAACAATTGCCAAACCTCTTGTTCCAATTTTTCACCTCTTACCCCCCACCCCCTCCCCCAGATGGCAGGATGACCAGTAGATTTTAAATATATTTAAATATAAATTAGATACACAATAAGTATACATGACCAAACCGTTATTTTGCTGTACAAAAAGAATCAGACTCTGAAATATTGTACAATTAGCTTGTGAAGGAAATCAAAAATGCAGGTGGGCATAAATATGGGGATTAGGAATTCAATGTAATGGTTTTTAGTCATCACCCAGAGTTCTTTCTCTGGGCGTAGCTGGTTCAGTTCATTACTGCTCCATTGGAAATGATTTGGTTGATCTCATTGCTGAGGATGGCTAGGTCCATCAGAACTGGTCATCATATAGTATTGTTGTTGAAGTATATAATGATCTCCTGGTCCTGCTCATTTCACTCAGCATCAGTTCGTGTAAGTCTCTCCAGGCCTTTCTGAAATCATCCTGTTGGTCATTTCTTACAGAACAATAATATTCCATAATATTCATATACCACAATTTATTTAGCCATTCTCCAACTGATGGGCAACCACTCAGTTTCTAGTTTCTGGCCACTACAAAGAGGGCTGCCACAAACATTCATGCACATACAGGTCCCTTTCCCTTCTTTAGTATCTCTTTGGGATATAATCCCAGTAGTAACACTGCTGGATTAAAGGGTATGCACAGTTTGATAACTTTTTGAGCATAGTTCCAAACTACTCTCCAGAATGGTTGGATTCGTTCACAACTCCACCAACAATGCATCAATGTCCCAGTTTTCCCACATCCCCTCCAACAATCATCATTATTTTTTCCTGTCATCTTAGCCAATCTGACAGGTGTGTAGTGGTATCTTAGAGTTGTCTTAATTTGCATTTCTCTGATTAATAATGACTTGGAGCATCTTTTCATATGACTAGAAATAGTTTCAATTTCTTCATCTGAGAATCGTCTGTTCATATCCTTTGACCATTTTTCAATTGGAGAATGGCTTGATTTTTTATAAATTAGAGTTAATTCTCTATATATTTTGGAAATGAGGCCTTTATCAGAACCTTTGACTGTAAAAATATTTTCCCAATTTATTGCTTCCCTTCTAATCTTGTCTGCATTAGTTTTGTTTGTACAAAAACTTTTCAGTTTGTTATAGTCGAAATTTTTTATTTTGTGATCAGTAATGATCTCTAGTTCTTCTTTGGTCATAAATTCCTTCCCCTTCCACAGGTCTGAGAGGTAAACTATCCTGTGTTCCTCTGATTTATTAATAATTTCATTCTTTATGCCTAGGTCATGAACCCATTTTGACCTTATCTTGGTGTATGGTGTTAAGTGTGGATCAATGCCTAGTTTCTGTCATATTAGTTTCCAATTTTCCCAGAAATTTTTGTCAAACAGTAAGTTCTTATCCCAAAAGCTGGGGTCTTTGGGTTTGTCAAAGACTAGGTTGCTATAGTTGTTGATTGTTTTGTCCCTTGAACCTAACCTATTCCACTGATCAACTAATCTATTCCTTAGTCAATACCAAATGGTTTTGGTAACTGCTGCTCTATAATATAATTTTAGAGCTGGTACAGCTAAGCCACCTTCATTTGATTTTTTTTTCATTAATTCCCTTGAAATTCTTGACCTTTTGTTTTTCCATATGAATTTTGTTGTTATTTTTTCTAGGTCATTAAAATAGTTTTTTGGGACTCTGGTTCGTATAGCGCTAAATAAATAGATTAGTTTAGGTAATATTGTCATCTTTATTATATTTGCTCGCCCTATCCAAGAGCATTTAATATTTTTCCAATTGTTTAGATCAGACTTAATTTGTGTGAAAAGTGGTCTGTAATTTTGCTCATAAAGTTTCTGATTTTCCCTTGGCAAATAGATTCCTAAATATTTTATATTATCAGTAGTTACTTTAAATGGAATTTTGAGGTATAGCTTTCAAAGAAGTACTTATGCTATAACAGTGAATAGCTTTATTATCACAACCATGCAGTAGTTCCCCTGGAGCAATTCCAAATCCTTATGGCTGGACTTGGAAAGAACAGCAGTTAGGTGAAAAAATCTCATCATGTGGGAAGAACAGCAGTTGGGTGAAGAAATCTCATCATGTGGGAAGACAAGGCATTCTGTGGGCCAGTGGGCTCCAACTTCAGAGCAAAGAGTCTAAGAAGGTAATGACTTCTACTAAATTTTCATGGAATTCAATTAGCTGAAGTTTTCTACTATGATCATGACAGCAAGACTATAACAAAATGGATAGAATTTAGTCAAATATTAGGGGTAACTGAGGAAATAGCAGAGATATGATCCATCTCTGTGATAAATCCAAGGCTTGCCTTATCATTAAAAGGGATAGAGATGTTCAAAGAAGTCCTATGGTGTGCAGCTGACTGGGAAAGTGAGGAGTGGGAGATATGAGGGATATGACAGTTAAACATGCTAGTACAGAAGAATTTTTGCCATGGTACATGCGAGGTTGGGGCTGGGGCTGCCCTATTAGGTTATAATTGACCCAAGGGGCTTCCATTCAGCTTAGAAAGGGAGAAGCTGAGAATATGCTTAGTAGAGGAAAGGGGTTCAGAGTAGGGAACTGTTGAGAAATAAGGATAGGTATCATTGTGTTTGAGACAAGGTTTACATTGGCAGGTGTAGTGAGGGTGGGACATGACATCTTCTTATCCTCTGACTGATTAATCATACTCTTTACTCGCAGGGGTCCTCAAACTATGGCCCACGGGCCAGATGTGACAGCTGAGGACAATTATTCCCCCACACCCAGGGCTTTGAAGTTTCTTTATTTAAAGGCCCACAAAACAAAGTTTTTGTTTTTACCATAGTCTGGCCCTCCAACAGTCTGAGGGACAGTGAATTGACCCCCTATTTTAAAAGTTTGAGGACCTCTGCCTGCTGTTCCCACCTAGGAGACCATTGGTCAAGAGCAATTATAATCTTCTTAGGAAAGCTGTAGCTCAGGGCAGTGTGTACCATAATGGGAAGGGTCGCCAAGGCCGTTTTACCCATTCAAGTGGTTTCTATTTCAGGAGGAGTTAGCTTCATCCTGCCAAAGATTTTACACAAGTAACCTCACCTTTGGGGTATAATGCTTGCCATGCTTTATAAGACAAATGAGGTTTACTCTCTGCTTGCCAGATGGAGGCAGTTTGGTATAAAAGAAAGAATGATAGACTTAGGAAGATCTGAATTCAAACCCTACCTCTCATGCACATAAATTACATACCCATAAAAATTCATTTAATATCTCTGAGTATCAGTTTCCTAATCTGTAAAATGAGCTTTGGATACATAATTTCATTTTCTCTGGTTATTATATCTATAGCATCTATAATGCTTCCATATTCCATATGAAGCTTCTATAAATGTCAATGATTCTAATAATGAAGAATCTGAGCCATAACTGAAAACGAACCTGCTTTGCTTCCTGCATAAACTGTGAGGTTCTCTATGCAATATGCTTAGAAGAAAATATAAAATGCTCAAGATTCACCTAAAAGATCTCTTGGCCAAGAAAATTTGGGTAGGTATAATTCCACTATACATAATATTCTGCCTAATTATCTCTTCTTATGCCTGAAATTTATTAAAAAGGAATTATGGTATAATTGACTTTATTAAAGAACCCCAAACAAAGAACTGAGTAGAAAAGCAGGCTGTCACTAATTTTAAAAATAAATGTTCATAGGACTAGAGCTAGATGCTAGAAATGGTTTTAGAAGTCATTTGGACTAATCTCTTCACTATATAAAGAAATTGAGATCCAGGGATACAAAATGATTGCCCAAAGTCAGTTGTTCAATCACTTCAATATCTTCTTGTGCCTCTAGTATAAAATAAATACTCTTTGGTTTAGTTTTTTAACTAACATATCATAACACAGTCAGAACTTTCTTTCTGGTTTCATTGAATAGTAGTCCTATTTCTTTACTCTGTGATATTGCCAAACTAGTCTTTTCTATTGCTCTCACATAACACTTTATCTTCCATTTGCCTTGCATTGGCAACTCCCTCCTTACTTCCACTTCACAAAATTACTCCATCCATCTGCAATTCAACCACTTTCTATATGAATGAAACTTTTTTTTTGTATTACTCATTCCCACACTACTAGTGTCCTTCCCAAACCACCTTGCTTGAATTATTTTGGATTTATTATCTTTATGTTTAAACCTATATGTTTACATGTGAACTTGCTCCTCTCCTATTAAAATGTAAGCTCATTCTGAGTAGAAATTATGCATTTTATTTGTATCCCCAGCATCTAGCACAGTACCTAGCACCAGTAAGTGCTTACAAAGTACTTCCTGGTTGATTGAGGCTTTTGAATACAAACTCCTTGAAGACAGGGCCTATTTCATTTCTGTCTTTGTATCCCCAATGCCTAGCATAGTTTCTAACACATATTAGGTACTTTGTAAATATAGATTGATAAATTAATGGTTGATCAATTCAGTCAAACAGGAAAAGAATATATTCAATTTCTTGTACCCTTACTCAGATATGATTCAGGAAGACTCATTGTCACTGAATGGATTAGGAAGGAGCTATAAATGTGATGATGTAGATGGTACAAATTCTTATCAATTTGTGATATCAAAAATTATAAATTTTGTCTTACAATATGAGGTTGTCCATTACTGGAGATATTTAACTGATGACTACTTGTTTGGAATGTGAAAGTTTCTACTCAGATATATGCTGGAATAAATGATTTTTTTGTTTTTCAATCTTTTTTCAATCATGCCCAATTCTTCATGACTCTAGTTGGGGTTTTCTTGGCTAAGATACTGGTGTGATTTGCCATTTTTCAGTTGAGGAACTGAGACCAACAGGATTAAGTGACTTGCTCAGGGCCACACAGCCAGTTAGTGTTTGAGGACAGAATTGAACTCAGGAAGATAAATCTTTCTGACTGTAGGCCTGGCACTCTATCCACTGTATCACCTAGCTTTGGGTTTAGGCTCTCTAATTTTGACAATTAGCAGGAGTGTTCTTATTCTGGATCACTCTGGCAGCTGCCTTGCCAATTAAGCTCTATTAGTGCTCATTTAAGGGATAATCATTTACTTTGAATGCGAATTTAGAAAAATATCTTTTAGAAATTACAGTGGAAGAATGATGCAACTACTCTGCTTTTAATTTAAAAGGGCTCATTGTAGTCAGTGTAAAACTGCTAGTGTCATATAATCCATCCACATCTATTTTGGCAAAACTGTCAGAATAGTTCTGAGGATGCATCAGCTGAATAGATAAAATAGGATCCTCTTGGGTGTTCTCTCACTTCTTTCTCTCCAATGTCATAATTAGGACTCAATGGACTAGTATGCCTCAGTGAGCATTGTTTTTGCTATGTCCATGACGACTGACTCCTTCTTTGCTTATCATTTATGTACACCAGATGGCAACTTCTGTGGTGCAGTTACAATCTAGCATCCATGCTGAATGGCACTTTACTTCCTCTTATAGTATTAATGCTGAACTTGGGGTATTACCTGCTTTGAAAATGTAGTCAGTAATGAGCAAATTGAAATCTTAAACTGGAGGAAGTCAAAACAGTGGATGAGTAAATGAATGAGATCATCCATGCTTCTAATTTACAAAGTCTTAGGTTAAATTTTTTTCCATTTTTTTTATTCTGCACTGAACAAATACCAAATGAAATAAGCACTTCCAGATAAAGAATAGAACAAAGCATTATACATGAAACTGCAACTCTATTGCATTCAGCTTGCTTTAAAAAGAATGTTTATATACATACAAATATATATACATACACACATACAATAAATCCGATTTTCAAAGTTGTCATGATCATCTGTTTCCTTATGGCTTTCCTTCCATTTTGTTCTGGGCATTTAAAAATGATTGAATGAACTTTTTTTCTTTTCCTTTTGGCAAGTCAGTTGTTACCTTTTCTGTTCCTCAAAAACATAATAAGACAAAAATCTATTATAACAAATATATACACTGGCTATATCTGAACATGTGTATCTGATTCTGTACTTGGATCCATTGACTCTCTGTCAGGAGATGTGTAGCATGTTTTATCATTGGGCCCTCTGGAGTAGTGATGGATCATTGCATTGATCCATGTTATTTTGATTGATCAAAGTTATTTTTCTTTACATAATTATTGTTTTTTTAATAAATTGTTCCCCTTGGTTCTGTTTACTTCACTCTAAATTAGTTCTTACAAGTCTTCTTACGATGGTTCAATAATATTCCATTACATTCATATGTTCATCCATTCCCAAATTGTTAGACATCTTTCTGAGATTCTACTAGTTCTTTTATTCCTTTCCTCTTTGAATTACTTCTTCAGGATCAGAAAGTTTGTTTACTTGTGACTCTTTCTAGGTATTATCTTTCCTTTTTTATCCCATATCCATTTTGTCTTCCTGTTTATTTTGATGTATTTCCACATCAAATTTTATATGCTGTGTGTTTTTAACCCTCTTTTGTTCATATAAGATAAAGCTGAGATTCATATGATGGTTGTTCTCTCCTTTTGCCTATAATTGTATATTCTTATTTTCATACTACTATGAGAAATAGTATGTTTTACCCCCTTATTCCTCTTTCATTCTTTAGAGTATTCCTTCTTTTACTTCCCTTTTCTTTTCTCTTTTCATGTCCTCAGTACAGAACAGATCCATGCCCAGGATTTTTTACATATGAGATATTAAGGTTCTAAAGGGACATTTATTTCAGTTTCTTTCAGTTGTTCAAATAAAATTGCCTTTCTATGTTTCTCTTGACTTGTGTTTGCATTTCAAGTTTCTTATGTAGCTCTGGTCTTTTCATCAGAAATACTTAAAAAACCTTTCCCATTAAAGATCTATTTTTGAGTTATTTTTGATAGGCAGAAAGGATGAAAAATTCAATTTAATAAGCATCAAATTCCGACTTTGTGTCCTGTGTTCTGCTAAGTGCTAGGGATACAAATAAAAAAAATAATAAAGACAATCCTTATGCTCAGAGAGCTTATTTAATGTGGGAAGACAACATACTAAAAAGAAGTTAAAAGATAGGAGAGGGGAGAACCATCAGGGAAGATCCAGTATATGGGCATGATGTTCTATGGAGTTCAAACCAAGCAAAGATGCTGATAGAAAATGAAAAGTTACCTGAAAGTTCAGATCCTAGTCTTCTATAAGGGAAGGCTTTGGGAGGAATTTAGTATTCTACTCTCCAGCCCTCCACTTAGGGGAGAGAAGCAATTAGTTTAGAAGATATTGAGTATTAATTGGCATGGTGATGAGATTCCAGGTGATCAGTTTATCCTGGTTGGGGTATGATGTTCCCTAGAGTTAAAACTAAGCAGAGCTACAGATGAAAAATGGAGAGTGACCATGTTACCATGGTCATAATGGTAATGAAGGGCTTTGGGGAAAAGGTGGGACTGAAGGCATTAGTCAAGATAGGGATAGGACTAGTAATGTTTGGGGCATGTGTCCAGGACTTTCCTCAGAACATAAACAACAAACACAAAAAGGTATCCAGGTAACCAGACTCACTAGACCTATATTGCCCTGCCACAAAAAGGTCTCACCCAACTCTCTTGCTCCCCTTTCTTCTCAAAATGCTCAGTTCTGCTATTCTCTTTTGCTAAAGGGACAGAGTCTGCTCTCACAGTTCTTCTGATTTTCCCTAATTGTGTTAACACACAATAATTAGACCAGCCTAGAGGAATAGATAATTCATAGTGGGAAGCAGTGAGAAGTATCTTATCTTTCTTTGTTATTTTTAATTCTTCTGTAATTGGCACAGAGCCAGAAATATTAAAGCACTCAAATCTTGGTCTACTTCACTGTGGGGAAAGAAGTAGCACACTGTTCCCTTTTTAATTTGATCTGTGACCTGAATCAAGTACTGTCACTTCTGTTGTGCCTTTTTATTCTTGGATTTGAATATAGAGTAGTTTTGGTTCCTTTCACATGAGTTGAGGGAGATTAAGTAACTAATATGAAATGCTCACTAAAGCTAAAGATTAATCTAAGCAGACAAAGAAGGGTTGAGTGTGCCAAATTTTATGTAGTTCATGCTTTACTAAAAGGTATTTTTAAAAATTTTTCTACTTACACTATTAGGAAATCATTTTTGTTGTAAGATGTAATGTTATAATTTTGAAATGAGTAAAGAAAATTGGTTTTATTTATGTTTAGCTTGACATTATCACCATGTTTATTTGTTTATCTTTTAATCACTTAACTATTTAACAGAAGGCCCATCCTCAATAAAATTATGAAGAAGACTGAGTTTGCCATTGGACTTCAAACTTCTGGTTGTGTGACCTTTCCCCCTTGGGACATCTTTGCATTTCTTATCAAAGTTGTTATCAGAAAATAAAAAGTTCAAAATTCATTTACACTAAAGTGTAAATGACTATTAATACCTTAAAGTAGTTTGGAATAATAGTAGCCAAAGTTATTTATGTATTGAGGGAGTTGTCATTTTTTGTTATTGTTGTAGATGGTTATTATTATAATAGGTGAAAATAGATTTGTTGGTTCTAGGAGAGATCATAAAATTTTTTGCCAGTGGAGATACAGAAAAATTAGGTTTCTTCCCTGAATTCATCCAGAACAAATGTGGCAAAATAAGAAATAAAACTGATTTTTTTCTTACATATTCTTTTCTGATATAAGAACCCTGCTTTCATCTTTTATTAAAGTTTAAATAATCACAAATACATTACCTTCATATTGTTCCATGTGAACACAAAAGAAACAGAAAACACAATCCATTTTGCACCCAGCTGCTAAATTAATATTCTGAGAAACAGTTCTGACTCTGTTACTCCTTGGCCCAAAAAATCTTCAGTGACTGCCTAATGTCTCTAGGATAAAGTGCAAACTCTTCAGCTTAACATTTAAAGCCTTCCATAATCTGCTGCTCATATCCATCTGCCTTCCCAGATAATTTCTTATTACTCCCTTTCATTGTTCACTAGGTTCTAGTGAAACAAACTAAGACATCCCATCTTCTGTAGATGCACATTTGCTCAAATGATTCCCTACTGTGCACTTTCCTTTTATTTTAATTTTGAATAATCCTTGACTTCCTTTTGCCTTGGTAGCTCCAAAATTTCCCATCTCCCTTTTATTGGTACTATTTCCCTTTTCCAATTATTATCACTTTCCCTAATTATTTTATATTCCTTTTGAATGAATATTGTATTTACTAAAATAAATACTGCTTTCTCAAGCAGAATGTAAGTTGGTTGTTGGAGTATAGGAAGAAAAGGACTATTTTAATCAATTATTTTTAATATCTAATAACTAGTTTAGTGTCCAGTAATAGCAAGCATTAAAATTCATGGTGAATTGAATTTAAAGGTGCCTTGTACTTACTTATGTGCCTTCTTGTGTCCCATTAAAATATAAACTCCTTCAGAGCACTACTCCTTTGTATTCCCGGTGCTCTGCCTTGCAGGCAGTGAACACTTAATAAATGCTTGTGTAATTGAATTGCATGGACTTAGGGAATTTCTGCAAATGATTTTTTGAATGATGCTACTTGGACCATGATAGATATCAGCATTGACAGGCACGGATTCAGGCAGACTCTAAAATGATAGACATCATGGCGCTCTGTAAAACTTACACAACAAGGGACTTATATAGAAAGAATGATAAAGTACATGGAGACTCGGAAGATAAAGGCCAGTGATGATAGCTGAGAGCACACCATTCTCCCAGGTAGGGAAGGATTTTCATTTGTTTAAAAGAGCAGTGACAGTTGAGGTTTCTAAATTGGCATCTTTTTTTTTTTTTTTTTTTTTGCACATTAGGGACTTCTAAACAATAATGCTAATAATTTTTTTACAATTACAGTTGTAATCCCCACTATCAAAAATACTGAAGCTGGTGTGAGAGCTCAGAGCTATAGCATGCTTATTAGGTGTTTGTACTAAATCTGGTAGCAATATGGTGAACCCCTGCATAGTATAGGAGTAGAGAGTGGGAGATAGGCAGACCTAAGCTCAGAAACAAAACAATAACAATAATTCTAATCTGGTTCTAATTTAATAATCTAATAACAATTATTTTTCTAGCACTATAAAGGTTTCAAGGTGCTTTCTTCACAGCAGTCTGTGAGGTAGGTAAGGTCATTCATTTTACAAAGAAACTAAGATTCAGAAAAGAAACAAAGTGGCTTTATTAATGGCCATTCTGCTAATAAGTGATCAAAAGTAGTATTTGAACCCAGGCCACCTGATACCATATCAAGCACTCTCCCACTATACCATACTGCCTTTAAAAGAAGCTAGACAGACCAATTGTCCTTTATTAACCTGTCTCAAGAACTCTCTGAGACTACTACCAACTTTGGAGAAATAGAAAAAGGCAATCACTGGAGAGTTCCGTCATCAAGCCATGGCCAGTTTCTTCCACACAACTAATGTATTGAACTAAACTACTTTTTGCCTCAGATTTTAACAATAGCTAACATTTATGTAATATTTCTATGTGGCAGGAATGTTACAATTTTTTCTTCATTTGATCCTCACAATTGCTATTTTCTGCCTGTCATATAACTGTCCACTATTATTATTTTACAATAAACTAAGGCAAACAGAGATTATGATTTGCTTAAGGTCATATAGTTAATAAGTGTCTGAAGTCATATTTGAATTCAGGTTTGCCTGACTCCAGCCTCAGTACTCTATTCACTGTACCATTTAACTGTTCCTTACCTACAAGATAATTTGACTGTTTCTTACCTACAAAGACCTATAGACCAGAGATAAGTAAACATGATTTACTCATTTGTAACAATATTTGGAGAGCAGGCAGGAGAAAAGCAACAGGAGAAACAACTTATCTTCAGCTCCTGGTGGTCTTGTTAATATGGATAGTCTCTTTCAGTTCAATACATTCATACTTTCTCATCCTTTGAGACTTTTGTCAAATTCTCCTATAAAACATCTGTGGAGATCTACCTGGTCTACCAGAAGTCTTCTTCTAGGTCTTTTAATCGATTAATTAATCAACAAGTATTTATTTATTAATTGTCCATAACAAATCAGATACTGTGCTAGGCTCTGCAGATTAAAAAAAAAAATTAAATTAAATAGTCCCTACCCTTAAGAAAATTATTCTAGCAATAAAGATGACATGTACAAGCACACACTTTGACATAGACACAGAATTAATATAAAATAATGAGGGAGGAATCAGGATAATTCTTATGTAGAAGGTGGGGATTGAATTGAACTCTGAAAAAAATGAGGGATTCTGTGAGGAGAAGGTTGAGGAGGGAGTGAATTCTGGTGATGGTAGGCAGCTTGCACAAAGGCAGTTAGGAGATGAAGAAGCAACATTAAGGAGCAGCTAGAAAGTCAGCTTTGCTAGGCTAGAGAGTGAACAGAGGGAAGAAATATTTATTAAACCTGGAGAAGATAGTTGGAGACAGATCAGGAAGTGCTTTAGGTGCCAAATAAATTTTCTATTTAAGCCAAGTTTTTTTTATAATTTTGTAACATATCCCATATTCCCTTCTCTCAGCTCACACAACCACCACCCAAGTATGAGCCTTCCTCACCTCACACCTAGTCTGATGCAATTGCTTTCTGATTAGACTTCTTGCTACAAGCCTTCTTCTGACCTCTACTCAGCTGCCAAAGTGATTTCAGGTCTGACCATATTATACTTACCCCACCAAACCCCATCATATTCAATAAACTCCCCATTATTTCCAAGGCCTCTGGCCTTTCCTTCATATCTTTCTAATTTACTTACATTTCATTTCCATGGCAATCCTAAAACATCTGCCTTTTTGCTGTTCCTTGTGCATGAGGCAATTCACACCTTTTTACTACTTGTCCTCCAGGCCTGAAATGTTTTCCCTACTCACTTCCTCATCCTGGCTTCCTGGTTGTCCTTCAAGATTCAGATCAGATCCCACTTTTTGCAGGAGATCTTTTCTATATTTTCGCTAAAGTATTAGTCCCTTCCCTCTGCTATTTATGCTATAAATATTCTGCGATTTATGGTGTACAAATGTGCATACAATGTTTTTACATGTTGTCTTTCTCATTAAGAATATAGGTTCCTCGAAGAGAAGGATCTTGTTTCTGCATTTCTTTTCATTCCTAATACTTAACTCATAAAGTCTGGCAGCTAGTAAGTACTAAATAAGTAACAGTTGACTTTTGAGTTCTTATTCTTAGAAATAATAGGGAGCCCCTGAGTTTATTGAGCAGAATGTCATTCCAGACCTATGTGCTAGGAAAATCATCTTGACAGTTTATGGGTAATGGAACAGAAAGGAGAGAAACTCAAACAGAGAAAAATTCAGAAGCTATTACTATAATTTAAATTGGAGATCAGTAAGTATTTTTTTCTATTAAAAACCAGATGATAGTAAATATTTTAGGTTTTGTGAGAGAGGCAAAATTAAGGATATTATATAGGTACTTAACAAGAAAATAAACACATTTCCACAAATTGTTGATGAAATTAAAAGTATAATAATAATAATGCTTATTTTTAAAATACAGATCTACTAAGAAGAATTTAATTATTGTTATTATTTGGTTAACATTTTGCTTAATTGGGGCTCAAAGTTAGTGTTTCCTAGTGTCAAAATCAATTTGCAAAGTTTTACAAAGTTTCCAGAAAATGAATTATTCAACTCTGAAGTATCACACTTCACACTCATCTGCCTGGCTAACATAAAAGAAAAGGAAAACGACAAATATTGGAGGGAAAGAGGAAAAACAGGTATACTAATGCATTGTTGATGGTGTTGTGAACTGGTCTAATTATTCTGGAGAACAATTTGAAACTATGTCTATATACGGCTATATATTTTTTAACCCAGTAATACCATTGCTTGATCTGTATCCCACAGAGATCAATGAAAAAGGAAAAGGATTTATACATACAAAAAAATATCTATAGCAGCTGTTTCTATAGTAGCCAAAAGTTGGAAATGGAGGGGATACTTATTAATAGGGGAACAGATGAATAAGTTGTGATATATGATTGTGATGGCATAGTATTGTGTTATAAGAAATGGCCAAGAAAAAAAAAAAAGAAATAACAAGCAGGACAATTTCAGAAAATCCTGGAGAGACTTATATGAATAGATACAAAGTAAAGTGAGCAAACCCAATAAAATATTGTACACAGTAACAACAATATTGTAAAGATGATCATTTGTGAAATTCTTAGCTACTTTGATCCATACAATGATCCAATTCCAAAGGACTAACAAAGAAAAGTGCAATCTATATCCAGAGAGAGAACTGATAAATCCTGAATGCAGATTGGATCATATTATTTTTACTTGTTTTATTTTCTTTGCTTTTTATTTTGTAACATGTCTGATGTAAAATATATTTTCTATGACCTTACATATAGAATTAATATCATAATTGCTTGCTTTCTTGATGGATGGGGGAGAGGTAAAAAGGTAAAGAGAGATAAGGAAATAAATATTTTTTAAAAAATTAATGTTAAAATAAAGTATTATTCTTTTCTAAAGAAAAGTGGGTTATTGAAATTGGAAGCATGGTATAGTGGGAAGAATACTTAATTTGGAGTCAGAAAACGTCAACTCAAATCCCTTCTGATTCTTGGATTTTTCACATAATATCTTTTTAATAAACAGTGCTACTCCTCTCCTTCCCCCCTTTTCTACTCTGTTCTTTTTAAAATAAGATATGCCCTTCTGAACCACATTTCAATAATGAGTCAGATTCTTCTCACTCCTTATATTAACTTTGAGGTAAAATTGGTCTCCTTGAGTAAAGATCATCAATTGCTTATTATTGCATTGTGCATTTGTGCATAGAAATCTGAAGGTACATAGACTCTGTATATAAAATAAAAAGATACATTTTCAGATACATTTTATTTATATTAAATATGATTATTGAAAATCTGATATCCCAGATATAGATGAAATTAATGAAAATTGACATATAAAAAGACAAAGCAATTTCTTCAATAATCAGAGACATAGTTATCAAAAGAACCGTAAGTTATAGGCAACTGTATGAAAACTTTATTTTTTTTTGTATGAAAACTTTAAAAAAAACTTTCAAAATGCTTCAAATCACTAATAAGAGAAATATAAATTAGAATGATCCTGAACTATCATCTTATATCCTAAAAATGGTCAAACAACAACAAAAAAGAAATAGTCAAAGTGGTAGGGATTATGGAAAGAAAAACACCTACTTTACTACTAGTAAATCTGGGAAATGGTCAAATCATTTGGATTTCATTTGGGAATTATGCAATAAATTATGCAATAAATGTCCAAGTTCTCTATGCTCTTTAGTCCCAGCAACCACCCTATTGGGCACATATCCCAAGGAAGTCAAAAGATAGGATGTATATACATATATATGTATAGTATTGTATATATGTATATATAAACTCCGAGCAATTATAAAACCAGCAATGATCCTAGGAGAAAGGTTGAAACAAAGAGCTTCATCTCTAAGCAGAAAGCAGAAAGAGCTTCACCACTTAGCAGAGAGGTGACTAGGGAATAAGGTTATGCTTTACACAACAACCACTTCCCTGATACATTTGTTTCACTATTTTTCTTTGTTATTAGGGTTACTTCTTTTGCAAAAGGAAGAAGGGGGAAGATGTCTGGAAAGAACTGCAACATAAAACTAAAAAAGTATTTATAAAACATTTTAATACAGAAGAAATAGGGAGAGATTTATGTTCATGGGCTTAGTGATGATCCTTCTCCTAGACTCGATTTCCTATAAATTATTGTGAATCTTTGCTGCTATTCTTTTTATAATGTACCAACTACTTACAGTGATTGATTGTGGTGGATGTATGCCGATACTTTTCTCCCTTGCTCCTTCATTTGTATTTATAATGCATGACCAACCCCAGGAATTTGGGACAATGTTCTTAAACTGTTTCAGAAGTTTTCTAGGACACCATGGTAAAAAATGCTATCTACTTGCAGAGAGAGAACTGATGGACTCTAAGTGCAGATTAAAGCATACTTTTCCACTTTATCTTTCTGGGGGTTGGGTGTATTGTTATTTTTTGTTTTAGTGTGTTTTCTTTTGCAATATGACTAATACGGAAATATGTTCTACATGACTTCACATGTAAAATCAATATCATACTGCTTATGTCAAGAGGTGATGTGAAGGAATAAAAATCCTTGGAACACAATAAAAAATGCTAAACATTTTTAAGCTTCTAATTGAAAAACATTTAATGAGATAAAATTATTTTAAGAAGAAGTTATTTCATTGGCTTAAGAATTTCCCAGTAAGGTAACTCCATGTACTAGATGAAGAGGTTGCTAGATGTTATAGTAGACCTAGAGTCAGGAAGATCCGAATTCAAATCCAGCCTCATGCACTTAGATCAGTGATCTCTGTTTCCATATTTGTCTCAGTTTCCACATTTATAAAATTAGAATAATAATAGTATCTGTTCCCTAGTGTTATTATAAGGATCAAAAGAAAAACTATTTTTAAAGTACTATGCAAAACAAAGTGCTATAAACATGCTACCTATTTTGCTAGCTGCCAATAACTCTCCTATTTACTTTGTCAAGATTTTAGGAGACATTCTGTTTTCCAGAGCTAAAGCCCAGCAAGCAGGCTATGTGTGCCCTGAGCTTGGCAAAACAACAATCCTTTGCACTAACCCTCTGAATGCTTTCAGCCACAGGAAAATCCCAGAATTGATTCACGCCAGCATCAAGTGGTCTCTGAGCTTGAACAAGTAGTACCTGTGTAGTAGTATCCATGTTCTGGTCACAAAGCCCTGCTATGAATCAAATTTGTCACATTGTTGCTGTTGATAGTTAGGGCTAAGACGCACTATGCAGACATTGATATAAGTATCAGATCTCCCCCACATTGCCTCAGTCCCACTTACCCCCAGTCCCCACTAAACATGGGGCTCTGGAACATATGTACTTGGTTCTATTATTTCCCTCACTCTGATTCCTGCCTCTCCTGTTTCTAGCCGGTTTGTTTAATTCCTGAAATACAGGTTAGAGACTGATTATGATCTAGTTGACAGCTGATTCTGTAGCATGGTTTTCCATTTCCATTTCTATTTCTATCCCATCCTCCTAAATGACTGAGAGATCATTGAAGTCAGTTACCAAGTCTTAGCTGAATTCTATTTATGAAGACTCACTTATTATGGTTCAGGCACTAAGATAGGCACAGAGCACACTAAGATAAATGTTAGTCTATCAGATTAGCATTTATTTAACACCCACTGTGTACCAGGCATTTATCTTTGAGGATTGTATAATGTAGGTTGAGGAGACAACATTTATATATGTGCAATACAGATACAAGATAATTTTGAGAGTTGTGGGAGATAGGCTGGGAAGAAAGCATTATGAGTTTATGGGATTTTCTTGTTGCAGGTGGAGGTTGTGAACTAAACCTTGAAGGAAATTAAATTTTGAGAGGAAGAAATGAGTGAATAAATTCTAAGGATAAGGGGGAAAAAACTATTCATAGTTTCAGAGACAGGAGTAGTGGGTGTGTGAGAGAAAGTAGGAAGGCCAGTTTAGCCATACTGTTGTGAAGAGGGGATTGTCTAATAATGCTGGAATAACCCTTAAAAGTTGGAGCAGTATAAATACCAAATTATTTTTGTTTGTATTTGCTTTTGAGATAATAAGAAGTCACTGGAATTGACTGAGAGGGAAATGACATATTCAGATTGGTGCTACAGGAAAATCATTTGTCAGTTGTATGGAGGATAGGTTAAAGTGGGAAGAAAGCAGGTGGAAACCAATTAGGTCGATTTTATTGAGTAGCGTTTCCTAAACTTTTTCCATGTGCTTTTCACGTGATTCCAGGTATATAGGCATATGATATAGGCATACAAATCAAACATTTACTGATAGTAAATCATAATTTCATGAACTTCACATTCAATTATGAGATCCCATATGGGGTCGTGATCCACAGTTCAAGAAACTGGGGTACATAGGAAACTATTGTAGCATTAAAAATACGAATTTTGTAGCAATAGTATTGCAATAAATTTCAATAAAAATAAGAATAAAAACTAAAAAGGAAAAAAATGGTAGTAATACAGGCAAGAGAGCCTGAACATAGCTGATGGTCATTTGAGTGGAGATAAGGAGATAGGTGTGAGAGACTTAGAGGTAGAGTAAGATTTGGCAATTGATTAGGCATATAGGGAAGAAAGAGTAAGAGTCAAATTTAATGGCAAAGGTGTAATGGAACCAGTTTCCAATTCTCCTATGGGGTAGGAGAACTGACTGATACATTTTCAACATGAGCATTTACAACCCAGAAATCAGCAAACTACAAATCAGGACTTGATTTATTTTATGTTTTATTTGTTACCTATACACAAGAAACTGCTGATTGATAATACATATTAAACTTAAAAGGGCTGCATTGACCTTTTTATCCAGACTGTTGGTTGTTAGATATTTACCAGGACAGCTCTGAATGGTGCTTCCCCTCCCTTCTCCCTGTGCTTAATACAGTTTAACAAATAATTGTTGAATTAATAAATGAAGGAATCTTGGGCAAGAGCCTGAACAGCTCTGAGCTTTATTTCCCTCATCTGTAAAATGAAGTTAATAATACTTATGCTACTTACTTCAGAGGAAAACACATTTGTAATTTGTAAAGCACTATCAAAGTGAAGCTATTTTGGTATTTATTATTCATAAGACACTTATGAAGAGAGATGAAGAAGATAAAGTTGTAAAGATTTTACTGCTCTTATATACATGGAGTCATAGGATGTTAGGACTGGAAATCTTAGGAATTTTCTTGTCTAACCTTCTATACAAATGAGGAAATTGACACCCAGAAGAGAGAGAGGACTTTTTCAAGGTAACCCAGTTAGCAAGTGGAAAAATCAGGATTAGATGGCTCCTGTCTGCTACTTTGTCTATAATACTAGTTTGCTTTCCACTGTAAAATAAAGTTAAAAATTTGTGCAGGGTTCAAAACCACAGCTTTAACAGTATTAACACCAAGCTCTAAAGTTGGTATAAGAAAAGTAGAAATTTGAAGATTTTTTTTTCTTAATTTAGGGAAAAACAAAGTGCTTTTTGGTGGAAGTAGAATATATATATATATGATGAGGGAGTTTATGAACTTTTAGAGTAAGCTCATTTTTTTGTTTTTAACTTTGAGATGAAATAGAAGTTGTCTGACCATAAAGGATGCAGTAATGCCTTCATCAATGCAATTCCTTTATAAGATTTTGTCAGGAGTGAGTATAATTCTAAATTCATTTCTTCAATCAATCAATATGTCCCAGGCACTGTGAGTGGGGATAAGAAGAAAAGTAAAAGACAGTTCTAGCTCTCAAGAAGCTTATAATTTAAATGAGGAGAAAACACTCTAACAACTATGTTCAATCAAGCTATCACTAAGATAAATGGGAAATAACAGAAGAAGGCACTAGGATCAAGAGGGATAAAAAGATTTCTTATAGAAAGTGGGATTTTGTCTGTGATTTGAAGGAAACCAAGGAAACCAGGAGGCAGTCAGAGAATATGCCTCAAGTTGTTACACATAGCATTTTCTCTGAAGAACAACAGAGACTGGTATAATTGTATCAAAGAACGGATGGAGGGGATGAAAAGTCAAGTGTAAGATGTTTGGGAGTTGGGGACCAAAGAAGTGAAAAAGGGCTTTGAACATCAAACAGATTTTGTATTTAATCCTTGAGGATATTAGAAAGAACACTAAATGTTAAAATTTGTGGATACTTACATCAAAATGCCATTGTTAAAGATTCTATCTCTTTCAAGCAGGTTAACTTCATAAATTGTCCATTAGGGTAAGTATACCATACCAGGCACTGACCCTATGGCTCAGTGGATAGAATAGAGAACCTGAAGTCAGGAGGACTCATCTTCTGGAGTTCAAACTTAACCTCAGACACTTAGTAGCTATGTAATAGGCAAGTCAGTTAGTCTTCTTTGCCACAGTTTCCTCATTGTAAAATGAGCTAGAGAAGGAAATTGCAAACCATTTCGGTATCTTTGCCAAGAAAAATCCAAATAGACTCACAGAGTCTCACATGCCTGAAATGACTGAACAACATAGCTGTTAAGGACCATGCCTAAGTGAAGGGGCAGGTCAATTCTCCAAGAGCCTCCACAGCTGTAAACCATAACATCTGAAGGAGTTGCAAGGCAGCCTTTGCTGATGCAGATGTTCCTTGTGGACTGGGAAGGAAATAAATTGGAGGCAGAAGGAAGAAGGGAGAGGTCAGACAAGGCAACTGCCTCTCAGGAGAGAGGTCAGAGAAGACAACTGTCTCTCAGTCTCCCTGTATCATCATCATCATCATCATCATCATCATCATCCTCTCACATGAAGGAATCCATGCTACAGGTCTGAATTAGACCTCCAGCAGCCACTGGCAGATGGCTCCCGTATCTCAACACATAGCCACACCAATCTAGCTGATAACAAAAGCCAAGAGAATGGATAAGAAAAGGCTTTATTGCACACTGTTTCTTCCAGACAATTTTTCTACTTCCAGTTTTCAATGGTGTTTCCTCTTTTGAGTTCAGTGAAGTACAGTTATTTCATCTTTCACCCATTCTTCCAGGGATTACCTTTAGGCTATTCTGCTGATTTTATCAATAATTTAGTACTTGACTCTTGGTCTTTTTTTCCAACCAATTTCCTTCGATAATCCTCAAAAATCTGAATATTCATCTGAATATTTGAAAACCCCTTTCAAAATTATAACATGCATTTTTGCAAAGTTCTTATTTCCAACTAAAGAATTTTCCATTCTGCTTTAACTACACTATCATCCCAATCCAGATCTTGCCATCTTTTGGAAAGTGAAACAGAGATATGATATTATGAGTCTTTAAGATACATGGCTAGAAAATTTCACTATCTGACTACAACTTTCTTTCTACTTTACCCCACTCAGTCATACACATTCATGTGACCTGTGTGGCCTTATTTCTGACCATTGGTCCCTCGACCTATCCTTGTTTTTTAAGAATATTTCACAATTTATTTCACCTTTGAGATTTTGCATATATTATATCTCATGCTTGAAACTCTCTTCTTCTGTCCTTGCTCTTGGAACCTATATCTCTAATATCTCTACCCATATTTCTGTACCCATATTTCTGTCTATAGAGGAAGCTAGGTGTCATTCTAGGTAGAGTGTTAAGCTTGGAACTTGGAAGAAGAGTTCAAATCCTGCCTCAAGCACTTACTTATTAGCTGTGTGACCCTAGCAAAATCACTTTCTGCTCTTTCTGTTTCCGTTTGCTCATTTGTAAATGGAGGATAATAACAACACTCATCTCATGTAACACTCATATCATCTAATTTTACTGTATTTATTCATTATATATAAAAGATGTTTTATAAACTTTAAAACTCCATATAGATGCTAATTGTTATTGCTGCTGTTTTGAGAGTAATTATAGAGAATTTAAATGAAAGTGTACAAATACATTTATATCATTTTGGAACTTTTAAAGTTCTATAATTTAATCAGTATGGGTACTCACTCCACTGACACAACCAAAATTCTCCTTTAATATATACACATATGAATGATATACAACAATGACCCTATGTAAAGGATGGTGCTCGGAATTCTAGGCTAGGATGATGAAAGAATCTAACCTTTAGTAAGAGAAAGGAAATTTCTAGGGTAACACCAACTTGATGATTACTTCATGATTGACTTTAAATTCATGAATTTCTGTGCTTACAGATACTAGGCACTGGATGTTCTTGGAGGAAATTTCCTGATATGTCCTACTCCTTTCTGTTTTGATTGGTGACAGTTCATTATATCTAGCTGATCCAAGACCCCCAGATCATGTTTTGCTTTCAACGTCTTCATGTTGGAATCTCATCTAACCTATACTCTTCCTCCCCTGACTCATTCCCAAGTTTTAATTTTTGTTCTAGAAATAGTCATCAAATATGTACTACCATTGCTTCTGGAATGAATATGTCAATTATTTGCCCTATAACTCCACTCACCATGTCTGGAATTTCCAGACAAAGCAACCTTTTCTAGCCAACCCTTTCCTACATCTGTTGATACCTTCTATTATGTTGTCTTTGGAGGTGGGAACTGTTCTTTGTCTTTTTATTCCTAGTATTTAGCACAGTGTTTGGCATCTAGTACTTTTAAAAAATCCATTCATTTACTCCCTCACTCATTCATTCTCTTTCCAGATTCAGGATTCAGAGGTCCACAAGCATGCCAAAGAAATTCTCATTCTTTGTTAGAACAATGTTCAATAAACCATCACTGGTTGTGGTTGGATACCACTAGATACAAGACAGTGAAGAAGCAGAGACTGGTTGGCTTGACATTGAGGTGAAATTAGAGGTTCAGGGACAGTAAGTAGCAGTCCCTAGGAGAAGACTTCATCTGGTCCCGGAATTTCGATGAACTACATAATGAGCCACAAATGGTGTAGTGAGACAATATGCTTCACCACACTGATTGCAACATTTGGGGGGATGAAAAATATTTCTCTTTGGTCTATGGCTCTGGGAGCATCTTTTTCCCTTGGGAAAACTGGGATTGTAAACTTATTCAGTAACAGGGATTGTTGCTCCTGGGACTAGAGATGGCTAAACCTTAACTGAACATTAGAAGCTTCTTGAAATGTTAATAGCACATCCTTTAAGTCCTAGTTTTTTTGCTAATAAATGTATTCTTATAATGATATATGTAACATATAAAATATGCTTTACAAAATGCATTATATGTTACATTATTTATAATACCATGTGACATATAATGATATGTAATAATTATAATGATAGTACTTCACTTAGCCAGGTATATAATAGATACATAATAAATGCTTGTTGACTTGACTTATTTTCACTTTGGTGGCTATAAAAGGGATGAAGAGAAATAAGAATCTTAATGAGAAATGAAGTATGAAGTATTTTAGAAGATTTCTATGAGTTTTGAGTAAGGATAAAGGAACAAATCAATTTGTGATAGATTTATGAAATGTTGAAGGCAGATGATTTTACATTTTAGATTTTAAATTGAGTGGAGAGATATTTAGGCTATGATGAAATTGGGAGGGGTGCTTCTCTAATTAAGAAAATTTCCTAGACTATCTGTAGCTACAGGATTAGGCTTGTACGTAAATAAACCCTCCTATTCTACAGGTAGTGATATTAGCTACTCCTGCCATCACGATTGAAATCACCATCCTGTAAGAGAGAGAAGTTCTATAATTTCATACCTATCTAACTGTTGTACAAAAGAAAGGGAAAAGGGAGACAGGACACCCAAAGAAGGCTATGGGGAAAAGGCATTCCCAAGAATGGGGGCCTGAAGAGAGTTTGCTTGGGGTTCCATAACTGAAAGATTGTGCTACTCATGCCTGGCCCAAAGAAAGAAAACTAAATCTTGAGTTACTGCATAGTATATTACTGAGTTATGTATGTGCATAAAGAAGTTGGCACAAACAAGAGAACTGTTCAGTTCTGCACATATATATTGTATCTAGGAGATACTGTGACATATTTAACATGTATAGGACTGCTTGCCATCTGGGGGAGGGGGTGGAAGGAGGGAGGAGGAAAATCGAAACAGAAGTGAGTGCAAGGGATAAGGTTGTAAAAAATTACCCAGGCATGGGTTCTGTCAATAAAAAAGTTATAATTATTTAAAAAAAAAAAAGAAGTTGGCACATGTGAAAAGAAAGGTTTGCCAGAACTTTAATTTAAGAGAGATTCTTTAAGGAGAAAAATAAAATTGACTTTAAATTATCACAGTTAAAAATAAATGTAGTTGCTCCTTTTATTTTCCAAATCCTGAGTTCAAGAGTTTCTTAAATAGAGAATGACACACCAAACAAAATGAGGTCCTAATAACAGCTCACATTTATATGGCAAATTAAGATTTGCTAATTATTTTCCTTAGAATAAACTTACAGAGTAAGCATTGCAAGTGTTTTGATCCCCATTTTACAGATAAGGAAACTGAAACTTACAAAGAAATTCAAGGACCAGACCAGCATCATACACCAATTAAGCAGCAGAGTTAGGAATTGAGCCCAATTTTTCTGGCTCCAATTTTAATATATTAGACTCTAATCTCCAAATAGTCACAGTTTTTGAATTGAAGACTCTAGGACCCAATTTAAATTTAGATATATAAATAAAACAGAAAGAAAGATTTTTTTCTGTCTTAATTTATATGCCCTCTAAAAACTTCCTCCCTTATTTTGGTGGGTTGTTGAACATTGTTCTAAGAAAGAGCTGATTCTGATGAATTCTACTGATATAGAAAAGTTTTGCCTGTACCATAATCTGTTGTGGAAGGTCTGGCTCCTATAAGGGGGATGAGACTTTTTCACAACTAATAAAAACAAAGAAAAAATGTTGCAATCTCTGTCAGTGGAGGAAGTACTTACACCAAGAAAAATTCAAAGTACTAAAGTGATTTAGATACATTTATGTTTTGGTTTGAATTTACTCTTTGTTACTCTATTGATTTTTCCATTCCTTTATCATAAGCCATTTTCATTTATTCTGCAAAAGCATCTGTCACCATTACTAGTCAAAGATTGAAAATATTTTACAAAATAGGTTTTGTTCTTCACTAGATAGGTTAGATAGTATCAGTATTATTACAGGCAGGGAAGTCATGGCTTTACTTTTTCCTACTAAGCTAGCTGAAGAGATGGTTTCCTCGTATCTACCTAAAATAACATATCTGAGAAACTCTGGTACTCTGTCTTAAGAAAGCATTGTAACCATGGAAGAGGAGTAAGGGTGTATGGAAAGGCGGTAGTGAAACAATCATTGGTTTGGGAATCAGGGACTTTTAATTCTAGTGGTTCTGTTACAAATTGGCTATGTGACATGAGTAACGGTTCCCTTTCCTTTTACGTGCCTTGATCATCTCTAATATTAACAGTATAGACTAGATGATATCTTCTTGACATTTTTCCATCATTTTAGTTGTGTATGACCCTTTGTGACCCCATTTGTGGTTTTCTTGACAAAGATATTGGAGTGGTTTAGCCATTTTATTCTCCAAATCATTTTACAGATGAGGAAACTGAGGCAACCCAAATTAAATGACTTACTCAGGGTGTTTGAAATGTCTGAAGCTGAATTTGAACTCAGGTCTTTCTGATTCCAGGCAAATGATCTATCCATTTTACCATCCAGTTTGATGATCCTAAATTCTTTTCAAGTTCTAAAATTCTGACTCTATGAAAGGAACCCTATTTTCAGTTCAGACATCAACAGATCTCTAACAACAAATCTTAGGAGATAGTGAGTGGGGTACAAGGGTATAGCAGTGTGGAGTACAGTTGGTAATTGTAATAAGAAATACAAACTTTTAGGTTTAATCTGAATTATCAATACTTCCCCATCACTTTTTAAGTCTAAAAAGCCAATAAAATAACAACTTAAGTCCTGATTTGTAGTGATTGTTGATTTCTGAGTTATAAATGCTCACAGAAAATTAACAGTTGAATCCCTTAGGCCAATAACCAGAACAAGGTATGATTCCAATACATTTTGTTGGTAGGGAAGGAGAAGAGGAGAACACAAAAGAGAAAGGGGAGAGAAGGGAAGAGAAGGAAAGGAAAGAGAAAAGAAGGAGGGGAAAGAAGGAAAGGGAAGGGAAAGGAAGAAAAAAGGGAAGGAAGGGGAAAGAAAAGGAAGAATAGGAAAAGAAAGAGAAAGAAATAGAACAGAAAGAAAAAGAAATGAAAGGAGAGAGGAAAGAAGCATAAGGGAGATAAGGGGAAGGGAGAGAGGAGGAAAGAAGGGGGAGGAGGAGAGGGGAAGAGAAGGGAGAGAAGAGAAACAGGGAGATGGACAGGTCATAGAGGAGAGTTCTGACAAAAGACAAAAAAAAAAAAAAAAAAAAAAAAAAAAAAAAGTGATTCACTGGAAAAGGAAATTGCAAGCCATTGCAGTATCTTTGCCTAGAAAATCCCATGGGCAATATTAGGCAATATTAAAATGATAAAAGATATGACACTGGAAGAGCCCTTCAGGTTAGAAGGTGTACAACATGCTATTGGCAAAGAATGGAGGATTACTATGAGTCACTTCAGTATTAATGAAATGGCTGGGCCAAAGCCAAAAGGAAGCTCAGCTGCAGATGTATCTGGTGATGAAATGAAAGGCTAAAATAAAGAGCAATATCACTAAGGAATCTAGAATATAAGATCTATAAACCAAGGTAAGCTTGATGGGGTCAAACAAAAGATGGAGAGATTTAAAAATAACATTTTGGGTATCAGTGAACTAAAATGGACAGGAATGGGGTGAAATTAATTCAGATGATCATTGCATACACTACTGTGGGCAAGGATCCTTGAGAAGAAATGAATTATCCTTCATAGTCAATAAAAAGGTGAGAAAAACAGTGCTGGGGCATAATCTCAAAAATGACAGAATGATATCTAAATTCAAGGCAAAGCATTCAACATAATAGTAATATAAGCCTATGCTTCAACCACTGATGTCAAAGGAGCCAAAGCTGATCCGTTCTATGACAAGATGTAACATCTTTTAGAAATAATACTCCCCAAAATATCATATTCCTCATAGGAGATTAGAATTCTAAAGTGGAAGATCAAAAGGTAAGTGGAATAACAAGTCCTTGTCCTTGAATCTAAAATGAAGCAGGGCAAAAACTAGTAGAGTTCTGTCAAAACAACACTTGGATCATGGCAAACACTCCTTTTTAACAACTCAAAAAGGTGACATCAGATGGTCAATATAAAAATCAGATTGATCATTTACTTTACAGCCAAAAGTAGAGAAACTCTATACAATCAATTAAAATAAGATCTGGAACTGGCTGTGGCTCAGATGATGAAATTCTTATTGCAAAATTCAAAGTTGAATTAAAGAAGGTAGGGATAACTATCAGACCATATAAATTTGACATGAACAACATCTCATGAATATGAAGTAGAAGTGATGAATAGATTTAAGGGATTAAATCTAGTAGATAAAGTGCATGAATACTATGGATAGAGGTTCACTATGCTATATAGGAGGAAACAACAAAAAGAAGAGCAAGAAAGCAACATGGCTGTCTGATGAGGCTTTATAAACAGCAGGGGAAAGAAAGAAAACAAAAGAGGAAGGAAAAAGGGAAAGATATACCCAACTGAATGAAGAATTCCAAAGAATAGGAAAGCTAAGATTTTTTTAAAATGATCAATGCAAGGAAAGAAAAGGAAATAATAGAATGGAGAAAGACAAGCTATATCTTCAAAAAAAAATTAGCCATAGCAAAGAAATCTTTTATGTAAAAATGAGCATGATAAAAAACCAAAACAAAACCAAAAATAGGAGGGATTGAAAAGTAGAAGAGATTAAGAAGAGGTAGAAGAATATATAGAAAACTTTACTAGAATATCTTAACATTAAAAATAACTATAATGCTATAGGTCCTGATATACAATCAAATATCCTGAAAAATGAAGTCAAATGGGCCATAGGAAGCATTGCTAACAATAAGGTTAGTGGAGGTGATAAAATTCCAGCTGAGCTATTTAAAATTCTATTATGCAAGCAAATATGGAAAACTTAATAGTGGCTACTAGATTGGAAGAAATCAGCTTACATCCCAATTCTAAAGAAAAATAATGCCAAAAATATTCAAATTATAAAACAATTGTGCTCATTCCACATGCCAGCAAAGTTATGCTTAAAATTTTGTAAGCTAGCTTTCAGCAATATGTGAACTGAGAACTAATACAAGAGCACTCTGAATTTTGAAGACAGAGGAGTCAGAGACCAAATTGCCAACATTTGCTGGATTATGGAGAAAACAAGGGAAATCCAGGAAAGAAATCTACTTTTACTAAAGCTTATGATTGTGTGGATCAAAACAAAATATGGCAAGTCCTGAAAGAGATGGAAGTCACAGATTATCTTACTTGTTTCCTGAGGAACCTCTATGTGGACTGATTAGTTTAAGATTGGAAAAGGAGTATAACAATCTTAAATATTATCACCTTATTTATTTGATTTATATTCAGAGTACATCATGTGAAATGTCAGACTGGATGAACCAAAAACTGGAGTTTTCTAGAAAAAAATATCAACAATATCAGCTATGGAGATGATACCACTCTGGTGGATGGCAGAAAGTACAGAATTAAAAAGCTTCTTGATGAGGAAGAAAGAGGAAAGTGCAAAAGCTAGCTTGAAGCTTAACATTAAAAAACTAATTAACTAAAATCTTAGCAACTGATTCCCTTTACTTCCTGACATATGGAAGGAGAAAAAATGAATACTGTCAGATTTTATATTCTTAGGTTCAAAGATCACTGCAGATGGTGACTACAACCATGAAATTAAAAGATGCTTTCTCCTCAGAAGGGAAACCATGGCATATTTGAACATCATAGTAAAAAGCAGAAGTATCACCTTGTCAACAAAGGTGTCTGTACAGTCAAAGCTATGGTTTGTCCATTAGCAATGTATGATTAGACTATAGGGAAAACTGTGTACTACAGAATCAACACTTTCAAATTATGGTGCTAAAAGATTTTTGAGAGTCCCTGGGAGACAAAAGAGATCAATTTGGCCAGTATTTAAATTAATTCAGACAATTCACTGGACAGTCAAATATTAAAGTTGAAGCTTAAATACTTTGTAAGTTGTATTAAGAAGATATGACTCATTAGAAAAAATCTTGATCTTTTTTTTTTTTTGAAGATGATATGATGATATAATCAGAGAATTCTAGAAAAGCATCCAAAAACGTACTGGAAACCATTCACTCCTTTAGCAAAGTTGCAGGATATAAAATATACCCACACCAATCATCAGCATTTCTATATATTATTTTTTTTAATTTAATAGCCTTTTATTTACAGGATATATGCATGGGTAACTTTACAGCATTAACAATTGCCAAACCTCTTGTTCCAATTTTTCACCTCTTACCCCCCCCCTCCCTAGATGGCAGGATGACCAGTAGATGTTAAATACATTAAAATATAAATTAGATACACAATAAGTATACATGACCAAAACATTATTTTGCTGTACAAAAAGAATCAGACTCTGAAATATTGTACAATTAGCTTGTGAAGGAAATCAAAAATACAGGTGAGCATAAATATAGGGATTGGGAATTCAATGTAATGGTTTTTAGTCATCTCCCAGAGTTCTTTTTCTGGGCATAGCTGGTTCAGTTCATTACTGCTCCATTGGAAATGATTTGGTTGATCTCGTTGCTGAGGATGGCCTGGTCCATCAGAACTGGTCATCATATAGTATTGTTGTTGAAGTATATAATGATCTCCTGGTCCTGCTCATTTCACTCAGCATCAGTTCGTGTAAGTCTCTCCAGGCCTTCTGAAATCATCCTGTTGGTCATTTCTTACAGAACAGTAATATTCCATAATATTCATATACCACAATTTATTCAGCCATTCTCCAACTGATGGACAACCATTCAGTTTCCAGTTTTTAGCCACTACAAAAAGGGCTGCCACAAACATTCGTGCACATACAGGTCCCTTTCCCTTCTTCATAATCTGTTTGGGATATAATCCCAGTAGTAACACTGCTGGATCAAAGGGTATGCACAGTTTGATAACTTTTTGAGCATAGTTCCAAACTACTCTCCAAAATGGTTGGATTCGTTCACAACCCCACCAACAATGCATCAATGTCCCAGTTTTCCCACATCCCCTCCAACAATCATCATTATTTTTTCCTGTCATCTTAGCCAATCTGACAGGTGTGTAGTGGTATCTTAGAGTTGTCTTAATTTGCATTTCTCTGATTAATAATGACTTGGAGCATCTTTTTATATGACTAGAAATAGTTTCAATTTCTTCATCTGAGAATTGTCTGTTCATATCCTTTGACCAAAAATGGTCAAATTGGAGAATGGCTTGATTTTTTATAAATTAGAGTTAATTCTATATATTTTGGAAATGAGGCCTTTATCAGAACCTTTGACTGTAAAAATATTTTCCCAGTTTATTGCTTCCTTCTAATCTTGTCTGCATTAGTTTGTTTGTACAAAAACTTTTCAGTTCGGTATAATCGAAATTTTCTATTTTGTGATCAGTAATGATCTCTAGTTCTGCTTTGGTCCTAAAGACCTTCCCTTCCACATGTCTGAGAGGTAAACTATCCTGTGTTCCTCTAATTTATTAATAATTTCATTCTTTATGCCTAGGTCATGAACCCATTTTGACCTTATCTTGGTGTACGGCGTTAAGTATGGATCAATGCCTAGTTTCTGCCATATTAGTTTCCAATTTTCCCAGCAATTTTTATCAAACAGTAAGTTCTTATCCTAAAAGCTGGGATCTTTGGGTTTGTCAAAGACTAGGTTGCTATATTTGTTGACTGTTTTATCCCTTGAACCTAATCTATTCCTTAGCCAATACCAAATAGTTTTGGTAACTGCTGCTCTATAATATAATTTTAGATCTGGTACAGCTAAGCCACCTTCATTTGATTTTTTTTTCATTAATTCCCTTGAAATTCTTGACCTTTTGTTTTTCCATATGAACTTTGTTGTTATTTTTTCTAGATCATTAAAATAGTTTTTTGGGACTCTGATTGGTATAGCGCTAAATAAATAGATTAGTTTAGGTAATATTGTCATCTTTATTATATTTGCTCGCCCTATCCAAGAGCATTTAATATTTTTCCAATTGTTTAGATCAGACTTAATTTGTGTGAAAAGTGGTCTGTAATTTTGATCATAAAGTTTCTGATTTTCCCTTGGCAGATAGATTCCTAAATATTTTATATTATCAGTAGTTACTTTAAATGGAATTTCTCTTTGTAACTCTGACTGTTGGATTTTGTTAGTGATATATAAGAATGCTGATGACTTATGTGAGTTTATTTTATAACCAGAAACTTTGCTAAAGTTGTGGATTATTTCTAATAACTTTTTAGTAGAATCTCTGGGGTTCTCTAAGTATACCATCATGTCATCAGCAAAGAGTGATAATTTGGTTTCCTCATTGCCTATTCTTATTCTTTTAATCTCTTTCTCAGTTCTTATTGCTACAGCTAGCGTTTCTAATACAATATTAAATAGTAACGGTGATAGTGAGCAACCTTGTTTCACTTCAGAAAAAGAAATAGAACAGGCAATTAAACAACTCCCTAAGAAAAAATCCCCAGGACCAGATGGATTTACATGTGAATTTTACCAAACATTTAAAGAACAATTGGCCCCAATGCTATATAAATTATTTGATAAAATAGGGAATGAAGGAGTCCTACCAAATTCCTTCTATGACACAGACATGGTACTGATACCTAAACCAGGTAGGCTGAAAACAGAGAAAGAAAATTATAGACCAATCTCTCTAATGAATATTGATGCTAAAATCTTAAATAAGATATTAGCAAAAAGACTACAGAAAATCATCTCCAAGATAATACACTATGATCAAGTAGGATTTATACCAGGAATGCAGGGCTGGTTCAATATTAGGAAAACTATCAATATAATTGGCCATGTTAATAACCAAATTAACAAAAACCATATGATCATCTCAATAGATGCAGAAAAAGCATTTGATAAAATCCAACATCCATTCCTATTAAAAACACTTGAGAGTATAGGAATAAATGGACTTTTCCTTAAAATAATCAGCAGCATCTATTTAAAACCATCAGTAAGCATCATATGTAATGGAGACAAACTGTAACCATTCCCAATAAGATCTGGAGTGAAAAATCTTGATCTTGAGAAAGACTGAAGCCAAAAGGAAAAGGGGATAGCAGAGGATGAGATAGATAGCATCATGGAAATAATGAACATAAGCTTGGACAGGCTTCAGAAAATAGTGGAGGATTGAAGGACTTAGTTTATGTGGTAATGAAGAGGAGAGCATGATTAAACAACAACATACTTATCAGACTTGCAGATGACACGGAACTAAGAGAGATATCTAACAATTAGATGTCAGCCTCCTCACCATGGTGTAAACTTTTGTCTCCCCATTTCTTTATTTCACTTCTCAACCCCTAATTTCCAGTTCTGGAAATATGAATCACAATCAAAACAACTCTGTCATTTTTCCTATATGGGGTAGTGTCAATCTGCTTTCTGATGTTCCTACTATTCATGGAATATTCTGTTTCCAAGGTACCCTTCCTGGCATCCACTCACTTATGCATATAGTTTTTCCCATTACAACCTTAAGTCTCAATCAACCAATCAATAAACATTTATTAGGTGCTTACTCTGTGCCAGACAGTGTTCTAAGTGCTGAGGATCTAAGAATTTAGTGTTATTTTTTGCAAAAAGAGTCAAAAGACAATTTTTGTCCTCAAGGAGCTTACAATTTTTTGGAAGCCACCTCCAGGGTGAAGCCTGTCAAAGCTTCTATATTTGTATCTCTAATATTTAGCACAGTGCCAAGGGCAGAAAATGTCCTAAATGAATCATTTTCCTCATTTATTCATAATTAGGACCCCCAAATAATCTAGAAGATGGAATTAAATCCAATGAAACTAGAATTGATAGGGGAAAATGTGATGTTACACTAGTGTAAAAAAATCAACTTAAGAATTACAAGGGAGAAACACACATAGAGAGCAATTCATCTGAATGCTTTAGGATTTAGAAAAAATTTAACATATAAGTTTAATATTTGAGTCATTGTTATGATATGTTAACCAAGAAAATATATTCTTAGGCTATAGTAACAGGCATATTCAAGATTTATTTGGGGGGGCAGCTAGATAGTCCAGTGGATAGACACACCAGCCCTAAAGTAAAGAGGACCTGAATTCAAATCTGAATTCAGATAATTAACACTAGCTGTGTGACCCTAGGCAAGTCATTTAACCCCATTGCCTCACTAAAAAAAAAAAAAAAAAATTACTGGGCAATAGTCCCACTGTACTCTGTTTTAACCAGATATATTCTGGAGTATTGTGTTCAATTTAATTGTGACATTTTAGGAAAGATGTTGATATGTTCGAAGACATTCAGAGGAAGATCAGCATAATTGAAGACCCTCAATATTAGGCCATACATAGAGAAGTTTAAGGAATTTGGACTGTTTAACCTGGAGAAGAGAAAATGTGGGGGACACATAGTATCTTTCTATAAATACTTAAGGACTATTATTGATCACAAAATAGAAAATTTTGACTATATCAAATTAAAAAGCCTTTGTACAAACAAAACTAATGCAGGCAAGATTAGAAGGGAAGCAACAAACTGGGAAAACATTTTCACAATTAAAAGTTCTGATAAAGGCCTCATTTCCAAAATATATAGAGAACTGACTCTAATTTATAAGAAATCAAGCCATTCTCCAATTGATAAATGGTCAAAGGATATGAATAGATAATTTTCAGATGATGAAATTGAAACTATTTCCGCTCATATGAGTGTTCCAAATCACTACTGAGCAGAGAAATGCAAATTAAGACAACTTTGAGATACCACTACACACCTGTCAGATTGGCTAAGATGACAGGAAAAAATAATGATGAATGTTGGAGGGGATGCGGGAAAATAGGGACACTGATACATTGTTGGTGGAGTTGTGAATGAATCCAACCATTCTGGAGAGCAATCTGGAATTATGCCCCAAAAGTTATCAAACTGTGCATACCCTTTGATCCAGCAGTGTTTCTACTGAGCTTATATCCCAAAGAGATACTAAAAAAGGGAAAGGAACCTGTATGTGCCAAAATGTGGCAGCCCTGTTTGTAGTGGCTAGAAACTGGAAACTGAGTGGATGCCCATCAGTGGGAGAATGGTTGGGTAAATTGTGGTATATAAATGTTATGGAATATTATTATTCTGTAAGAAATGACCAGCAGGATGAATACAGAGAGGCTTGGAAAGACTTACATGAACTGATGCTGAGTGAAATGAGCCGAACCAGATCATTATATACTTCAACAACGATACTGTTTGAGGATGTATTCTGATGGAAGTGGATTTCTTCGACAAAGGGAAGATCTAACTCAGCTCCAATTGATTAATGATGGACAGAAGCAACTACACCCAGAGAAGGAATGTAATGTAAACTGTTTGCATTATGGTTTTTCTTCTGAGGTTATTTTTACTTTCTGAATCCAATTCTTCCTGTACAACAAGAGAACTGTTCGGTTCTGCACACATATATTGTAACTAGCATATACTGTGACATATTTAACATATATAGGACTGCCTGCCATCTGGGGGAAGGAGTGGAGGGAGAGACGGGAAAAGTCGGAACAGAAGTGAGTGCAAAGGATAATGTAAAAAATTACCCAGGTATATGTTCTGTCAATAAAAAGCTATAATTAAAAAAAAAAAAATACTTAAGGACTACTTTGTGGAAGAGGGATTTGACTTGAGTTGCTTGACTTCAGGACAGAACTACAAGTAATGAATCCAAATAAAAAAGAAAATTATGGTTTGATATAAGAAACAAAACTTCTTAACAATTAAAGCTATCCCCAAATGAAATGAATGTACTCAAGAAAAAAAAAACATTGGAAATATTCAAGCAATTACTTGACTAATTGCTAGATATGTGATATAGAGGATTTTTTTTTAAGATATAGGTTGGCTTAGTAGTCTCTGAGATTCTGTGAAAAACCTGATTATACACAAGAAGAAAAAAACAGTCTGAGTGCCAGCCCTGTTTCTCTGTTTTCATATAGCCACATTCTTTGCTTATGTCTGGATTTGTTGTATTGATGTATTCAGAGAAGGAATAGCCAAATTGTCTCGGCATAAACATATAACTTAAATACTAATATGCTTCAAGGTCTAGAATTACTAAAACATGGCAGAATTTAAACTGGATTACTCTTTGCTCCAATTCCTTCCTTTGTTGCTCACTTTCCCTTTTGAAACTCAAGAACAAAGGCATCACCCACAACTGAAATTTTAGATTCAGCACTGAAAATCAAAACAGCAGATACCTATTGGAATTCCAAGTATCAACTTTACCTGTTAATAGGAAATTGAAGTTAAGAGACAGTGAGTATTTCCAAACAACTCCCTGAGGAATATATTAAGATTTTGTGCGTGCTCAAGTCTGTGCATCTGTGTTCTGGATATTCAGCGTGTTCTTATTTATTTGTTAAAGTGACAGGAAAGCAATCCTTATAGTTTATTACTAATGATAAGGGGCGGTACAATAACTTGAAGTTGAAAATGTGGAAGTTTGCTGGAATTAGTCTTTGGGATCAGAGATGTCCTGTCTGCATCACCCTGTTGAAAGGATTTGATTTAAATCACAGTGAGTCTTTGGAGCCCCTTTGATCTCAAAGTAAGAGAAAAATCAATCAAGAGTGCAGCAGCACTTCAATGTTAATTTTGAAGCTGAGATACAATCCATATAAAGTGAGGTGGCTCATGGGAGAGATTAACACATTCTTAAAAAAAAAAAAAAAACCCTCCGGATATTGGAACTTTGGATGGACTAAGCTGTCAGAATGACAGGTCTCCTAGATGTCTCTTTCAATGTGAAAGTAGTATAGTTTTACATCCCCAGAACTGCCCGACTGGCCTCATCTCACTTTTTACCTTGTACTGGTATTTCTTGATTATTGTTTCCATCAAGGGCTATTCTTTAAGAAATCATACCTTAGTGTGAGGAATTGTATGGGCACAGGGCATATTTTCACTATGACTCCTATAACTAAATAGATTGAAAGCATTTATTAAGTGCTTACTATGTACAAAATGCTAGAGATATAAACACAAAAGTAAGACAGTTTGTTTCAATGAACTCACATTCTAATTTAGATAATATTTATGGAAAGTTTTAACTATAAGTCAGATGGAAAGGTCTCATGATACATAGGGGACAATGGTAAATCAGATGATAATGTCTCTTCTTTAAGGTCATTTCCATTAACAAAATATTATCAGTTTCTGATGTGGATCCATTTAAAAGTGCAGAGGACTTTCTTGGCAAGAACTTTCTTTTATATGTTTGTTAATAAATGTGCACAATTACCAGGCTGCATCCCCCTAAGATTTGTTTCCCAGGATGATGGCTATGGATATTGGGCTTGAAAAAATTGCTCTTCCAAAGGCTCTTGAGTACTTGGATTCTGGGCTGTCTCCACAAGGCTTAGAGGGGTGATGATGGTTGAGATGATGGTGGTGGTCATTTGACTTGCCTAGCTGTCTTTATATGTCCCTGTCTCTTCTCCAGGGTGCTTTGCTGCTTCAACTAGACTGGCTTGCCTCCCTGTGAAAAACAGTGGTTTGGCATTTGTTGGAGATGGTTGGAGAGCTCCCATGGGAGCTGCCTCCTTAAAAAGTCTTCTTCCTGTGGTTCTGTCTTTTTTAGCTCCACGCCTTATAAATCTGTCCTTGAATACATGTGGTATCCATTGGGAATTCTTACAGGAAACCACAGCAGAGCCATGAAAAAAGAATGAGTCTTAAAATTTGCTTTTGGGTTGGAGGCCAGCAAAGGATTAGAAGGAAAGTATATTTGGTAGTGATGGTGGTCAAGTAAGTGTGAGAGAAAGGAAGGACAGGAAGCAAGCCAGGGTATAGAACTATAAAATCTAAGGCTATTTCTGTGGTTTAGAGGAGATTCAGGCATTTTAAGAAAATCAGTGATTTTTTTTTTTTAACTATATAAGCCTATAATGTTTCCTTCTTCCTCCTTCAAATTCCTGCATGTTTTATCTGGATAGTTGATAAAGCAGAGTACCTGATATTTACAACCTGCAAAGTTGTTTTTCTGCCTGAGGGTATTTTTATCCATGAGGGGAAAAGATGTCTATTCCTGTAAATCTCCAACATTACATGCATCAGAGAACTAAAGGAAAAGATTTTTATCCTCTTGAGGCAAATGCAAATAAGTCCAGTTCCTCATAGCTCTCGTTTAAAGTCACCTCATAAACAGAGAATCAAAAATAAGCTCCTAAAATGGATTGTTTAGCACTGGGCAAAACTATATTTGTATATACATACAAATACACACATACAGGAAAACACAAAATACAGGTATATAGTGTATACACATTATGAGTGATTTGAGGAAAACTCCAAAGGAAATACATAGGCAAATTTTAAAATCCTTTAAAAATAGAAGGGAAAGGGAAAATTTTTATCAAGCCATTCCATGGAAAGGGAAAATCACAGGCACTTGAACAAAATTATCCTTATTTTTCTTTCCTTTCTGTATAGGCTTTTAAGAAAATGTCAATGATAATATAAAGAAAAATGTCAATCCTCAACTTTTTTTAAAGAAGAAATAAGCACTTTTAAAAACTAATTAATAAAGGATCTGAAATATGAAAACTTCCACTGCAGAATACTAGTTTTACCTTGCAAAAATATATTTCAAAAAGTATATTATCTGTGATAATATTTCCACATTCATTGTCTAAAAAAACCACTTCATGCTAAAAATCTTCTATTCTTCTACCAGTCTAAATATTAAAGTTTAGTCATTATTTGATAGGAAAATCTATTTCAAACAGAGTGAATAACTCCATCTTGCATCATAATTTTATTTTATAGTTGAATTTTAAGGTACTAAAAGGTACTCAAAATACATACAATACTAGCATCATAAATGATTTCATAGTTGGCATTTTTCCTCACATTTCCTTAAACACCATCTAAAATTCAGATTCTCTAACAGGTAGGAAAATGCCATATTTTAACTATGCCATCTATTCAACTGCTGTAATTATTTAAAAAAAAAAGGTTTTAGAAAATTTAATTGAAATCTCAATATCTCCAATAAGGTTTTAAAAAAATGTTTGAGACAATTTGCAGGTAGAACAGGCAGAACAAAAAACATTGCACTTGACAATAGCCATTTAAATTTCACATTTTTTTATGGATGTTACATAAAGCACGAAAGATGTTTTGTAATAAGTAAACTGGACAGTTTTTTTTTTTTACAGTAGAGTACTTTTTCATACAGGATATTGTTTACCATTTTAAAATCCTCTTGATAGGGTTCAAATACACAAAAATATGAAGGCTGTAACTCCCTTGAGAGACTGCTTTATAAATCTAGGGCAGATCTCAGTGGTCTGTTTTCTTTTTCTTTTTTCCCTTTGAATTTCTCCTTGATATTCTTGCTTGGCATTATTTTCAGCAAACAATAAAAGAATCAATTTCAGATTTTAATATTATAATTACTATCAAGTGAAAAGTCAGTAAGTATATTTCACCTTTTATGCTAGAAACCCAATAAACTGTTACCTTAAAATATTTGGGTCAATGTGAGAGTACTAATTGGCTTTATGTAAACTATATTATCTCTTCTCTTCATTACATAAATGTTTTTGGTTTAGCATGCTGCTTTTATTAAGGTGACAAAAATATCCATAATTTAGTTGAAATGAAAAAATATAAAAATTTACACTAATGTAGCTGCTTAGATTCACTTGTATCTATTATTTCTAATTATCTTTAATGATGCATAAGTGTGAAGATGGCAGAGTAAAGGTAGGAAGTTACTCAACCTCTCCCCAAAAGGTTCCAAATTCCTTTAAATAATGACTCTAAACAAATTTTAGAGCATCAGAACACCCAAAAAGACAGAATGGAACATTTTCCAGCCAAAGTCAACTTAGAAGCTCAGCAGAAAAGATCTGTAGCAGCAGGGTGGGAGTCCATTGGGTAGTTCTGGTACTAATGCAGCCCTGGACCCAACTGGCCCCAGCCCTAGTCAGGGCCCAACCTTTGAATCAGCAACAATATGGTGGCTTCCAGACACCAAAGAGAAGCTGGAAGGTCAGCAGAAATGGTCTGTGGAACCAGGGTAGGAGCCTTCTGGGCTGTCTCCCTCCAGGCCTGGAACCCAGCATCAGAGAAGTGGGACCTCTGAATCAGCAGCTGGGCTTCTGGACCTCTCAGTCCCAGGGACACCAGGGAGAACTCAAGGTCTGTGGCAAGCAGTAGGGAGTCTGGTGTGCAATCCCATCATAGCCCAGCTCAGCACAATAGATTTGACAGCTACAGTGGAGCTGGGACACACCGAACAGCTCCAGGGCAGAAAAGAATGCTTGTGCTCAGATTCTTAGGAGGCTTTCTCAAAACATCTGCACAAAACTCCTGAAGCTTGGGACAGTGACCCTCCACTGAGGAAACAGAGTCCTACTTTAACAAAGAGTTAAAAGCAGAGGAACAGGCTAGGAAAATAAGCAGAAAACAAAAAAAAGTTTCTGACCATTGAAAGTTATTATGGTGACAAGGAAGATCAAAACACACTTGGATGATAACAGTCAAAGCTCCTATATGTAAAGCTTCCAATATAAGAATTGGACTCAAGACATGGAAGCTATAGAAGAATTCAAAATGGACGTTGAAAATCAAATAAGAGAGATAGAGGGAAAATTGGGGAAAGAATTAAGAGAGGTGCAAAAAGAAATACAAAAAGCTAATGTGGAGAAAAATGCCTTAAAAAGCAAAAATGGCCAATAAGGAGGTACAAAGGCTCACTGAGGAAAATAATTCCTTAAAAAGTAGAATTGAGCAAATGGAAGCTAATAATTTTATAAGAAATCAAGATACAATAAAGCAAAACTCAAAAAAATGAAAAAAAAACAGGAAAAAATATGAAATATCTCATTGGAAAAACAATTGACCTGGAATATAGATCCAGGAGAGTTAATTTAAAAATAGATCCAGGAGAGTTAATTTAAAAATTGATCATGACCTGAATGTCATGGTCAAAAAAGGGCCGGAACATCATCTTTCAAGATACAATCATGGAAAACTGTCCTAATGTTCTATGAGTAGAGGATAAAATAGAAACTAGATACTGAAAGAATCCACCAATCACCTTCTGAAAGAGATCCCAAAATAAAACTCCCAGGAATATTATAGCCAAATTCTAGAACTCTGGAACTTTTCTCAAAGAAAAAATATTGCAAGCATCCAGAAAGAAACAATTCAAGAACATTAGAGCCACTGTTAGGATAATACAGGATTTAGCAGCTTCTATATTAAAGGACCAGATATATATGATATGATATTCTAGAGAGCAATGGAACTAGGATTACAACCAAACATCACGTACCAGCAAACTGAGTATAATCCTTCAGAGGAAAAGATGGACATTCAATAAAACAGGACTTTCAAGCATTTGTCATGAAAAGATCAGAGCTGAATGGAAATTTTGATGTTCAAATATATGACTCTGGAGAAGCATCAGGAGGTAATCAGGAAAGTGATATGATAAGGTACTTAATAAAGTTTAGTTGTTTACATTACTACAATGGGAGTATGATGCTTGCAACTCATAATATTTTCATTATTATGGCAGTTGGAAGGAGTATATATAGACAGAGGGCATTCATGTGAATTGAATATGAAGGGATAATATCTTTTAAAAAATATGATGAAATTAAGGAGTGAGAGGGGAATGTACTGGGAGAAAGGGAGAACCAGGGAAACATTGTACATAGCAACAGCAGGATTGTACAATGATCAGCTGTGATGGACTTGTTTTTTCTCAGCAGTTCAGTGATCCAAGGGAATTCCAATAAACTTTATTGTAGTAAGTTTATTTATTTTTTAATATACATTGCTTTATGCATCATGTTGGGAGAGAAAAATCAGAGCAAAGGGGAAAAACCATGAGGGAGATTAAAAAAAAAAAAAAAAAGAAGAAGAAGGGAACATCGCATGTATTGATTTACAGTCAGTCTCCTTAGTTCCTTTTCTAGATGCAGATGGCATTTTCTTTCCAAAATTTATTGGGCTTGCTTTGGATCACTGAACCACTGAAGAGAACAAAGCTTTTCATAGTTGATCATTGCACATTCTTGCTGTTACTGTATACAGTATATTTTTGGTTCTGCTTGTTTTGCTCAGCATCAGTTCATATAAACCTTTCCAGGACTTTCTATAATCAGCTTGTTCATCATTTTTAATAGAACAATAATATTTCATTACCTCCATGTATTACAACTTGTTTAGCCATTCCCCAAATGATGAGCATCCACTCATTTTGCAATTCTTTGCTATGACAAAAAGAGCTCCTACAAACATTTTTGCACATATGGGCCCTTTCTCCTCCTTTATATTTATGTATTTCCTTGGGATACAGACCCAGTAATGGCACTGCTGGGTCAAATGGTAGGCACAGTTTTATGGTCTTTTGGGTATAATTCCATATTGCTTTCCAGAATGTTTTTGTCATTTAACAACAACACCAACACCAGTGTCCCAGTTTTCCTATATTCCCTTCAGCATTTATCATTATCTTTTCCTATCATCTCAGCCAATCTGAGAAGTATGAGGTGTATCTCAGAATTGTTTTTATTTGCATTTCTCTAATCAATAGTGATTAAGAGTATTTTTTCATATGACCATAGATGGCTTTAATTTCATCCTTTGAAAATTGTTCATATCTTTTGACAATTTATCAATTGGGTATTGACTTGTACTTTTATAAATTTTACACAGTTCTTTATATATTTTAGAAATGAGACCTTTTTCAGAAACACTAGCTGTAAAGATTTTTTCCCCAGATTTATACTTCTCTTTTAATCTTGTTTCTGTTGGTTTTGTTTGTGTAAAATCTTTTTAATTTAATGTAATCAAAGTTGCACATTTTGTCTTTCATGATGTTCTCTAGTTCTTTTTTGGTCATAAATTCCTCCCTTCTCCAAAGTTCTGATAGGCAAATTATCCCTTGTTCTCCTAATTGGTGTACAGTATCATCCTTTGTGCCCAAATCATGTACCCATTTTGATCTTATTTTAGTATGGGGTGTGAGATTAGGTCTATGCCAAATTTCTGACTTATTTTCTAGTTTTCCCAGCAATTTTTGTCTAAATAGTAAGCTCTTATTCCAGAAACTGGAGTTTGGGGGTTTATCAAATACTAGATTGCTATAGATCTTGATTATTGTATCATGTGTATCTAATCTATTTCACTGTATCACCACTCTATTTCTTAGCTAGTAACAAATTGTTTTGATTATTTCTGCTTTATAATTCAATTTTAGGTTTAGTACTGCTAAGCCACTACTTTGTATTTTTTTTTCATTAATTCCCTTGATATCCTTTTGTTCTTCTAGATGAATTTTGTTATTATTTTTTCTAGTTCTATAAATTAATGTTTTGACAGTTTGATTGGTATGGCACTAAACAAGTAGACCAATTGAGGTAAAATTGTCATTTTATTAATTAGCTTGGCCTACCCATGAACAATTGATATTTTTCCAATTGTTCAGACCTGGCTTGATTTGTATGAGAAGTATTTTGTAATTGTGCTAATATACTTCCTGGTTTTGTCTTGGCATGTAGACACACAAATATTTTATTTTGTCTACGGTTATTTAAATGGAGTTTCTCTTTCTGTCTCTTGCTGCTGGGCTTTGTCAGTAATAAATAGAAATGCTAATAATTTCTGTAGATTTATTTCATATTCTGCAACTTTGCTAAAGCTATGGATTGTTTCCGGTAGGTTTTTGGATGACTTTCTAGAATTCTTTAAGTATATCATCATATTATCTGCAAATAGTGATAGTTTTATTTCCTCGTAGCCTATTCTAATTCCTTTCATTTCTTTTTCTTTTCTTATTGCTAAAGCCAACATGTCTAGTACAATGTTGAATAATAGTGGTGATAATAAGCATTCTTGTTTTACCCATGATCTTATTGGGAATGCGGCTAGTTTGTCTCTATTACAAATAATGCTTGTTGTAGATTTTAGACAGATACTGCTTATTATTTTAAGGAAAGCTTCCTTTGTCCCTATGTTCTCTATGTTTCTAATAAGAATAGGTGCTATATTTTGTCAAAAGCTTTTTCTGCTTCTATTGAGATTATCATTTAATTTTTGTTGGTTTTGTCATTGATATGGTCAATTATGATAATAGTTTTCCTGGTAATAGTTTCAAAGGGATTGAACCAACCCTGCATTCCTGGTATAAATGCCACTTGGTTATAGTGTACTATCCTGCTGATAAGTTGCTGTAATCTCTTTGATAACATTTTATTTAAAATTTGTGCATCAATATTCATTAGGGAAAATTCTGTAATTTTCTTTCTGTTTTGGCCCTTCCTGGTTATCAGTGCCCTGGTATCAGTGCCCAATTCCAATAAACTTTAGATAGAAATACCATCCAAATACAAAGAGAGAACTAGGAAGACTTGATGTAAATTAACATATGCTTATGTCTGCTTTTTTCTTTTTCTTCTGATTTTTCTCTCCCAATATGATTCAAAATGAAATACATTAAAAAAACCAAAGGTATCTGTATAACAAAAAAAAAGTTGTTTCTATATGTAACTGGGGAAAATAAATTTAAAATAAAATAAAAATAAAAACATATCACTCTACATATATGTATGTGCATGTATATATGTACACATGTATGTATACACATACAAATATACACACCATTTGATTTTAAAAAGAGATAGCATGCTGTAAATAAAAAATAAAGATAAATGTTTTCTCCTGTCTCTTCAATAATACTTATTTCACTTTTCTCTGAACAATGACATGTTATTTTAAAAATTATTCATGTACTCCTCTTCATTTCTAATTCCTAATCCAAATGATGCAATTTTATCACTGTTCATTTTCTGATTTTTCAATACTGAGCTTAAAAATTTTTTTTAATTTCTTTTAGTAAATATTTTCCAGTCAGGGAGCTAAGTCCACTTTTTAAAAAGGTGATACAACAGAAAGTAGGACAAAGCTTCCTAATTGCTTGCCTATTTGACTTTTCCAACCATATTTTTTTTTCTGGCTTAGGAATAGGATCATCAAAGAAATCTCTATCCATGTCATCTTCATGAGACCATCAATCACCTTTGTTTTTCCCATTCAAAGCTATAGTGCTTAAGGAAGAACTAAGTTTTGTTTCACTAGCTAACAGATGAAGATTTTTGGTCTTTCTTTTTAATGAGGAGATACTTGTATAACTGATATTTCAGTGGTCTTGGTTTTATATGAGACCTTGTCATTTTTCCTTCTGAGGATTTTGGTGGAGAATGTATATCAGATGGATTCAATACTCCCTTCCCACTAAGCAAATTTTTTTCTTTTTTGCTAACATTGTCAGCCTTCTGCTTCAACAATTCCTAAATCTTGGGCTAAATTCTCTCAAGCTTCAAGTCTGGCACTGTGCTTGTTTCAGGCTGAAAAATGGCCCAAGTGAAGTTGAGATTGAAAAACTGAAGGAATTCTGCACAAGCTTTGCCACTAAATGACTATCTTTGGTATTTACAAAACACGTTTTCAAGTTTTCATTGACTTTCATTGTTTTGCTTTCTAATTTTTTTTCCTTGTTCTTCCACTGCTAAAAATTTAACTGCCTGTAGTTCAGCCTTAATCCTATTGAGGACCTTGTTATTGTGTTGTGTCTGCACTAGCAATCTCACATCTCTGTGTTCTCAGTAGCCGATGTCATTGCTACAGCCACTATCATGATTCTCAACTTTTGCAGGGGTAATATTCCTAGAAATTTGCACAAAAGTAAAAACACGAATGTTGATTCATTGAACCTATGAGAAATAGGGGGGTTAGGTTCCTGTACGCACTAAAAAAACCATAATCTTTCACTAAAGATTCTTGAAAATATATTTTTCTGCATATAATTCTTTATAACAAAACATTAATTCTGATAATCTGTAGTTTTCCTAACATAGTAACCATAAAATGAAGTACACAAAATAAAACTGGTAACAGAAAACATTTTTTCTTGCTAGCAATTTTCTAGAATTTTGTGACCTTTTGTACTAACATCTCAGTAAAAACCATTATTTTTAGACAATATTCCCTTTTCATAATAAATGAAATCTGTAGTACCATAACTAATGTACAACAAATCAAATTCTTAAAATTAAAATTCTTTTTAAATCTGAATTTTAACCTTCCATTTTGTCAGATGGCAGTGTGAGAGCATTGTACTGTATACTGTAGTAAATGTCTCTGTCTTAGCCATACTCTGAAAACCAAGGAAAAGGTTGCAGATATTTTTTAATAGCTGCTGTCAGAAATCACTATGTCTCAACATCACCTCTGATACTCTATCCTTCATGGCTGGTAGATTGCATTGGAGATCATGAAGGATGCACCAGTTTGAAATTATCTGTCAATGATGTCTGCTTCTGCAGCATTTAAGATCTTTATGGATCTCCCTGCTAATAGTGACTGCAGACATTCTGGTATGAAGTTTATCTAACACTTTTATTTTTTCATTAATCTTCATAGCTAACTTTGCACACTTGGGCTTAGAACCTGAAGGACTTGCTCTATACTTCGGGGGAATAATTGCAATTTGAGTTTTAAAGGCAAACAATAAAAATATGCAACAAATAAATGTGGAGCTCTTTGCAGCAGTAGAATGAACAAGACCTGTGAAATATCCAGTAATATACCAGCCATTCCATAAACTGCCTAGATGTTTTTGGGGAGATAAGATAACTGCTTGGACCACTGTGAATTCCTTGAAGATAGGTAACATGTTTAATAATTTTTTCCATCTCTTCTTGTACCTAATACAACATATCAATAATATGAAAAAACAAAATATAAAGATTCAAGAAAGATTTATTGAAGAAGTAAAATTCTTGCTTTGTGTGGTTTTTAGAGTTTATGCTATGCTTCCATACATATGTATATGTGCATATATTTTGTACTTATATATATGTGTGTGTATATACATATATACACTACATTATTTGTAAAGCTGGAAGGGAATTTTGAATTAAACTTTTCATACTGTTGACATACTTTCAGGCAAAGGTAAACTGTTTTGCTCATGAACTCTAATGCCTGCAGTTTGTCTGATTCTCTAAAATATGTCCTAGAAATTCTTACTCCCCGATTAGTTTCCTTTGCTCTCTTATCCTTCACAGTTGGTCATCATTTTTGAGCTTTTACTGAGGAGGAGGTGGTGAGGGCTTGAAGTACTTTTGACAGTACTACAAAACATTGAACCAAAGAATCTTGAAGAAACTGATGCAACCAGTCCTAAGTGCTGGTTTGTTATAATGCAATTATCTCTGTTTCCACTAGTTCCTTCCCAAGAATTTAAAGATGCAATTAGTCCACCCCAAATACAATTCTACAAAACCTTTCTTTACACTTTGAAGACCCTCCAACTATAATACCATTTACTTGTCTATAAGCTCAGAGGTAGGACTTATTTAAGCAGGATTTATTACTCTATATAAAATAACTGGAATTGCCCTGATTCTAGAGCTGCTAGTGAGTTTTGCATAGAGTGAAAATAAACCTAGGAGTCTTAGCAAGAACTTGATATAACAACACAACAAATTGTGGGTCTCATAAGACTCTAATGGGCTCCCTCCTCCTACTCTGACCTGAAGACCACAGTGCCTGAGGATCTCTACCTAAACTACTGGTTATATTCCTTCCTTATCCTTTTCTTTCCCATTCTGAAGTTGTCAGTTCTGCCCTCAGTTGGGGGAAGGTTGTTGGAGGATTGATTAGTCTAATTGGAAGTGTCAGTCTTGGCCTTGTAGGAGAATGGTCAACTTCCTCAGTTTTGGAGGTGGTTTTCCCAGTTTGGGAGATAGATACTGCCCTAATACTCCCTTATTCCCCTTCCCTCATCCTCTATACTACTTTGGGTTTTTCAGTTACACTATGTCACATTATCGAATATCAGATAAAAAGGCCTATTGTTCCAGCATTGAAGGATTCATCTGATTCACATGAACATTTAATGTCATCAATTGACCCCAAACACATATACATGTATATGTATATATATACATACATACATATAATGTATATATACAAGCACACACAAATATATACTTAGATATAAATATATGTTTATATAATTAATTTCTTCTCATATTTAGGATTTATTAATTTTTGAAGAGACATATTAAAATCATCTTCAATTGCTTTCTTACTATCAAAATTTTTTGCATTTAAGATATCTTTTCCTTTATTTAAACACTACATCATTCAGTGGATATATATTTAATATTGATATTGTTTCATTTTTTGAAATATGCCTGAGGCCATGACACAGGCCCAGACTTCCTATTCCCTTCTCATTTTTTATATTCTTTCATTATCTCTGGTTTCTTGTAAGCATAATTATGCATTTTCTCTATTCCTTGTCTTTTTTTTCTATCACTGTTGTTTTATCTAAAGTTAGGCTTACATTTTTGGCTTTTTGTTGTTGTTGCCTAAAACATATTACATTTTATTCCTTCTTTTATTATTTATTCTTTATGTTTTAGGTATGTTTCTTTCATAGAATAAATTATTGGGTTGTATTTTCTAATCAAATCTGAAGCTTTATTGAACAGTGTGTAGAATTCTGGACATGAAGTCATGAAGACCTTTATTTGGATCCTGCTTGTATGATCCTGGCTAAGTAACAACCTTCAGGAGGCTTGGTTTCCTTGTCTGTACAAGAGAATATATTTCACAGGATTGTTGTATCAAATGGGTGAGGAAGAGAAAATAATAAGCATTTATAAATCACCTACTATGGCAGACATTGTGTTAACTGCTTTACAATTATTATTTCATTTAATTCTCAAAATAAACCCTGTGAGATAGATGCTATTATTATTTTCATTTTACAGTTGAGGAAACTGAGACAAACATTAATGTCAGACATGTATACTTATGTTGTATTTAATTTATACTCTAATATATTTAACATGTATTGGTCATCCTGCCATCTAGGGGAGGAGGTGGGGGGAAGGAAGGGAAAAATTGAAACAAAAAGTTTGGCAATTGTCAGTGCTGTAAAATTACCCATGCATATAACTTGTAAATAAAAAGCTATTAAAATTTTAAAAAATAATGTCAAACAAATAGTCATTAGACTTAAACTCGGGTCTTCCCGAATCTGGGCCCTTATTCTATCCACTATATGGCCTCTAGTCAATTAATAAACTTAAATATGTAAAATGCTTTTCAAACCATAAAACAGTACATAATTGAGCCATTATTATAATCTATTTTGCCCCCTTGGTCCATTTTATGGATGAATATAGAATTTAGAAATGGAAGGGATCTCAAAGGTATTCTACTCCAATACCTTCCTTATTTATATGAGGGAACTGAAGCTTAAAAAACTGAGATGACTTGCCTATAGTATAGATACACATAGTAAGGGGCAGAGTTAAGGCTTGAACCCAAATTTCTATGATGTCAAAACTATTTTTTTCTGCTGAAACTCTATGCCTTCACTATTGAATTTGTTTTTCTCCATCAAAATTTGTTATTAAAAAATAGAACATTATAATTTGATTTCCTTGAAGTAATTAGATATCATTTTGCTTCCCAGAAATATCATTCTCTTTTCACTGTCCAGGCTAAGTCTCCCTGATCTATTTTTTCTGTCAGTGTCTTTCCCTCCCTCTTTTCTTTGACTATCTTTGCCTCTGTCTATCTGTCTGTCTATCTGTCTCATTGTTTAGGATCCCCCTTCCATCACCACCATCATTCCAGCTCTTTATTTAAATAGCAGAACAATCTTATTTTATTTTTTTTTACCAATATTCTCATATAAGGTATGATTTTTAAAAGACAATAACATTTTCTTCTCACCTATCCAGATTGGATAGATCTTCTCACCTATCCAGTGTGGATCCAGATTCCACCTATCTCTACTCATCCTACATTTTCATTTGCCTCATTTTTGGTACTTTATTTTCAGAAATATTTATTCCAGCTGAATTATTTAAAATCATAAAAAACCCACATTGTTAAAATGCCGCACTCAATATCCCAGCAAATTTAGAAAACTTGATGGTGGTCACACATGACATAATGAATGAAGGTCTAGGTCTGGAGTTGGAGGACCTAATGAATACATTGACTAGAATCCCTGATATGTTTCAGTTTTGCACAGCTAACTTTCCATAGAGTGAAAATAATGGCTGCCTTAAACACACAAATGCACACACACACACACACACACACACACACACACATGAGTTCACCTGCCTAATGACAGGCTGATCTTATCTTTTAAACTACTTTTATTACAAACGCTGCTGGTTTAGACACAGTTTTCCATCAACCTCTACCTCTGATGGATGGACTCCTTGGTTCCATCTCACTAGGCAGTCCCAAGGTCATTGAACAGGACCCCTAATCATGTTATTGTGAAACAAAGGGGCAAATTTGTTTCTCTCACTCCCTGCTGAGACATTTGTTTAATTTTTTTAGGCAAAGTGTATGCATATAAACATGTGCATACATACACACATGAACACACAGAGGATCCTTTTACAACAAATATACTCTGCTTCAGTAATTTGATATAGTAGATTATAAGAATTTGAAAAAAAACAGAGACTTAGGATACAGTAATAAGAATGTCAACAATTTGACTGCTAAGAAAAATTAGAATCTTCCCTTTACAGAATGCTTTTTCTATTAAATCTGGTTCTTCAGATGATGTGGAAAATGAAATAGAATGTGAGGAAAGTGCATGAATGGAACTGTATAGTGAAGAGAAGAAAAACTTTGAGTGACATCTAGAAGCATGTCGTTGGGGTCACACTGGGGTTTTGTCCCATGGCAAATTTATAGAGTATCTTTCTCCCTGGTCTTTCCCCCTTTACCAATAGTGTACTCATACCTTAAACTACTTTTATTTATTGCTTTGTAGGCAACTCTCCCATACACCCAGAAGTACGCACACAGACACAAATTTCATTTCTTCTCCTTAGCAGTAGCTTATTATTCATCAGCTGAGATTCTCTGGGGGTATCCCAGGTCTTTGCTTTCTCCTCCTGGCAGTGATATCCAAAGTAAGCCTCTCTCTGACACTATTATCCTCTGCCCCAAGTAAAAAAAATTGCTAGTTGTAACTTTGGTACCATGAAAAGGCTAGGAAAAGCATTCACAAAGTAATAGAGAATAACTTCTCTGTTCTTTCAGGGCATGTCATCCCAGAAGGAAGCCGAGTCCTTCACAAACATGAATTCATTTACTTGAATAATGCTTTTATATAAGCCAATTTTCTTATTTGCACTTGCATAGTTATTTGTATATGAAAGTGTTAAAGAGAAGAAAAAATCATTTCTCCTTTTTATTTCATCCTTTCTTTATACCTATACTGTCAATGTCCCTTTTTGTTTTTGACTGATATTTTATCTTCAACAATCTGGAGTTCTATAAAAATTTAATAATGTTTCCTGGTCATTCTTTAAGACCTTTTTGTTACCTCCTGTATCATATTACCTTTGCATAAGAGATTGTAGCTGAGAATTCCTTTCTGGGCAATTCATTCTTTTCTTTTCAATGCCTCAGTATGATTTTTTTTTCACAATCATTAGATGACAGGTGATTCAATTCAGCATTTCTTCTAGAATGCCTTTAATGTCCAAAGCATCTAATAAAATACACAAGGAACCCCAAGCTTCCACTTCCCTTTGGTACATTTTTAATTATAGGTAGTAGAGTGCTTGGACTTTCCTGTGCTCCTAGAATGTGTTTAATCACCCACAATAGCTTCAGAGGTCCAGCTGCTTCTGTCATCACTCAAACTAAGGAGACTCAGGTGAACCAGTGAGCAAAGTAATCCACATGGGTTTTAACTGTGCTTGTTTAGGATTATAGTCATTGTTAAAAACCTTTCACAAAGTTTTTGATTTGATTTTCTTTTTCAAAAAGAATAACAAAAGGTCAACTAGCTAAGCTTGTTTTTTTCTCCCATCATTATAGATACCAATCATATAAAGAATAAATTAAAATCTTATAATTTATTTTACAGTTTAACTTGGATTTAATGGAATTGGAAAAATGAGACTTTCCAGAAAGTGCTCTTCTATCTTCTTCCATTATTACACTTAAGCCATGAACTTCCATTTGCCTTTGCCTTTAGGCTCCGTGCTAAGCATTTTTAGGGAGTGGTTCTTAATTTCAATCTAGTAAGAAATAGAGAAAAGCTTCCAAGTTGAAGCAAAAAGTAGTCTCCATATAAAAGTTTCTCTTTTTTACATTTAATTTAATATCAAAATCTCTCCCCACGCCAAAATGGACATTTTCGTATACAAATTAAAACAGGAACAGAGAACTGAATGTGAAATTGTGTGTCTATCACATGCAACTTGTTTTAAATTTTCAAATATAGAAAATTATTATCCTTTTGCTTTCAAATTCTTATACTTAACCTATTTTTCTGAACTTATTTTTATTCTCTTGTGTTTATTTTTTTTGAATGCTCCAATGATCCTCTTTTGTTTTTGTAACTGTTATAAGCTCCATTCTCTTCCACCGTCCTAATTCTCTCCAAGTAAAAAATAATAATTTTTAACAAATATAGGTAGCAAAGCAAAACACATCCAAATGTATGCTGTGTCTAAAAATGTATTCCATATCTTACACATGGGCTCTATCATCTATTATTCAGGAGAAGTGTACCTTATTTCATCATCAGTTTTTTTTTTTTTTTAAATGTTTAGCTGATCATTTCATTTGAAAGAGTTAAGAACTTTTTACTTCTCTTTCTATATCTTTGTATCAGTTCATACCGCTCTACTCTGGGTTTTTTTTAAAATAGAACTTTCTTAATTTCTCATGGCACAAATTTTTTTTTATGTTTATCTAGCATAATTTGTCCAGACATTTCAAAATTCTACTTTAATAGACAGAGAGGCTATAAATAGGCATATATATATATATATATATGAGCTCTTCTCTGCTTTCTTTGATCTCTTTATGGTAGAAATCTACTAGTAATATCACTAGGTCAAAGGGTAAGTACCGTTTAGTGACTGCATCATTTTATTTTATAGATCCTCCAATAGTGTTTCAATGTAACTATCTTGTCACTTGTAATTTTCTCTTTGTCATCTTTGTCAATATGATAGATGTAAAGTAGAACATGAGCTTTTTAAAAATATGTATTTTAAAATTATTAATAATTTGGAACATTATTTCCTTTTGCTAATAATAGCTTGGATTTCTTTCTTTGAGAATTATCTGATTATTTCTACTAATGTCTTTCTTAGTACTGACATCATTTAAGGTCGTCCAGTTCCTTGCCTTGATTCTTACCTTTTTGCTATATGTACTCCGCCTAATGAGGAGGATCTTTTGAATTTTTATTAGTGTAGTAGATACCAGAGAAACCTCTTGAATAACATTAATTCAAAAATATTATTGATCAACCAACAAAAAAAATAATTAAATGCCTTCTATATGCCAAGTACTGAGGACATAAAACCATTAGTCTTTGAGGATAGAAAGCTGAAAATGAAATAGTCTCTGCTTTTATGGAGATTATGTTATCTTGGGAAAATCAACTTTTATATACATATTTACATACATATGCATATATGTAGATAGATTAGATAAGTAGACAGATTAAATAGATTGATAGGTAGATAAATAGAGTTTGTTCTGTGATTTCACTGATATAGGGTACCTTGGTAAGGAGCCTTCTTTTACTGCTATAGGTCAGCAACATCTCTGAAACTTAAGCACTTAACATAGTGTCAAACACAAAACACCTAGAACTTAATAAAGGTAGATTGAATGATTGGTTAATTGGGTTAGTCACACCAATGAGAATTTAATTTAATTTAATTCAAGTGAATTGCTTAGGATCTGTATGGATCAGAGGTAAGACTTGAAACCAGATAATCTGGACTCTAAAACTAATTCTCTAAGCCCTACACTATACTCTGCCTGTCTTGCTCCCTAACTCTCACCATCTCTGTTTCTGTCCATTTTTGTCTATCTCTCTCATACACAAATTAACATAGCAAATCAAGGTAGTTTAGGAGTGGCGGGGGTCAGCAATTGGAAGACTTAGGAAAGATTTCACGTAGAAAATAGTGACTAAACTAAGACTTGAAGGAAATAAGGGATTCAATGAGAGAGAGCTGAGGAGATAGAATATTATAAACATGAGAGATGACTAGAGTAAAAACACAGGGAAGGTGCAGTGTTGAGTTTGGGTAAAAGCAAGAATACCAGTTTGGCTGGATCACAGTGTGTGGGAAAGGGAACAATAGAATAATTTCTATCTACTATTGAGAGTGAAATTGTCTTGATAGGGCTTTTAAGAAGATAGAAAGAAGATTAAATTGATTGGGAGTGAATTTAACAATGAGAATTTGAGGATGACATGAGGAATCTACTGGGCAATAGAAAAGAGGCTAACATTGATCATCAAGTTTGGTGAAGGAATAAGATATCTAACAGTGTAAAGTTACAGACAGATCTTATGCCTTTCAAAGAGCATTTAGGTGCTTGCTTTGGCAGCACATATACTAAAATTGGAACGATACAGAGAAGATTAGCATGGCCCCTACGCAAGGATGACACGCAAATTCGTGAAGCGTTCCATATATTAAAAAAAAAAAAAAAAAAAAGAGCATTTAGCCCACTATCCATGCCTATATGCTTGTTTTTCTTATTTTGCTTAGTCTTTTCAAGTTATTAGGTCAGGTTAATGTGTATTAAACACAAATGATCACTCTCAAAGATTCATGTGAGGTATTAATAATTGACAGTGAAGAGAAAGGTATATATAGATCTAAAAACAAATTACTATGGAAAGGTCTATAAAGGTCAGAGAAATATGTTTTAGGATAACAAGAAAGACAGAATAGTGGGATGTGGAGATGAGTGAACATAAGTGAAGTGAACACTAGAGAATGCCCAAGGTACTTCCACTCCTTTTGTCAGAAGTATTAGCATAGATAAGTAGGGCAAGCACTGATAAAGAGACAGTGCAATGGATAATCAACTTCAGTCAGGAAAGATCTGAGTTCAAATTCTGTCTCTAATATATACTGACTATATGAACTTCAGTAAGTCACTTCATGTCTCAGTGCTCCAGATTATTATATCCAAAGCAGGTGCTGATCTTATTAGAGATACTTTATTCACAGAGTATTGCTTAAATCAGCTGTGTCAAACTACAAACCACAATAGGATATGGAGATTTGTGGGCTGCACATTCCCTTAGAAAACCACAAATTAACATTGTCTATGTTGTATTTTTTTTGTCTTGTTAGATATTTCCCAATTACATTTTAATCTTATCTAGATCCACATGGGAATTTAGTGGACTTCATGATGCCCATAGCTCCATGTTTGATACCTTTGATCTGAAACAATGAAATCACATGTCCCTTATCAAGATCTTTTCTTGAAAAAGATTTGAACATGACCTTTCAGATGTAATCTGATGAGGGCAAAGTATAGGGGAAGTAGCACTTTATTCTTGACATTGAGATTTAACTTGATAAAGTGATATATGTGCTATATTTGGAGTTAGACGTAATCTATGTTTTTTGCCTCCAATATTTGCTCCTATCTACAATGAAGGCATTTAAACTAACTTGATGAAATTAAGGCACAGTTATAGAAATTCCTTGATTTAGCATTCTAATAACTGTTTTTACTAAATGAGATTAGTTTGTTATGACTTGTCTTTGATGAGCATAGATGGCTCTTAGAGATTGAGAATGGACCTGATTTCATTAATACTAAAAGGGAAAGCCTAGATGAAGAAATTTCTACCAAAAAATACACTCTGGTACTTTATCTGCAACTTGTGTCTTAGAGATTTGCTTAGCATACTCACAGTTTAAATGACTTGCTTAAGGATACACAGCTAGTCTAGGTCAGAGCTAGAACTTGAATCTAGATTATCTAAGGTTTGAGGTCAGCTTTCAATTCACTCTATCAAGCTGGTTCTTTTGTAGAGATTTATAATTTCCCTTTCTATATGCTTATAGGTTATCTCTTTAATAATATTGTTAAATTTTGCCAATAACTGAGGTTAATATCACTGAACTATAAATTAAAGAATTTATGTTCTGCTATTTTGAAAAATTGTGATAATTTTTTCATGCCATCTCCAATCTTTTAGTATTTTTCATATTTTCCAAAGTTTTCAAAGATCACTAACATCATATCAGATATCACATTTTTAGTTCTTTCATTATCCTGGGTAATTTGAAAATAAAGGAGCAGAGCTTAAATCCCATCTTTGACACTTACTACTTGTGTGACTTTGGGCAAGTCATTTAACTTTTCTCAGTCTAAATTTTATTATGTACAAAAATGAAAGTTGAACTAGGTGATTTCTAAGGTCATTTCTAATAATAAATATATAATCTTGTATAGTTAAACTTAGAGATTTAAAATCATAGAGTGTTCAGGGTACTCCCTTCATGATCTTAATTTTATTTTGGATTTGTTTTAACCTTCTGTGCATAAAGATTATTTGCCTTGGTAAAGAAAATGGTAAGAAAATAAAAGTCAAGTAATACTATCTTTTTATTATGGTCAGTTATTTCATCTGCCCTGGGCAGCTATCGTATCCTTTCTCTTAACTTTATCATAAGTGGAAAAGCCCTTTTATTTTATTTTATTTTATTTTTTTAACGATTAACACTGCACACAATTTAATCTGAATTTTAACACTCCTGACACTATTCTTAGAGGACAATGCTACTCTTTTAGATTCATGTTCATTTTATACCACTGCGATATTTCTTGTACATCTTTGTGGGTTGTTTTTTTTTTATATAAGTCAATTAGTGAGTTCTCTGTGCAATCACACCAGTCCATTTAGATATCTCTTTCTTTTCATTAACAGAATAATTTATAATCATTATATCAAAATTTTGTTTTTTAGAGCATTCCATTCTCCTTGGGTTCACTTTCCCAATAGAATCTTAGGTGATGGGATCATTTCTAATCTATCCCTGAATGCTTTGAAATATCTTTACTCAAAATCAAAATTATACATCAATTTCTCCTTTTTTTTGCTGAGAAATACAAGATATGGTTGGTTCTATTTAACCAGCCTCTTCCTTTGCACTGACTAGAATCATTAAGATTTGTCACTTGCTCTATTTTTTGGAAGACAGAGAAATCTAATAGTGGTGTTTGCAAATTTTTTATGTTCCCTACTATTATTACATATTCTCTAAGACATATTTGTTATTTATTTTATGAAGTTATTATCTATTTTTTTTTCTTTCTGGCCCAGAAGTCTATAGTTCTTACTGTAAAATATCACTTCTGCTTCTCCTTCCATTAATTTCCATCTAATGTTCTCTACCATTAGTTATTTAAGAACATCAAGTTAATTGGCAATTTCACCTTTCTGAAATTACTTCATGTTCTGTTTTTGTATTTATGTACTCAACTGCATGTTTTACTTTCCTGAGTAGGTATTATTTCCTTTGTTTTTCTTTTTTTCTTTATATTTCCATAACATAGTATAATGAAAAACATCACTGCACGTGAAACTACAAATCTATTATTTACAACTTGCTATTCTTTTTAAAGACGTAATCAAGTTATCATGTAAATTTCTTTTTTCCCTTTCTTCCCTCCATTCCTACACATGGCTGCCATTAGACACAAATCTATGTAAAATTATTCTATATATACTTCTATTAATCATTTATTTCTCTTATATCCTCTATAGTTAATTTGGGTATCTATAGTATGATTATAACATAATATTAATAATTACACTATAATTATATTACTTGTAATATTTATAATTTAAATTTATAATTATTATATTTATAACACCATTGTGTTAATATAATTAATAATCATAATAAAAAAATTATTTATTCAAAATTGTTCTTAAACAATATTGCTATTACTATATATAATGTTCTCTTGGTTCTGCTCATTTTACTCTTTATCATTCAATATGTCTTCCCATACTTTTCCAAAATCATTGAGCCCTTCCTTCCTTCCTTCCTTCTTCTTCCTTTCTTCCTTCTTCTTCCTTCCTTCCTTCCTTCCTTCTTTCCTTCCTTCCTTCCTTCCTTCCTTCCTTCCTTCCTTCCTTCCTTCCTTCCTTCGTTCCTTCCTTCCTTCCTTCCTTCCTTCCTTCTTTCTGAGGCAATTGAGGTTAAGTGACTTGCCCAAGGTCATACAAGTAGGAAGTGTTAATTATCTGAGGTCATATTTGAACTCAGGTCCTCCTGACTTTAGCGTTGGTGCAGTCCTATCATTTCTTATAGTATAGTAATATTCCTTCACAATCATATATTACAACTTGTTCAGCCATTCATCAATTGATGGGTATCCCTGCAATTTCTAGTTCTTTGCCAACACAAAGAGAGCTGCTATAACTATTTTAGAATATAAAGGCTCTTTTTCTTTTTTCCAAATCAGCTTTGGAAATAGACCAAGTAGTGGTATTGTTCATTCAAAGGGTATGGATAGGTTAATAATCCTTTGAGTATAATTTTAGATTGCTATCCAAAATGACTGGATCAGTCCACAATTCCACCAACAATGAATTAGTGTCCCATCTTTCCCAAGCTGCTTTGTACATCTAAGGTGCTTAATAAATATTTCCTGAATTGGTTTTTTAATATTCTCTTCTTTAGTTTATGGGAATGCTTTACATGAAAATAACTTTTTGTATAAAATTTTCTGCTCCTTTTTTATATAGTTCTTTTGAATATTATACCTTTTTAGAGTATTGCTGATGATCAGTTATAACCCATTAAATATAAAGTATACCTACGAGAAAGAATTTATTTCTTTATCCTAAGTTTCTATATTTTAAAACATTTGTTATCCATTCCCTCTCTTCCCCTTTAGATTCTTTTCTGATTTATTTTCCCCTGGAAGCACATTTTCTATTAGACTTGGGTTTCATCATTTCCTTTAGCAAAGTAGAATTGTTTGTAATCAGGGATTACCGAGAACTGAAGGTTAACAGAACAAGTGCAAAAAGTCAAAGTGAGCAAGTGGAAAGAACATTATTTAAATAGTTGAATATTGGGTGAAATCTGCACAGTCAGTAAGGGAAAAAAGACAAATTAGGAATGATGGACTAGGAAAATATGAAGAGATTGGGGGACTGAAGATGTGAAAATGAAGAAGACAATGAAATGAAGATTTAGTAAGCAAAAAGATAAAAGACATAGAAGAATAATGGTCAGAGAAGGGAATTTCAGAGTTCAAAAAAGTTCTGCTTTCCATATATAGGCTCTCTTCTCATTTCAATCGAGGTTATTCCCCAAATAAAGGATTCTTTGTGCCTTCTTGTGTGTGATTCTACTATTCACTGAATTCCCTTCTGTGTTCTCAATAGACTTAACTTTGCCTTCTTTTCTTTAGCAAAACTTCTATTGATTTTAAAAGCAGTTTTGCCTGAACTGGGATTGGACCCCAGGAGTGTGAAATCAGTGAATCCACAATTTTAATGTCCGACTGGGACTCCATTAAATAATCTCCTACCTGAATAGCTGTATTTCGGTAAATCTATACTATAGCATCTAATATTACTAGGGAGAAGTGAATAAATTGCTCACTTTTTCATGGAGAGATATTAACTCTTTCTAGGTATGGGGATATTATTTAATACAAAGGCAAAGTTACTTAGTAAGTAGAGCCTAAGCTAAATATATCTGCCAATTGCATTTATCTATAAAGAGTTGCACTATTCTAGAAGGCCTTAATAAAACAATCTATAATGTTTAGCATCTTTACTGTATATGCTGCCAAGGAGAAAGAGTTCATTGCTTAATATACAGATACTCGGTGGGAAGAAGGACGTTGTTACTTGTGATTTACAGAGGAAAAAGCTGACGCACAACAACATCATCTCTACCCAACCATCACCTTGGGGAAAAATTTACTGGCTTCAGAAAATGAACAGTTTCCATGTTCCACTCAGTTAAATATTCTGCATCAAACTTTTGTGTGCAGCTCCATTGGAGGTATATTTCACACAAAGAGGAATAATGTGAGAAGAGAAAAGGGAATTGATTAGCACCAAACTGTATATTTGGAAATGTTGGGCCTTTGTTAAGTTGATATATATAATTTAAAATCCCAATCAACAGCATTTTTTCTTAATTACTTCAGAGCCCATTGGAAGAAAAGAAAGAAGGAAGGAAGGAAGGGAAGGAGGGATGGATCTGCAATGCTAATGTTCAGCATAGCAATTAATTTGTCTAAGTCATTTGCCTTAGAACTCTGCTATTCTGCTCTGTTTTCTAGCACATGGAATAGCAGTATGAAATTGTGAAAGGGGTACCATATTAGGAAAAGGAGACTACAGAATAAGTCCTCACTGACATTTACTATGGGCAAATAACTTACATTCTTTGGATCTCCATTTTTTCATCTGTAAAATTAGAGTATGAGTAGAAAATCTGAAGATCAGTTCAAATGATCTATGGCTCTAAAATATACTTGTATAAATATTGAGTGGATTCCATTTTGCTAGATTGTTAGAGTTTCTATGCTGAACCTATTCAAATTATTAATCTGTTTGAATTCTGCTCCTGAATTCAGGAACGATAGCTCATTCTGCAGCTGTTAAAATTTTTATTTTTTCTTAAGTTAAACATCATGAAAATTTCTAAAGAAGACAAATTTCTGAATTAGATCTTTTCTCCTTCATACTTAGATAAAAGCCCCTTATACTAACAGAACTAGATCATTCTTTGATTGTTATTAGTCAACAAACCTAATGTTAAGTATAAGGGGCTTCATTATTATATAAGCATTTCCATTATTCATATATTTTTCTTCTTGACCATAACTCCTAATCATGAATGATGATTTCATGGGGGTAGAAAATGGAAGTATAGAGAAAAGATTTATAAAATTTTTAGTTGTATAAAATTCACTGAAAAGTTTGCCTACTTCAAAATGAAATTCAATTTAATACTCAGTACTTCAATATTATAGGCCCCTTAAAAATTCAAGCATTTCAATTAAACTTGCAAGGTTTTTAAACAATCATTACTTAGAAGGTGAAAATAATATAGATTACAAATAGAATGATGTTTTCTTTTAATTATTGGAGATAAATGCAGCACAATGAAAGATTTAAGAAATAAATACTCAAATGGATATATAATCTCATTGATTTGGATATTACCAATCTGATTCTTATAATCTTTCAAACTCTTCCAAAATTAGAATGATGTATAAGAAACAAAGTAATTATAATTATTTTTATAGTCTAAGGCAGCAAGAACTTTAGCAAGGTAACAATAATCTGATGAACTAATCATGGAGAAGGAGCATCCCTAATTCCAAAGGAATTCTTTGAGCACTACTTCCTCTACCAGACCTCGTACTCTACCTGGACTACGTAATGTAGCCCACTGGTTTGTGCTCTGGGAGTCTCTAGGTAAATGCCTCTTCATGATTAATTGAGCTACTCTTCAGAGAATAGAATTAATCTGTTCTTGAAGCCTTTCTAGTTTGGTAGAATCTTCTAGAATTGGAATTATACTAGCACAGCTTTTAAGAACCCAGATATATTTCTACATTATGATAGACTTTTGTGGAAAACTTCTATGTGTACTTAATGTCTATATCTACATCTGTGTCCTATTTATATTTATATATCAATATAGAATTATATATGAAGTTTTCTAAAGGAGAAATACAAACTATCAACTTGGATAAATACTTAAAATAATCACATAAAAGCAAATTAACTGATAATTGTATCTATCAAGTTAGAAAAGATAGTAAAATATGGGAAATCTTTTTTTTTGGAAGGGTTATGATGAGACAGACATAATTCATTGTTCAGTTATTGAAAATATTTTGAAATTAGGCAAAAGAAATTGTAAATTGCTTATGCCATCTGACCCTCATATTATACTATCGATTTCAAGGAGGTTATTGTTAGCAATAAGAGAATAAAAACAAAATCAATCATAGCAGCATTATTTGTAATAAAAAACCACTTGAAACAAATATTTATCAAAATGAGAACCTTGTTTTCTCTCAACTGGAATGTGCAATTCTTGAGAAACAGAAACAATTTCATTTCTTGCAGTTCTACAGGCAGAACCTAGCAGGCATAATGCCTGCCACATTGTTAACATTTAAATACTTTCTGATTCAACTGATTGATTGAATGGCTGAATGCATCCTAAGTATAAAATGGAATAGAACATTATGGTCTCATTAGGAATGAAAAAAATTCAAAAAATCATAAAAAAGACTGGTATGAAATGCTGTAGACTGAAGAAATCAAAGTTGAAAGAAAAATATACACAGTGAGGGCAACAATGTAAAAAAAAAGTCCTAACAAAATTGTAAATACAAAAAAAAAATTAAATTGGAAAAAAACACCAGTTAATATTAGCACCTTACTATTGAAAGAAAATACATATTCCTTTTTTCTGTAAACAGCAAACCAACTGTTTTGGGGCAACCTATTTTTTAGGTAGAAGTGAGCTGAAACCAGCTTAAACTTGATTGTTAAATTTTCAATGTGAGTTTTTATGCCTCTGAAATTGGCAAATGTTATAAATCAAAGATTGATCTGTAATTTTGTTGATTGTATAAACTTAAGAAAGAGATGGAGAAAATGTCAGTAATATACATTAAGGTCAAATATGTGTCCTATGTACCTATTGGGGAAATAGGGGGAGGGAGCTGTTTGTTAAACATTTACCAGCTCACTCCTGTTTGAGTTTGGGTGTTTGTTGGCACTTTTGTGCCAAAACAAAATGTATCCACAAATTATTTTAAAATACATTAAGAATTAAAAAGATAAATTAATAGAAGATCATAATACAGAATCTTATGATAGTAATATATTCAAGAAATACTTAGAATATCAAACATACACTACATATATTTATATATACATGCATATCTATCATATAAACATATAACCACTGTGTTTATATAATACACATTCTATGAATATCTTGGTGATAAAACCCCAGATTAATCCTTCTAAATGTAGAAAGTGTATCTTTTGAAAATGAATACATCTTTTTCATTGTTACAACTGGGAAGTCAGGCTTGGAGCAGACTACATCAGGAAATGAATCATATATATTTTTGTGACCCTGGGCAAGTCATTTAACTCCAATTGCCTCAGGAGGGGAAAAAAAGAAGATGAACTTATCTCACAGGAATCACAAACTGATTCAAGAAGAATATTCTCCTTACTTTAAAACTTCTCCAATCCACAACTGACCATTATAAATTACACATTAAATACAAAATGCTTTCTGGGGTATTTTCATCTTATGAATATAAAATAGATATGTTCCAGCTAGGAGTACAAAATCATTTTAAAAAGAAAAGAATAGTATTAAAGAAATACAAGGTATTTTAAGAATAACAGGTACCGGTTGCATTGTACAAGTGACCTACTTATATTGGCAGATCTGAAATATATTTCTTCAATATTGATACCTTATACAATACTTCACATCTATATTATTTTACAAAGTGTTTTTAATATTCATTATTTTATATGACCTTCTTAACAATACTATGAAGTAGGTAGAGAAGATATTATTATCCTTACCTGACAGATAAAAAATCCAAGCTGAAAGAGATGGTGTAATTGCTCAAGGTCAAATAGCTCATAATTGACCTGGTCAAGGTTTGAAACCAGAATTTCCAATTATAAATTCATTGTGCTTTCCACTATGCTCCACGCTGGCATTCTTCTATCACATAAGAAGCTTATACCTTCATAGTCTATTAGGAGACTAATTCTATTACAACTGTATTTTTAAATTTAATACACTTTAAGAATAGTTAGGTTTACATCATACTAGCTAGAATTTACATAGCATTTTAAGGCTTGTAAAGCATTTATATGTATTATTTCCCTTGATCCTTACAATAAACTTATTATTATTCTCATTATTTCAGATGAAGAAACTGAGGTTTACTGCCTAGGATCACATCAAACTAATCAGTGTCTGAGACAGGATTAGATTTCAAGCCTTGGTAACTATAAGTTCAGTATACTACTCATTACAGTGCCTCACTATCATCTTATCTTATCTCTCCCCTTTCCCAAAGAGCCATAATTTTTTTAAAATAAAGAATAACAGAGAACAGAAAAAAAGCTGTTTTAGTAAAATTAAATAGCACATCAGTTGAATCTAATAGTATAATCAGTATTTCTCATCCATAACCTCCTACTTCTTCAAAGAAGGGAGCAAAGCATATTTTCCTATTTCTTCTTCAGGGACAACTTTAATTAGATTACTTCTCCATCATTTCAATATCTTTTTTGTATTCTTTCTATTTTTGTTGTTTTAGTCATACTGTGCATACTATTTTTCTCTATGTATATCACTAACTAATCACTGACAGGGTCAAGGGTCAGACTCAAATTTTTGCTTATTTTGTAATAGTTAACATAACTTTTACGCTTCTCTGTATTCATACGAATCATTAGTTTTGGCACAGTAAAATTACACTGCATTACATATCATTACATGCCATAATTTATTTAGCCATTTCTCAATCAATAGACTTTTTTTCTAATTTTTAAAAATTTTGCTTCTAAAAAAAAGTGCTACTATAAATATCTTTGTGTATACAAGAACTCAATTTTACCTTTGATTTTCTTAGGGCATGTACCTAGGAGGGAGTTATCTGGATCAAAGAGTTTGGATATTTTAGTTACTTTATTAGAATAATTTGATTCCCAGAATGATTGGACCAATTTACATGTCTACTAACAATGTGTTAGTCTCTTTCTGCAGCCTCTCTAAGACTATTTTCATCTCTTGTCCTCCTTGATAATTTTCTGTTATGCAATATGTGTATGCAAACCTTAAAGTTTTTTGGCTTGCATTTCTCTTATTTGTGTATATGGTTATTCAAAATTTTTCTTTTGAGAAGTTTGTTCATATCTTTTGACTACTTATCTATTGAGGAATGATTCCTGGTCTTATATATGCAATGACTTGATATATACATGGTGAAATATCAAACTCTTATCAGAAATATTAGAAGCAAACTTTTTCCTCCTTCAATTGATTCATTTCCTTCAAAACTTGGCTGCATCAATTTTGATTGTAGTGACACTTTTCGATATCATGTTTGATATCGAAATCATGTATGATTTTCATGCAATTGAAATTATTTTATCTTTTTTTTTTTGGTTGCCTCTATTCCTTCTCTATTTTTGAATTTTTCTCCTCTGAAAGATACCAGATCTAGGTCTTTTTCAATTGTTTTTTATTCTATGATTGTACAGGGCTGGAACTCTGAGAAATATGCTTGAAACAAGGTATTAACTCAATGGAATTGATGAGATAACGGTTCTCTAATTCACATATGTACTTATGTATGGCGATGCAATGGTTCTCTAGGTCACACATAATCTGTATGCTGTAATGATGCAATTACAATAAGATATATAAAGGCTAAGAAGGACTGGAAGAGAGACATTCTAACTTTGACTAGCCTCGTGGAGGCTGTCCTGCCTCCTGCCCTCTTGCACTAAGATCAAGTCTGGTCCCAAGGTCCTCCAGAAAGCTAGCTGCAAAACTACATGTGACCTTTAATATTCTTGTATCTATTTTGAACTGATTTTTATATATGCTTTAAGAAGTTGGTTAATTTCTGCCAAATTGCTTTCTAGTTTTCCAGCAGTTTTTTAAATCACATGTAGAGTTCCTTTGTAACTCATACTCTTTGTTTTAGTAACTTTTAGCTTATTAGTTCCTGATTCTTCATTCTCTAGTTTGTTCTTTGATTTACTTTTCTATTTTTTAATCAGTCTCATTTTTCTAATGACCTAAAATATAGGTTTGGTATAAAGCACTGGTAGAAATTTAACTGTTCTCTAGACAGAGAATTTCAAGTATTGGAAATAACATGCTTGGGAATATAGAATAGATCAGTGTTATGAAGCAAAGAGGGTAAAACTAGAGTAGCTACAAGTTGTGAAACCAAGCCTCAAGGGCTAAACAAAAGGGTTTAAATTTGACTTGTGCAGTAGAAAACTACTGATGATTTCTGAGCAAAATAGCATAAAAAGCCAGATTTATATGTGAGAAATATTATTATGATCTTGATTAAAAGGATAGATATATCCTTTATAAGCTTATAAGTGATATAGAAAATATAGTAGAGAAGCAAAAGAGTGGTAAAAATTCAAGGTCTTTTGTTGATGGTTCATTTACTTTTATGTTATATTTAATACAGATCTTCTTGTAGTCAAGCAAAACGAATTCTTACATTATCTGAGCCAAAAAAATGTATCTCATTTTGCATTTTAAATTTATTTTGCTTGATGATGCATATTTATTTTCAAAACTTTTTTTTCAGTTCAGTGAGAAAGCATTGTTTTGTCCTTCATTTTTGAAGAGGACCAATGGCATTACAGGATGATGTCTTCACTTGTACATGAATTGGATTTAAGTGAGGCAGAATTGCACAGTCATCAGCTTCTTGTCTCTTTTGGAGTCATTGAACTCCAGTTGTCAAGACAAAAGTTAAGATGACTAATAATGGCCTGGAATGCAGTGGATTACCTTGGCATCTTTAATGTTTGATTAAGCTCTAAGTATTCCATGGTACTTGCTTCAGTTGCCTTCATGGACATTGGGACAAATTGTTCTTATCTGCCCATTTTATCAGGAGAAAATATTCACCTGATTTGGATAGACACTGCCTCAAGTCATCAACAGGCTTTAAGCTGGGTGAGAATATAGAAGCGAGATAAAACAAACACTTGCAAATGAGAAAAAAATTGACCAAATTAAAATTTTTAAAGTGAACACTTAAGTCAAAGTTGAGACCATTTTTCTAACTCCCATTTTTGCCACTAGGAAGCCTTATGAACTTGGGAAATTCACTTTCCTTTGGATCTCATTTTCCCCTAAGCAAAATGACAGAAGTGGGTCACACTTTATGATTTTGTGAGATATGGAACCAGGCACAAAGAGATTAAGTGATTTACTACAGAGTAACCAAGATTCTGTAACCAAGATGGCATCATCTGATTTTAATCAAAATTCTTTTTTACCTATAAATGTTATCAATAGACATTTATTAAAAACTCACTACATGTCAAGTGCTGTCTTAAATGCTGGAGGTATAAAGGAAATGGGAAAACAATTACTGTTCAGAAGGAACTTAAATTTTAATTGACTCCCCAAAAACTATTTTGATGACCTAGAAAAAATAACAACAAAGTTCATATGGAAAAACAAAAGGTCAAGAATTTCAAGGGAATTAATGAAAAAAAAATCAAATGAAGGTGGCCTAGCTGTACCAGATCTAAAATTATATTATAAAGCAGCGGTTACTAAAACCATCTGGTATTGGCTAAGAAATAGACTAGTTGATCAATGGAATAGGTTAGGTTCAAAGGACAAAACAGCCAATAACTTTATCTAGTGTTCGACAAACCCCAAAACCCCAGTTTTTGGGATAAGAATGCATTATTTGACAAAAATTGCTGGGAAAATTGGAAATTAGTATGGCAGAAACTAGGCATTGACCCACTCTTAACATCGTACACCAAGATAAGGTCAAAATGGGTTCATGATCCAGGTATAAAGAATGAGATTATAAATAAACTGGAAGAGCATAGGGTAGTTTACCTCTCAGACCTGTGGAAGAGGAAGGAATTTATGACCAAAGAAGAACTAGAGATCAGTATTAACTACAAAATAGAAATTTTTGATTATATCAAATTGAAAAGTTTTTTGTACAAACAAAACTAATGCAGGCAAGATTAGAAGGGAAACAATAAAGTGGGAAAACATTTTTATAGTCAAAGGTTCTGATAAAGGCCTCATTTCCAAAATATATAGAAAATTGACTCTAATTTATAAGAAATCAAGCCATTCTCCAATTGATAAATGGTCAAAGGATATGAACAGACAATTCTCAGACGAAGAAATTAAAACTCTTTCTAGCCATATGAAAATATGCTCCAAATCATTATTAATCAGAGAAATGCAAATTAAGACAACTCTGAGATACCACTACACACCTATCAGATTGGCCAGAATGACAGAATGACAGTGAAAGATAATGCGGAATGTTGGAGGGGATGTGGGAAAACAGGGACACTGATACATTGTTGGTGGAATTGTGAACACATCCAGCCATTCTGGAGAGCAATTTGGAACTATGCCCAAAAAGTTATCAAACTGTGCATACCCTTTGATCCAGCAATGTTACTACTGGGCTTATATCTCAAAGAGATACTAAAGAAGGGAAAGGGACCTGTATGTGTCAAAATATTTGTGGCAGCCCTGTTTGTAGTGGCTAGAAGCTGAAAAATGAATGGATGCCCATCAATTGGAGAATGGTTGAATTAAATTGTGGTATATGAATGTTATGGAATATTATTGTTCTGTAAGAAATGACCAGCAGGACGAATACAGAGAGGATTGGTGAGACTTACATGAACTGATGCTGAGTGAAATGAGCAGAACCAGGAGATCATTATATACCTCAGCAACGATACTGTATGAGGATGTATTCTGATGGAAGTGGATTTCTTCGACAAAGAGAAGATCTAACTCGGTTTCAATTGATCAAGGATGGACAGGAGCAGCTACACCCAAAAAAAGAACACTAGGAAATGAATGTAAACTGCTTGCGTTTTTGTTTTTCCTCCCGGGTTATTTTTACCTTCTGAATCCAATTCTCCCTGAGCAACAAGAGAACTGTTCGGTTCTGCACACATATATTGTATCTAAGATATACTACAACCTCTTTAACACGCATAGGACTGCTTGCCGTCTGGGGGAGGGGGTGGAGGGAGGGAGGGGAAAAATCGGAACAGAAGTGAGTGCAAGGGATAATGTTGTAAAAAATTATCCTGGCATGGGTTCTGGCAATAAAAAGTTATTAAAAAAATTTTTTAATTGCGATAACATGTAAATGAATCAGTACACAAAAAGAGGAATGCAGAGTAATTAGATGATATCTTTAGAAGGAAAGCACTAGCATCTGAGGGGACAGAGGGAAGTTTGCAGAAAAGGCCACCAAAGAAAGGAAGTAGCATTTGGGCTGAGTCTTTAAAAAAAAAGCCTGGAATTCTAATAAGTTCAGGTTTAGAAAGAAAGCCATCTCAAGAATGAAAGATAGCCTTTCTAATGACTTAGAGGTGGATGATAGAACACTTCTGTGTAAGGAACAATAAGCCATTCCATATAGATTGACCATAGAGTATATGGAAGGGAGTCATATAAAAGACTAGAAATTCTAAACAGAAAGCTTTAAAAGCCAAACAGGAGTTAATAGTTGATCCTAGAAGGAATAGGAAGTCATTGGAAATACACACTTTCTATAACAAATGTGATGATAAGTATACAATATATAGTCTGAGGTGCTTTTGCTAGGTTTCCCTTTCAAATATTCTAAGATTCTTCTTATAATTATTCCAAGAGAAACATCTATATGGAGTATTGGACTTAACTGTAACCTGGTTTTTTTTAAGTGCTCTGGAATTTCAGCCAATCTAAATCTCTTGAAGGAGCTCATGTTAGCCACTGACCCTTGAAAGGACATTACACTTTTAATTGTAGAACATGACCCCCATCTTGAACTGATCTACCTTCTTATCTTTACAGGCTTACTAAGGCAAAACTTTTAGACAAAGAACTCTTAGAACATAGAACATATATAGAATTAAGGTTCTTAGACAAAGATTCATGAGAAGATACAAACAATCGTGGCATGGGATTAAAAGGCATAGGCATGTTGGATGATAAGCACCATTGGCAATAGTAGCTACATCCTCAAGATCACAGATTCAGCAAATTATCAGAGTAAGTATCTTGTATGTTTAAGAGATGTTAATTATGTAATTTCTCAGTGATGTGCTCACCACTTGCTTTGCTACCCCTATTCTAGGCATGCTGTGTACCATTTTTTTCTCTCAAGGATATTCAAGTCTTCAGTACAAGATGGTTAAATTAGTAGCTTCCACCACTTCCCTCACTATTCAGGATGGAGTCATACTGTGTTATTTTACAGTTACACCCATGTATGCAAGAGACATAATGGAACACTTTATTTATTCATTCATTCTTTCATGTTCATTCATTCACTTAAAATGAAATCTTTAATTTTCTCTAGATCTATATTTCAGTATTACTGGGTAGGATTTTCCTCCTGAGGAAACTTCTTCCCACCAAGAGAAATCAGTTACTCTTCTGCAACTAATAATCTTAAAGAATTATTTGGGGTATTAAGCGATTTGGTCATTTTCCCAAGTTCACATTGAAATAGAATTTGAACCTTGCCCTTTCTTTCTCTAATTAATGCAAAGGTTGCTTTTTATCCTATGCTTGGAAGCCTCTCTTTCCAAATTCTTTTAGACTTTTAGAATTCCCTGGCTTCTTTCAAGACTTAGCTCAAGCACTATTTCCTTCAAAAGGTCCTTCTTGGGCTTCCTACTGCTAGTGCCTTCACCTCTAAGGCTTTTTTCCTTCCAATCTATTTATTTTGTATGTACTAATTTAAGTATCCTTTCTCCATTAGAATGTAAGCCCTTGAAGGTGGGCAAACTTTTCCTTTGTAACCTATATACATGATTATAACATGTACTTGGAATATAGTAAGTGCTTTACAAATGTAATTAATTAATTCAACCATTAATTGTCTATGCTTCTTCTCCTGAATTCATTAAAGTTGCTTCATATTCACTTTTACAATAATCTGTCTTCAGTCTGTATATAGATTCCTCATCCACCCATCCCCTGTATTCTTCCTATACCACAGATCTTTGTTTAAGGCTCATGTGTTTACATTACAAAAATTCCCATAATGGCCATGGACTAGATAATATGTCACAAACTCAGCATCCCACAGTTGTGTATCCTCCATAAAATTCACCTTAACATCATTTCATTGGATAGAATATACACAAACTTCCCAAAATTCAGTCAAGGGGCCGAATTACCCTTTTGTCATAATCTCCCCTTTCTCACCTCTCTTGAAGTCCTAGTGATCAGGATTAACTTTTTGAATAAGGTAATGTAATCATCTATATGGTTTGATTGGAAAGGGGGCTATCATTGTCAAAATACTTCCCTTTGATGGGTGCCATAATGAATGAAATTTTACCATTAGAGTTTAATTTCTTTGAATTCTTCTCTCCACTTAAAAATCCCAATATTTCTGATGTGATCTATGATATGGGGTTTGTCACCCAATGATGGCAGGCACCAAAAGTTGGGGTTTGGACATGTGAAGAATTCATAATGGCCATTCTGTTTAGCAAAAGGTAGATTTATTTAGGGGAGTAGGTCACAGACAAAATGAAGGGATACAACAGACACCCGGAATGGCAAATAAGGAAAGACAAATTCCTTAGTGGAACTCACAATTACCCATTAGAAAGGGAGCACCCTATAAAGTGTAAGGAGGAGAAGTGGAGTTGAGAAGCATAGTGGATAGGGGGAGATACAAGGTGGTATGGGGAAGGGAGGTAAAAGGAGAAAGACACCATGAGACAGAGTGACCATCGGTTGTTTTATAGGGCAAATTGATCCTCAGAGACATGACTGGGATTCCTGACAGGACATGACAAGGTGAGACTGCTCTAGACCTTTAAGAAGGTGGGTTTTAGGAGTTTGACATATCTTGGATTTCAGTTGGACCACCTCCTCAAAGGATGGAATCACGGAGATAAATTGATCTCTAAGTGACCTGACATAAAAATTTAGGGCCTCCTCCAGGAAAAAAAAAAAAAATTCTTAGAGTTAGGAAAGATTTTAAGGGACCATATGGTCCATCTTCTTATTCCAACCCAATTAATCAAAGCAGGAAAAAGCACCAAAATTGGAGGGGAAGGACAGGAACTGAAAGTGGGAAAAAGACAGTGACAGAAAAGGTTAGGATCTCATCTACTATGCAATATAATCCAGAATTAACCCCATCAAGAAGATCAGAATATAATCACCCCCTGTCCAAGGGGAAAGTGAAAGTTAAGGTTCTTCTTGAGTTGAGCTCAGTTCTGACCAAAAAAAAAAAAAAAAAAAAAAAAAGGCTAATAATAGTCAGAAGTGTGCTGGGGTTGCTCATAACCAGTTCTCAGAAGACCCCTAGTTAAGTTTTTGGTGTGAGCATTTATATCTTGAAAATCCTCAAATGCTACAAATAGTAGCATTTGTATTATTAGTTGTCTAGACTTAAGAAATTGAGAAAATTTTAATAATGCAGATTAAATTTAAAAGTGTGTTTTGCATACATTCTTCCCCAAGGAAACCAGTTGTTAAACATTTACTAGCATGTTCCTGTGAGAAATGAATGGGCATTTGTTTGGTTTCCACAGTTGTAAATGTTGAATTGGAGAAATGGGATTTGTGTTGGGGGTTTGAAATCTACAGGGACATGGGAGAGTGGTCAGGGATGGAGGTTACCTTCCCCAAAAGAAAGTACGAATGTAAACTCCTTAGGGGCAGGGACTGGATTTTGTAATCAGGAGTGATTACTTGGAATTTGAAAAGAATCTTTTGTTCTTTGCCCCTAACTTTCCTCTGAAATCTTCCCCTTCTAATGGAAGTTCCTTGGGATCAGGGACTGGATTAAGTGGGAAACATCCTGCCCTATTAAGCATTTGATAGCTTCAGGCATTCTTAAATCACATTTTTAGAAACTACTCTTTAGAAACCTCAGCCACTAGGGAAAGGAAACTAGAGGTTAGGGAAGGGAGCTAGCTCGAATTAGGGAATAAAAAGGGATTACCCCTTGCTTGTGAGGGTGTCTTTCTCTCTCAAACCGCACTGAGTGTCAGAGAATGCATACCTTTTCTCATGTGAAAGAAATAAATTCCTTTTTGCCTTTCCTAAGACAAGTCTCTGGTTAATTGAAGGGGGAGCAATGATCCTTACCACACACTCCTGACTAAATATTTCAAGTGGTCAGGGTTACCTGTAGTAACCCAAACAGATGCTAACCCCAATAATACTGATGAGGTTCAGAAAGGAAACCCCAGGAGGTTGAAGTCACAGACCAGTATTGTGAGGTGTCTCAAAAGAATTTGCAGGCTTGAACCCATCTCCAAGTCAAAGGGCAAAGTTTGCTGTAATTGTAATGCCACTTGAAGCAGGCTAAATTCTAAAAGCATTTAACAAAGAACCAGGAGCAAGATGACAAATATATAGGAAAAGACTGAGAGATCCAATTCTTCAAGTCTCTGATAATGTTAATTTTATAACCCAGAAGTAGGATTGAGGAGTAGTCTATTAGCTATAGTCCCAGGAACTTGATTACTGTTATATTTCCCCTAGAAGCTATACCCTCTTAATACCATTTATGGTATTAAGAGTTATTCAAAGCATACCATAGTCATGTACACACATGATTCACATACACATGTCAGGCCTGGAAGCATAAGATATTAGTGGCAGAAGGTACTTTTAAAATAGACTCTATTTCCCAAATAAGGAAACTGGGACCAAGAAGAGAGTAGGGAACTTGCTCCAGCTCATACAAGTGACAAAGCCCTGAATATTCTGGGTTTCCTCACTCTCAAGTTAACACATCTAGAGTGTTTCTCTGAAAGAGGGGGAGTTAAATAAAATTCTTTATTTCCTTCTTACCAAGGAGTAGCTAGGTCAAATATAAGCATGGCTAGCTTTGGGGGTTTGCGAAAATTGATTTGTAGATTCAAATGAATATTTAATCTGGGCATGATAGAATTGAGAAGCAAATACAGGATTCACAGTTCTTTATTCCACATTTTAATAACCCCGTAGTCTTCACTGCTGCTGAACGTCAGGTTTCTATCATGGAGATTAATAAGGAATTAAATAAATCCTTAAATTTTTTTCTTGAGACTTACATCTTATGTTTTAAAGAATTTTTGTTGTTCAGTAATTTTTCAGTTGTGTCTGGCTCTTCAATGAACCCATTTGGGGTTTTCTTGGCAAAGATACTGGAATGATTTGCTATTTCCTTCTTCAGCTCATTTTATAGATGAATTACATAAAGTTATTTAAAAAAAAACTCATAGAGACAACATGATTGCACTTGAACTGGCCTTGCATTTTGATTATTGTTAACAGAAGAATTCAGGAACAATACACTTCAATTTCCACAGTAATTACAGCATATCAACAATGCTGCTAGGCTTAGACAATTTTTAAAATATCTCACAGAAGCACAAGGAAGCAATATCCTCCAAGAATAAAAAGCACCTCCTTGATTTCTATGTATTGCTGACATGGAGAGTAGTGGAAAAAGTATTGGATTTGGAATTAGAAATCCCGAGTTTGAATCCTGATTCCTATTTGTTGTGTTTCTTTGTCAAGACACCTCACTGTTAAAACCTCAGCTTCTTTTTCCTCCTTTGTAACATGAAGGTTCATTAAAAGATAGTTTGTATCTATTCTAAATTGTTGCGATATTATATCATGAGCTCCCACCTCAGTTCTTTCATACAATTATACTCTGAATTCCAAGGACTTTTCATCAAGAGGATGAATAGAAATTTTTTTTTCCAGTTTTCTGTGGGACCATGTCTTTATCTTCATGTTGGCCATTGTCTGTCTTGCCACTGCTGCTGCTGCTCCACCCTCCAAACCTGGCCGACAGAGAAGGGTGAAGTTTCCTAGACTCTGGCTGTCATCCTCATCTACCCACACTCTACTTCCCAGTAGCCTTAAATTATAGCCATGGAACCCCTAGTTTAACTTTAACTTTAGCTTGCCTACAACTATTCTTTGGCCATTTACAGATTATGTTTCCTGTAATCCAATTCACTTCTTCCAGTTTTCCTTTATGTGTTCTCTTCTACCATTAAAATAAAAGATTCTTTTGCTTGAATTTTTTTCTCTTTGACTGACTCCCTCTCTCCCTCCCCACAGTGCAGGACCTGGTATATTGTAAGCTTAATAAATGCTTTAATTATCTATGTATGTGATCCTATTCCTAGTGTGCAGAAAAGCTTTGACCTAATTCATTTCTGATTTGGGTCAGTTTTAGGAGCAACCTGGTTCTTACCCCCAAATCTCTCTCTCTTTATGCCTGTCTCTCCCCCTCTCCCTTCGCTTTTCCTCCCCTCTCCCACTCTTCCTACTCTGCATTCCTCTCTCTTTTGGCTCTCTTTCTTTCCTTCTCTCCCTCCCCTTTCTTCTTGTTCCTCTCTCTCCTTCCTTTGTCCTTTCTCCTCTTTCCTTCCTTCCTGTCTCTCCCTCCCCCTTCTCTCCTTGCCCTCTCCTGGGGGCTCATCGTATTGATGCTAAATAGTGCAGATCAAACCAAATCAGCATAGCCCACTGAAGCTTAGAATTCCTGAGGTCAAGAGATCTGCTGTCCTCAGTTGTCCTGATTGCAGGGCTACAGCTGAGCACCACCACAGCAAGTTCAGTTTACTCTTAAACATTATAGATACAAAAATAAAGATTCTAAATATTATATTAATTATAATCTAAAAATAATGGCGGGGGTGAGAATATGGTGGCTATAGGATAAATAGCAGGAATCATGGTGGGGTTTTTTTTTTTTCATTTTTAAAGACATTTCAATTTTGCCTTAGCTAGTGACAATTTTCCCTGTAAAATAAAAGTTCAAAGCTGGAAGCAACCTTTGATCTAGGAGAAATCTCCTACTCCTTTTGAATCCCATTAGAAACCATTTATTCCAAAACTTCTTACTCCCTTCTATATTATTCATTTAGAAATCAAGTCATAGATAAGGAAAGATATTTGCCTAATGTCACACAGTTTGTTGATAGCAGTTAAGACTAGAAATAAGGTGTTTTGACTCCTACTTCAAATTGCTTTCCACTATAAAATTCATCCCAACAAGAATATTTTCAGAAGGTCATGCTAGCAATAACTGTGACCATTAGTTTCATAAAATGTATTTTTATCCTACAAAGCAGATTTCTTGTTTGTATGTATTTATGTTTGTGTGTGTGTATGTATGTGAGCGTATTTGTGTTTTGTTCTGAGACTAGGTCACCCTGTTGCCCAAGCTAGAAATTGAGAAGCCACTCACAGGTCCAACCCTCTTGCTGATTGACGCAGAAGTTTTGACCCCTTCTCAGGTCTGAGGGTACTGGTACCAGACACATGACTAGCATTACTCAATGCAGCTCAGAACTCCTGAGTTCAAGGGATTCACGTTGAAATGATTATAGGCCTGTGACATCATAGGCAGAACAGTCAATCTTTTACAATTAAGTGGGGAATAATAAATATTGTAGGAGGTAGCTGGGTGGTGCAGTGTTTAGAATGCCAACCCTGGAGTCAAGAGGACCTGAGTTCAAATGTGACCTCAGATACTTTCCCTTGAGGCACAGATACTTACTAGCTTTGTGTTCTCAGGAAAGTCACTTAACCCTGTTTCCCTCAGTTTCTTCATCTGTAAAATGAACTGGAGAATGAAATGTCAAGCCACTCCAGTATCTTTGCCAAGAAAACGCCAAATGGGGTTCATGAAAAATCTAACATGACTAAAAAATGACTATACAATCCCCTGTGTAATTCCTTTTCATTCTTATTTATCCCTTTAAAGTTCTCCTTTTTAAAAAATGGGAAAAAAAAAAAAAAACCCACCACAACAACTTTTCTATTCATTCTGTAGTCTTTAGGGACTGTCCCTTACGAGGTCAAGTCTCCACTGACAGTAACACTTATGCAGAGTTGCCTCCAGTAATTACCCAGTGGCTGGTTTCTTTTCCTCAAAAGCCTGCCATAGTCTGTTCTTGCTAAGTATTCTATTCAGCTTCTCTCAGCCTAAATGGATGACATAATGCTTGGAAGGAGTCACAAAAATGTGAATTAATAGTAACTGAGTTGGTGCCTATCTCCATAGCATAGTTTCCCTTTTCTTTTAAGTGTTCATGGCAATTGTATTTAGATATTTGGAGCCTAGTCTCTCAATCAGTTTAAGATATTCTGTATTTATCTCATTGTCCTTGCATTACAGTGCAGGTAACATTCGTTCTGTTTTCATATAAACTCGGGGAGTATTTGGAGAGTATAACAGTGTTTCTGTCCAATACTCTTTACTGGTACAATTATAGTCTAGAATTTGGGCTGCTAGCATTTTAAGCTTGTTTGTCTGATTAAGGATTAAGATAGAGCTAAGTATTAGTAAGGCTCCTGGTACAGAAGTCGATGTTCCTAGCAATGGTTGCTTATAAAGGAAATCTTTTCAAAATCAAGCTTAGAGCCCTGTAGTTTTCCCTTGAGGCACTGGATCAGAATGGTTCCATATATCTCAGTTCCTTCATCATGGGATGAGTGGAATGAGGGGATTTGACAATTCAATTCATTTTTAATATGTACAACAACAACAATAACTAATAGTTAACATTTATATGAGGCTTACTATGTGCCAGATACTGTGCTAAGTTCTTTAAAATTATTATATCATTTGATCCACACAACAACCTTGAGTGGTAAATACTATCATTATCCCCATTTTACAGTTAAGGAAATGGTGACTATGTAAAAACAAATGGGATTTTTATCTATAGTTATCTAATGACAATCTGTTACTAAGAACAAATTATTCATTCTCCATTTAGTAAATGGAAATAATAATAAAACACAGGGATTTTCTCTAATTAGAAGGTTCTCAAGAATATATTCTCTTTTTTCACTAAATGGCATTTTATTTTTTTCAATTACAGTTATAGTTTTCAACATTCCCTTTTTAAAAATATTTTTCTCCCTTCCTTCACTTCCCCATTCCCAAAACAGCAAGCAATCTGATATATGTTATACATATATAACATTTTAAACATATTTAAATATTAGTCATGTTATGAAAGAAAAATAAGAATAAAAGGGGAAAAAAAAACATGAGAAAGAACAAACTCCCAAAAAGTGAAAATAGTATGTGTTGAGCCATATTCAGACTCCACAGTTCTTTCTCTGGATGTGGATGGCATTTTCCATCTCAGGTCTATTGAAATTGTCTTTGATCACTGTATTACTGAAAAGAGTTAATTCTGTCATAGTTGATGATCACAGAATTCAAGTCTATATTCTCAATTTTAATTTCTTTCCTGAGCCCCAGAACCACATTTCCAGTTGTCTGTTGTCCATCTAGATGTCTTTTCTATTCCAGAAATTCAGCATATTCCCAATCTGAGTAGTTTTTTCTTCCAAAACTATTCTCCTAATTCCCTTATTCTGATTTACTACCACACTAAATTTCCCAGTTAAGCTTAAGACATTTTTTTTCCTTCAATAGTTTTCTCTTTCCCACTCCTCTTAGTCCTTTAAACATTCAATAAGTTACTAAGTTTGGTCTGTTTTTCTCACATAGCCTCTTCTCTTCATTCCCTTTCCTGATAGGCCCTCATTACCTTTAGAGTAAACTTCTACAGTAGTCTCTTAACTGGTTTTACTGTCTCTAATTTATCTTTTCTTCAATATATCCTTCAAAACACTCATAGATTGATCTATAAGTCAAAAATCACTTCCATGTTTAAGAAACTTCAGTAGCTTCTGATTGCCCATCAAATTAAGTCCAAACTTCTTAAGCTTAGAACTCCAGGCCCTCCACAATTTAGTTCCCACCAACCATTCCAGATTTCATGAGCCTTAACATCAGCCAAACTGCATTCAGTTGCAATTTCCCCAGAAATATCTCACAATCTCTCGCCTATATGTTTTTGATCATATTGTACTTTGTAGCAATAGATCACACAGTAGAAAGAGCATCAGGATGACCTTAATTCAAATCCAGACTCAGACATTTATGAACTAAACCTAGGCAAGTCACTTAACCTAAGCTTGCCACAGTTTCCTCATCTTTAAAATGGGGTTAATAATAGCACTTATCCCCCAGGATTGTTGTGAAGATCCAATGAGATAATATTTGTAAAATGCTTTGTCAACCTTAGAACACTATATACTTTTGATATAGTCATTTGAAATCTTAACTTTCCTTCAAGATCCAAGTCAAACATAATTTCCTCTTTGAAGACCTCCCTGCTTCTGATGGTCAAAGGAGATCTCTTTCTCTTCTGAATTATGTTAGCCTTTATGTCACCTTTTTTATATATTTATCATGTTCTATTTTGTATTACAGCTATTCTGTACCTGTATTATTTTTCCTTAAGAACTGTAAGTTCCCTAAAGGCTAAGATAGTATCATTTAAAAAAATTGTAAGCTCCTAAAAATGATTATTGAATCTCAGAACATAAGAGAACTCATTTATACAGTAGTTGTTGGATTGAATTTAATAGATAAATTAGAAATAGAATTCATATAATAAGAATATTTCTTTTATAAGGAAATTCCACATAAAAGATGCTCAAGGACTGTGCTAAACAATAATCTAGTACCCAACATAATTCCTTTACATCCTAACTATGGATTTTGGTGATACTCTATTTTACACTGGATTCCTACTGGGTACAATACAAATACCAAGCTATTAAAGATCCTTTTCTGATTTAACATTTTTAAGTGTTCAGGTTCAAAACCAATTTAGTCTTGTCCATCTCTGTTTATGTTCATTTCTGCTGTTCTTTTGTTTAGAACAAAGTGGATAGAATGGCAACTAAAAAAAAAAAAAAAAAGAAAATAATAAGTGGATATTACCCCTGAAGGAAAAATAAGGATGATCACAGTTGTATCATATTGAATATGACTCCCTTAAGATTGTGCCTGGTGGATTTTATCTTGGCAAAAGTCAAGGTGCCCAAAGTCAGGACAGGCAGAAGTGTTCTTAAGACCTCCTGCATCAAACCATCTAACATATGGTCATAACTATAGGATGCTGTAAAAAGTTAACAAGAGATGCAGTGATTCTTTTTGAGTATAAATGTCTTGCAGCCAGGAGTTTAGGAGGAAGACATGAAAGCTAGTCAGTAAGCTTTAAAAGATCACTGAAATCACCTACTTCCTCTATATGAAATGCCTACTTGCTAACCAACATCAATGGGAGTTTGATTTGTTTTTCCAGAAGTCCCTCTTATGATCAAAGATCCTCACATATGAGACAGTTGGCTTGGGTTAAAGGTTTATTCTGTGACTGTAGAATAGAACAAAGGTAACTATTGGCTCTCACAATAACTGGATTCCTGAATTTGGTCTCTAATTAATTGAAATATCAAGGATCTGAGACGTGAAAGAGAGTCTAGTTGTGAACCAAAAAAATCTTTAGTGTACAATGGTATGAATAACTTTACATCTATATACACATATATAAATGTGATATTATGTCAATTATATTATCAATAATATTAATATCAATTACCAATACAGTATTCCTAACTCAATTATTGAATTATAATCATTAACCTACAAACTCTAGGGTATCAATTAAAGAGCAGAAGAAAGCATTTTAAAAGTGTGGCAAATGAAAGGCACTGTTCAGAAAAATAAAAGGAAACCTTTAACATGTTGATTCTTTCCTTATTTTTGTGATTCAGAATGAGTTTCCTTGTGCTGATGGTCTTTCATTTTAAAAAATCATCCCTGAGAAAGGGACCCATATGTGCAAAAATGTTTGTGGCAGCCTTTTTTATAGTGGCAAGAAACTGGAAACTGACTGGATACCCATTAGTTGGAGAATGGCTGAATAAGTTATGGTATATGAGTATAATGGACTACTATTGTTCTGTAAGAAACAACCAGCAGGATGATTTCAGAGAGGCCTGGAAAGATGATTTTAAATGAACATGAACTGATGGTAAGTGAAATGAACAGAACCAGGAGATCATTGTACCTGGCAACAAGAAGATTATATGATGATCAATTCTGATGGACTTGGCTCTTTTCAACAATAAGATCATTCAGACCTGTTCCAATGGTCTTGTGATGAAGAGAGCCATCTACACCCAGAGAAAGGACTTTGGGAACTGAGTATGGATCACAACATAGAATTTCACTCTTTTTGTTGTTGTGTGTTTGCATTTTATTTTCTTTCTCATTTTTCCTTTATGATTTGATTTTTCTTGTGCAGCAAGATAATTGTATAAATATGTATGCCTGTATTGAATTTAACATATATTTCTACCATGTTTAACATATATTGGATTACTTGCCATCTAGGAGAAGGAGTGGGGGAAGGAAGGGAAAAATTGGAATACAAGGTTGTGCAAGGATTAATGTTGAAGAATTATCCATGCGTATGTTTTGAAAATAAAAAGCTTTAATAAAAAGAAAACAGACAAGCATGGGAGCTTTTAACATATGTTTAATCTCATACACTTTAAAATAAAAGGAAGACATATATAACAGAGTCATAGTTTCATGTACAATTCTCTTTTTCTCCCTGTCATTGTGGAAAACATTTTATTTGATGTTGGTTAAGCATAGAATTAAAAAATAAAAAGAAAGATAAGGAAAAAATCATCCCTGAGGCCAAATTTGGTATAATAATTATAGCTTAAAAGGATGAAACTAACTTGCTTAGTATTATAGATCTGGAAATGGAAGGGACTTCAGAAGTCATTTAGTCTAGTCCTTATATTTTACAGAAGGGGAAACTGAGGGCATAAGAGAGGAATTAAATGAGTTGTCCAAAAGCACAGAGATAATAAGAGTAAGATACAGGATTTGAATCCAAGTCCTCTTGACTCAACAATGAGTTCTCTTCCCACTTCCTTGAACTCATGATACCATCTTTCCCCCACCTGTATTTGTAAAGGGGGTATCTTGAATACCTGGAATAGACCATCTTCTTTCTAATCTCCATCTCATACAATCTTTAGCATTCTTCAAGGCCTGGTTCAAGTACTTGATCAAGTACCCTACACAAATCCTTTGCTCAATCCCCCAAGTTTTTTAATTTGTACTGTTCTTTCTCAAATCACCCCAAATTCATCTATATAAATCTTGTAGACTCTTTGGGGCATTATTCATTCATCAATTTATTTATTTTTCATTTTATCCTGTTTTTCCCAGACCATGGTGCAATATCTTGCACGGTGTAAATGCTTAATAAGTGCTTCCTGAATTAACTGAATTCTACTTTAGCTGGGCTAAATCAATTATAATTATAATCAATTATAATAATTGGTTTTATTATTCACACAATACTATTGTCAACAGTATCTCTTTTGAGGGGCAGCTAGGTGGCAAAATGGATAAAGTACCCTGAAGTTGGGAAGATTACTCTTTCTTAGTTCAAATCTGCCCTCACCTACCTCTGTTTGCCTCAGTTTCCTCATCTGTAAAATGAGTTAGAGAAGGAAATGACCAATTACTTCAGCATTTTTTCCAAGAAAACCCAACAATGGGTCATAAGTGTTGTGAACTGCTTTCTAGAGTCCCTAAGTTGAGGTGACAAAACATACCGTTGCTTTTTAGAGCTCCCACACTGGGGTGATTAAATATACTCCTCAGGAGTCCTGCCTCATCACTTCCCAATGCCTTTTGAATTGGGAAGTCATGAAATTTTAGAGTTGGAAATTTTAGAGTTACAGAATACATATACATATAGTATATGTATTCAGAAGTCAGTGCTGAGGCTCTTATAAAACAAAAGTCTGAGAGTGTGTGTGTGTGTGTGTGTGTGTGTGTGTTATTTATTTTTATTATGGGACTTGTGATTTTATTGGCATAAGGAACTCTCAGTGAGGAAAATTCCTCTCCAATGCAATTTAAGGTCTCAGAGAATTACCTGGGGAATTGAGAGGTCAAACTATTTATTTGCCCCAAGTCACAAAGCACACAACAGTATGTATGATAACCAAGACTTGAACTCAGGGCTTTATGACTGAGACTGGCTCTCTGTTTCCTATGTCTGCTGCTTTTCACACAGTTTTTCTTTAAGGAGGTGAATATGAATAGGAAATAATTTTGGCTGATAAGAAGAGAATAGATTTACTCCATTTTGTTTTCCTCTTGTATACCAGCATTAAACTGCTCAAAAATTTCATAATCTTCTTAGTATTCAGATTTGACGCAAAGAAATATGCGAGCAAACCCCATAGAAGTTGGACTCGATAGTCTGCAATGCAGAGTGATACATGGAAATCATCACTGTCCTTTTCAGAAAACAATGTTTGATTAGCTTCCTCTCCCTTGTAGAATGTATAACACTATTTGAGAGTCTTTTATGAAATGTCAGGATAAAACTTTGTGACAAATGAAAACAATTCCAAGTTAAGGATATGAAAAGGATCAGTGTTGAGTATTCCTTATTAATAAATAATTGTGGACTCAGCTTTGACATGGCATTTGGATGTGTGATTAAGCTGAATCCAAGGTTTAGAAATTACAATTTTATGGATGTTACATTCTAATAAAAGTAGCTTGTACTTATATTTTTCCAGTGTTCCTGATGCCCCCAGTTTCTCTTTCTAATCCCTTCTGTCCTTAACCCAGACACTCCTCCACTATATTTTGAAGTTGGTAAAGTTTGTCTTCAAACATTCAATTTCCTCCAGTTTTCTCTTCAGAGAGATATAACATAGAGACAAGAACATTTGACTTGGGCTCAGAAGATTTGTCTTCAAATCCTAACTCTCAAATTGATTAGCCATGTGATAATGAACAAGACACTTTCTTTGAGCATTTATTTTCTCAGCTATTAACTGAGGATAATCAATATATCAATCAACAATATTGAGCTATGAGTACATCACAAACTGACAACAGGGATTTGGGGAAATTAGGGCAGTTAGGTGCAAAGTAGATGAAGTACTGGACCTAGAGTCAAGAAAACCTAAATTCAGATCTGCCTTCAAATACTAACTGTGTGACCCTGAGCAAGTCACTTAATCCTGTTTGGCTTAGTTTCCTCATATGTAAAATGAGCTGGAGAAGGAAATGGCAAATCATTCTAGTATCTTTGCCAAGAAATGCTATCATAGTTAGACACAACTGAAATGACTGAACAGCATCAACATTTAGGTACATCACTTAAGCTCTTAGTGCCCCAGGTAATTCTCTAAGTCCATCTATTGCAGAGCAGGTGCCAATCTACACCTGTAGAATTTCTTCAGTTGGTATTACCTATACTAACAAAATAATATATTTGACATGAAAAATGCTTGCACTTTCTTCTTCACAGGACTTACATAAATGTGAGTAATTGTTATTATTCTCTAATATGACTAGCCAACATTCAGAGGCCTAACTCTGGCCCCATTGTAGGTCTGCTGTTTTAATACCTATAGTTCTCTTCATTACCATCTAACCTTTTGTCTTGGGTTTCATTCCTTTAAATCTCTCAGTTTCTAATAAACACAACTTTACTTTAATGTTACTTGATGGTAAGAATTCCTTCCAGGAACATTTATATTTTAGAAATGATTTCTAGAATTATAAGGGTTTAACTTAAAAATGAGTCACAAATGTTAAAAATCAACTACTCTGGAAAAGCAGATTGAAAAAGGGAGAGGATTTCCTTGTTTTGTTGATGATGGTGATGGTGTTGGTTATGCTGCTATATTTCGCTAGAATTTCTGAAATTATGCCATCCACACAACTAGTAAGTCTTTTTGTAAATCTCATCACTACCTTTTCCTACAACCTTAAATCCCTTCCAGATCACACTGGGTTATGCTAATGATATAATTTAAAAAGATCCTAATAATATACATTGTTTAATTTGAGGAGTAAGAAAAACAAAAGGCCAATGCCCTTGATTAAGGACTTCAGAATTCTTGTAGTCCGAACCTCCTAAGGCTCACAATTTAAACATGCTAAGGTTAGCACTGTACTCATGCTTTATAAACAGAGAAACTGAAATATAGAGGACAAGATAGACCAACAATAGGCTAGTGGCAAAGGAATTCTTATTCCCTGCACACAGATCTGTCCAAAGGTTTATTCTGTTACATTAATTATTTAAATAGTTATTATCTATGTTTGTTGTTCTTGCCCTGAGGAAACTGCTGATTTCTGCTTATCTGTATAACATCTTGTGGCAATAATCAGAATTTGTACAGAGCCTTTTTTGTGGAACTGAAAGAACATTATCCTACTTAATGTTATCATCAACATCTTCATGAACTAAGGAAAAAATAGATTTAAAAGCATATGTATTTTTTTTAAATTAAGAATTGAAGAACCAAGAAATGTGGGCTAATTTAAGTAGCAAAGTGGATCACTAGAGAAAACACCACACTTAGGTATCTATATGTCTTGGCTAATGCAATTTTCATCATATTACCTTATTTTCCCCAAACTGTTTTAAAGCAGGAATCCATGAATAATTGAGATTGTCTAGCAATATTGTTTACAGAGTAAGATTTCTACCAAAAGCTTGATCAGTAGTGACCAATATGGAAGGAATTCTCTGAGTTCTCTGAACTGTGATGAAAGGAGAAAGATAAAATAGACTTGGCATTAAAATTGAAGATAAAACAGGAATTGAGGACAAATTATGAAGAAAGGCAGAAAATACTTGAATAGAGGGTTGCTTCTTTCTTTGATTTCTATCCATTCATGCAAAATTATTTATTGATTTGGGTGAGATTTTATATTTCTAATTGTTATGCGTAGTCCTTCAAAAATTCTTTAGAGTTGACATGATCCAATTTCTCCTTTTGGAGGGGGAGGTTGGTAAAGTGAAGGTTAAGTGACTTGACCAAGGTGACACAGCTAGTGAGTGTCAAGTATTTGAGGCCATATTTGGACTTGTGCCCTCCTGACTCCAGGGCTGGTGCTTTATCTACTGCACCACCAAGTTGTCCTGATAATATTTCTCTAAAAAGAAAATGAGGCAAAGATCTTTTTCTTTCATTAGTAGATGTGTAATCTTCATTTGCATATAGAGTCATGTACAGATATTTAAAGAACTATGAAACTATATTCCTGGGTGCACCCAAAGAGATCCTTAGTTTTTCTTGGAAAAAAAAAAGAAACCCTTAGTTTTTATTTTGGAAACTATCTTTGTTATTCACACCTCCTAATGGGTCTTTCCATCTCTATTCTCTCCTAATCCACCTCATCCAATTAATTTTTTACAATTTCCAAAATAATCTTCCTTGTATATAGTTCTGGCTAAATTGTTCATCTGCTCAAAACTTTTCAGTGGTTCCCTGATCAACAAAGTCCAATACAGTCCAACTGACTTTGGATTAGAGAATAAGGCCCTTCAAAATCTGAATCAGCCTTACTTACCCTTTCAGTTTTATCTCAAGCAATTTCCTCACACACACTCTGTACTCCATCCAAGTTAGAGTACCCTCTGTACCCTGAATACATTCTCAATTTCCTTATTTCTTTTTCTTTCCTTGTTTGGTTTCTTATTCCTAGACTTTCTTCCCTATAGTCACCTATGTATATTCAGCTTAACAGAAAGGGCTTTTTTTATTGAGATACCATAGAGGTTCAAAAATCTTTCAGAATATGAGAACTTTAGAAATCACATAGTCCAACTTACTCATTTTATACATGAAAAAAGAATGAAAAAAGCATGGTAACTGCTTTGCTCTCAAAAGAACATAGACATGGCTACAAAGGAGTAAGAATCACACAGAAAGGACTATGAACTAAAATACAAGAGATTCAAATTCTAGCCTTCAGCTCCTTTTGTTTTTCTGTCTGGAATAATAGCTCCTCTGTATTGTCTGGAAGTGCTGTCCAGTGCTGAAACCTTGATTTCTCTCTCTTCAGCAGAAGGAATGATTGAAGGAAAATTGAATGGCACAGTGGATAGAGCTCAGGGTTTGGATTTAGGATGACTGCTCTATTAGTTCAAATCTAGCCACAGACAGCCGTGTAACCCTGGGCACGTCACTTAATCCTGTTTGCCTCAGCTTCCTCATATGTAAAATGAGCTGGAGAAGGAAAGGGCAAAACACTCCACTATCTTTGCCAAGAAAACTCCAAATGTGAGTCATGGAGTTGGACATGACTGAAGTGACTAAACCACAACTCCAGCAGAAGCCACATTTAGCTTCTCTAAGAGGTCTATAGAGATCAGAAGCTTTGTGTGTCAGATGCAGGATAGTAATTCTTATTTGCTAGGAAAGTTTTCTCAAAGCCTAACCAAGCTCTGACTTGGTAAAATTGCTTTCAGTGTGACTGAACCTCTAGGGATACATAGCTTTGATTCTTTTTGGATGATTTATCTTTCTATCCTAAGAATTAGAAGAGGTTGTAGAGGTCCCTGCATCTTGGGAATTTATGGGAGGTTAGACTGTTTGAGCTTCTATTAGTGAGGTTGGGAAAAGGGGGCACTGACTTCTCAGCAGATCAATATAATAAGTGTTGTGCCTTAAATTGTTGATTGGTCATAAATTAATTAATCCTCACACTCAATTGTAAATTTTATTCCCTTCAATATCTACCATTTCTATTGGGGAGAAGGTATTAAATCATTCTGAATCTCCATTTCATTTTTTCCAAAAAAAAAAAAATTCTCCAGAATTGCATTAAATGATTTTTAAGGTCCTTTCTGTATTGAATTGTCTATGAATCTCTAAAAAATTCCTAACTACTTGTATTGTCTACATTTATGTGGAGGTTTTATTTAAGGAATTTTATGGAAATAACATTGACAAGGTTTTCCCAACCCTGGAAACTATATCAGACAAAGGCTAATAGGTAAATAGATGGAGAAAAGATAATGATACTGAGGTATATTATCTTTTTCATATAAAAATATTTATTGAGAAGAAACATTAATAGTATCCTTTTCTTTGAGGTGTCCTAGAACTGTATTTCTTTTATCTTTTCTTCAGTGCTCATGAATAAATAAACAAGGCTATAGTTGTTGTATGATAGCTTTTATTTCTTTTCATTTAAAAAATGATTTCATTTTTAAACATGTTCATAAGAATTCCATAGTGTTGTCAACTTTTTCGATTCAATCAAGTGTTCAGCACAACATAGCTGATGATGCTTTAAATGTTTCCTTCGTTTTAAATGACAAGTGTTTCATAACATACCAACCCTACATTGAATCTTCAATTATAAATATGTCAAATAAAACTTACAAGGCAACCACATATATAATATTTTGTCCCATGCATATTTTGTAATATTTACATACTTTTTCTAATAAGAATAGATTTCCTGGAATACTAAGATGATTTGCAAGTTGGAGAAAAGTTACTTTTAGTAATTATATCATCATAGTCATTGTCTATATTGTTCTGGTTCTGTTTACTTCCCTTTTAATCAATTCATATTAATCTTCCCATGATTTTCTATATTGTAAATCTCTAGATGCTTTATTAAAAAAGATCCACAATGCTTTTCTTTATGTAGTCAAATCTCATTAATCTAACACTATAGATTTCATCAATTTGCAGATTGCAACCTTCAATTATCAGTATTCAAGAGTTATTGAAGCTGAAAAATGATTCACCTTTTAGGTAATCTAATGATAAGCTGCTTCTTTACTCTTAACTAGTCTAATCCTTAGAAAACTTGGTTAACAAGCATACTAATTGGATCACACTTTAAAACTTTCCAGTTTGATATAACCTGCCAAATCTTGTATTCTGAGATATAATCTTTAAGAACACAAGATTGCTTCCACCTCTTGTTTAGGTATATATGATTGTACATTTAAAATGTGAATGCAAAGACCAAAATTCAATATACACATAAATTTTTCCAGGAACAAATCTATTAAGCAAAGTAAAATGTACCAAATGTTTAAAAGTACTATCTAATTGAAAATCCATATTGGTTTAAAAATTTAGTCGATGTTTTTTCTTGTTTTTACTTTCTTTATTCACAAAAATATCAAACCTAGAACATGAAGAGTCTTGCCCATTTTCATGCACCTTCCCCCACTGCCATCATGCCCTTTGGCATTTAAAACTAATAAGTAAAACTTTCCTCATTCAATCTTTAGAAGGAAGAGAGCTAGCGAACTGATCCTGTGGGATATCGTATCCCACCACTAGAATAGTAAGCTGGGGAAAATTTCTGGGCTAACATACAAATATTCAATGAGTCATTTGAGAAATCAAGAGATACAAAGAAACTCCCTCAACATATTTTAATTCACAATATCACTATCCTCATCCTCAGAAAAAACACTTTTTTCTTTAGAGAAATATATTTTAATTATATGGTTTTATAAGTATAATTATTGGGCTTTAGTATAAATGAAAACATTAAGAATAGCAAATAAAATTACCCCACTTTTTTGATTCTTCAATTCCTAATTTATTAAAAAAATTACATATGTTGTTCTCATCACAGCCAATATGCCAAACAGAATGATAAGAAATAATTAATCAATATCTACTTAGTTGCTTATTTTTCTGCCAGGGTTAATTGCGTCATCTACAAGGCCCCATTGGCATTGTGTGCAGCAAAAATTACGTATTTTCCCATTTCATAATAATGTTTTTGCACAATATTCTTTTAGACAAAACAATCCTGAAGAGTGACAGGGAGCATGCAAAATGTACATGAAAACTTGACAGGTGGATAGCTTGACAAATTCAGACCTGCATTACTAGGCTGATCTATGGAACAGGAGGTTTGCTAACATCAAGACTTCACATCAAGCCCTTGATAAATGTTAAGCTTTCTGCATGTCCTACTAAAACACTTTAAGGTGTCAGCCACTGAAACTAACATTTTTTCCTCTCTTTTTACAAGAACCTCAAGCTGTGGTGAAAAGAACTCTTCAACTACAATCAAAGAAAAAAAATTGTTGAGAATTCTTTCTTAAAATTTACTTCCCACTAGAGGAGGAGTGTAATAACTTTTAAAAAGTAGTAATTCTAATAGTTTTTTTTTCAATTTAAAGGTAATATTACTCACAAACAGCAAGAACAATAGTTGACAACCCTCTCCCCCCCTCCCCCCAGAATCTTTGTCACCAGTGGAATAAATTTGTGAGCTAGATAGCCAAAGTTAGAGTTTCAGGTTATGGTCATGAAGCAGAGAAAGTAATTGGCCTGCACCTATAACAAACTCCTAACTTCATTTTCCTTAGCATAGGTTCAATATATATGTAACAAGCCACAGAGAATATTTTTTGAGTCTGGATGGAGGCTTTCCATTTTGAATATGTGTGACACAATTTTTTTCAAAGGGGTAGCCTCAAATTCTGTTTTAAGGAAAGCTAACAAGTAAAAATAAAAATAGAATTAGCAAAGCAGATACTCTTTTATTGGGTTCCTCCTCAAAGGCTTTCCAGTTTATTAGAAACTTTTAGTATTTGCATTCTTCTGCCTTTGAAGTATTCACATAAGATGATATTTATTTTTTTATAGGACAAAAGTTTTGACAAAGGTTTTGTCAAGTAAAATCCCTTGGAGATCTTGGGGTTGTCAGAATATTACTGCTCCAGTGGTGCTGGGTTTTGGTTAGGCCCTGCTGAGATCTCAACTGGAATATAGTTATCCCTTCCACATAGTGGAGGATAGGGACATGGCACCCCAATGATCTGGAAAATGCTTGTAAATTATTTTTGATCCTCCCTTTATACCAGAGAAGAAGTCTGATTTTTTTCTTTTTTTTTCCTTTTATGAGGTATTTACAGTAACTTATTATAAAATTTGGGCTGATATTATATAATGCTATACATATATTTTATACATTTCCGAACTCAAACTTTTTCTGTGTCATCTGTCAGTCTCTATGTCCTCTATGGCTTCCACAAAATTTCCATTTAATTTCTTATGCAAATCTGTGATACATCAGAATCATGATGGGGAAAGTTGCAAAGTGGAAGGGATAACTATGCTCTAGGGGCAATGGGCATGGGAAAAAAATTAATTAGATGGAAACACAAACAAAAAAGCCGACAAGTTTTAAATTGAAAACTAGACATTCTTCAAGTCACACAGACCCATCTTGACTATTTCCTAAGCAACTCCCAAGCCTACAGCATGTAGTATTTAGGGTTTGTCGGCAGAAGGATAATTGCTTTTCCTACTGGGCCAGATCCTCATTTTGTGTTAGCTGATATAAGATTGAGTCAAGGGACTAGCTTCACTGTGAAAAAACAGAGTAGCACAAGGAATTTTTCACTCACTGACTATTATTGAATCTTGCAATTTGCAATCTTTCTTTGAGTTTGACAAATGTATCTTTATCAGCCAAGCAAAGCCTTGTTTGTGCTGGGTCTATCATTCTCACTATATGAATACCTGAACTTAGGACATCTTTCTGAGATGACTAACATAATAACCAACTTGGGATGAGACACCTCTGGTTTATGACACCATCTACCTGAACATTTCATTTTGTATATAGAAGTCTTTTTTTGGCTATAACCAGGTACATGTACCTCAGCCTTCTTCTCTACTAAAACAAAAATACTTTGTCACAAGAAATCAAGAATAATTCCTGATCCTGACATTTGAAGCCCTTTATAATTTTACTCCAACTTTCCTCATATAGTTTTAGTTCATAATACTCCTTTTCACATAATTTAAATTCAAAACAAACTAGACCATTCTCATCCCATCTTTTCCTAAATAAATACCCTTGCCCAGTTCTAAAATGACTTGCTTTCCCTGTTATGCCACAGTCTCTTTGAATTGTCCTACCTCAGTTATTCTGCCCTAATCCCCAGGCTGCAATACCATCATCAGGATGTTTGATAAGGATAAAGATCTTTTATCTTAGACATCATCAGAATGTCTGGTGCCTTTCCCCATGCTAACTTATCAGAATGTCCAATACCTTTCCCCATTCTATCATCCCAACTTATCAGAATGTCCGGTGCCTCTCCCATTATGTCATTGTACTTGTTAATCATCAAAACTCTATAAGGAATCTTTGAATCCCATATTTGATACTGGATACTTGAAGACAAGAGTCCAATCTAGCCAATTAGTTAAACTCTCCAATAAATTAAATTATTATAACTCTCTAATCTCTATCTTGCCTCAGTTTTTCTAGCATTACATCCCCACTAAAGCTATCTAATTGAATTCCTCCTTTCCTTCAAAATCTAATCCAGGTATCACCTCCACCATATTTCATGAAGTTTTCCCTAATCACCCCCTGTTCCAAAAGTGATTTCTCATTCACATTTCTCATCATACTTTATTTGCATCCCTCTTTTGCACCTATTTCACTCTTTGTAGAACTGTATTTAATTGTATATGTGTCCTCCCCCTTATTAGACAGCAAGCTACTCAACAATAAGATTGGGAGAAATTACTTCTAAATGAATAAGTCGGGAAGTATGTAAATGTGGACTTTTATCTTGAATGCTTTCTTTAATAGTAGGAGAACTGAAAGAAACAAACTAAAATAGATAAAAAAAAACCAGTAATCCCTATCCAGCCCTTACCTATTTCTGCTTAACTGTGTCTTTAAATAATCATACTATAGAATACATTTTCTAGATTTAATATTATTTCTCACAAAATCCTCTAGTAAGTCCTATCTTTACATTGCCTGGTGTCCATTTGTTTATGGCATAAAAATGTAACATGATTCACACAAAAGAGAACAATCTTTTCTAGTTCAGGATTCAGAACTCAAACTCTGTTCCAATGTTTTCCTCTTTAACTGGGATGTAAACACAAGGCATTTGAAAACTACACTTCTAAGTGAAGAATTTTCAACTATGATTATGGGTCATATTTAAAAAAATCTGTTCCATAGATATGAATCAATGTTACATATATAATTTATGTCTCCCTAACATCCAGTGAACAGTGGAATCAATAAATATTTATTAAATAAATTGGAAAATAAAGAACCTTCCACCTGAGTGTTCTCTCTTCCTCTCTGTCTAAAATGTGATTCTATCATGACTGCATTCCACTACTTTTCCCATCATCGTTTTCCATATCCAAAATTCTAGATTTAAGTTTCTTATCCTGCCATCTTTACCTCACCAGATAGCTTTATTCTCCATTTCTTATCTTTAGAATTTCTTCTGTTGCTATTCTTCATTATAAAAAAAAAGGAAAGAAAGAAAAGAAATTACTCTTAATCATATGTTGACTTTTCACATCTTTTTACCACTTCCTCATCCTAAAAAAATCCCTTCATTTTTCTGAATGATGGAAGTCTCACTTTAACCTATTCAGTGGTAGAAGCAGAGGTATTAATATCCTTGTCATTGTCCATTGATACATCTGAATTGTTAGGTTACCATCCTCTCTCTGTTGCTCACCATTCAAAATCTGTATCATCCATCTATTCGGCATTAATGTGCTTTTGTTGTTTACAACATATAAAGTCTTATTTTTTCCTTGTTGGATAATGTTAGAATCTATTTCAAATTAATTCTATCCAATGACCCTTCTGTCATCATCTTCAACTATTCAATATCCATTTATTAATCGTCATTTCCATTGGCTATACAGTTTCTATCTCTGCCATAGCCATTTAACAAAAATTCAGTTGAACATTATTCAGATGCCTAATATTGTGTTCATCAATGTATGGGGTCAAGGAAAGACCAAAAAAAGCAAATAAGACACAGTGCCTATATTATAATCTTCATGCTCCAAGTATTTACAGACTAATGGGGAAGATGACACCAACACAAATAACTATAATGTAAAACAGAATATAATAACTGCATGAGAAATACAAACTCTAATGGAAGTAGTAAAAGCAACAGCTGAAGATATGTAATGAAATATGCCCTCGATTTGGAGTCAGAAGCACTGAGTAAGAATCCCAATTCTGTCACTAATCACATTTGACTTCAGATAAGTTTCTACCACAAAACATCTGTGTGTGTCTCTCTCTCTCTTTTTTCTTTCTTCCTTTCTCATTGTCTCTCTATCTCTTTTTCTCTCTCTGTCTTTTTTCTCTTCCCCTCCCTTCCCTCTCTCTCTCCAAATACACTGAGTCCATTTTTTTTTTATACTGAGATCTCTACTTACTCAAACCTTTTCAACCCAGGTAGAGCCTTAGCTACCTCCTGTCTATTCTAGATCACCTTTTCCCTTTAGCCTTGAATCAATACTATCCTTATCAATACTCTTGACCCCTGTATCCTCTTTCTTTCTTATCTATTATCAAATGAGAAAATATTTATAAAGTGCTTATCAGAATGCCTGGTATATAGTAATAAATATTAAATGTTTCTTTTACAAATGCCTGTTCCTTCTTTCTCTCTTCCTTCCATCTGATTCTAAATCTCACCATCTGTTTTCTCCATTCCTACTCGTGGGATCAGATGCTACTGAAGAAAGATATAGAAACTTATACTTTGGGAATATAACATGAATACAATGCTATATTATCACTATTCTTTCAGTTTAATTCAGCTTTTCACAAATATATGCATTATATGAAAGGAAGTAGAACTATTGCTGTTGTAGACATTCATGTCATATTTTCGTTGCTGTCTCATTCATATCTGACTCCACATTAATTCATTTTGGGGTTTTCTTGGCAAAAACCTAGAGTGGTTTGTCATCTCCTTCTCTAGTTCATTTTTAGATGAGAAAACTGAGGCAAAGAGAGTTAAGTGACTTGCTTGGGGTCACATAGCTAAAAAGTGTCTGAGACCATGAACCATGAAGATGTCTTCCTGATTCCAAGCCTAGTGCTCTATCTACTTTAACCACTTCCTTGTGCTTATGTATCATATTCCTATAGAATAATCACAGAGAAAACCAATTCAATGCCTGGATTGTAGAACAGTATTATGTACTACATGGTGCATATGCTAAGCTGATACAACATTTTTTGAAAGACACAACAGCAGAAATAACTTTGTTCAATTATACTCTGATTATCAATATTCATGAAGGCAAGAAGGAGATGTATGTTTGCCAGATGTGTTTTCTATTGCTACAGAACGTGTCCAACAAAGATTCCAAATGGAAAAAGAAAGGTGGTGGAGTACTCCTATTTAAATGCTCCTATTTGTGGATGACATACTGATTATATTAAGCCCTCACAGATAATTACGAAACCTCTGAATTAAGATACACAATGATTCAAAAGAGTTTGGCTCAACAATCTACACAGAAAAAAGGTGCTTGAAGAATGCTATAATATTCCAGAAGAACAGATAATATATCCAGATTGTAGAGTTAGATCATCAATACGCATTCCTTGGACAGACATTGGAGAAGGAAAGTGAAATAAACATGAAGATGGGAAATAGAAAATGCACAGTTTTTCACTTAAAACAAAACCTTTTAAAAACATCAATATTCTTGCCATATGGCTGTGAATTATGAAATGCTGTAAACTTCAAAGAATCAAAATGTTAGCTGACCCAAAGACCATAGAGCAATGTTAGTGAGGTGAAAAAAGGTTAAAGCACACTGTCTGCTAATGATGAATTACATGTAAGAAGTCAAATAAAAGATTTCATCAAAGATTTCTGACTAGAAAAGTAGAAGATAAGATCATAGATTTAGAGCTGGAAAGGACCTTGGAAGCCATCTAATTCAACTCCCTCCTTTTTCCTGATGAGGAAATTAATGCTCAGGGAGGACTTTCCCAAGCTTACAAAGTCAGTAAGCATTAGAATCCTGGGTTCAAGAACTGCAGAGCCAATGTACTTTGGGAGCAGAATCATTCATGTAACAGAAATGAAGCAAAACTGATGTACATTTTGAGGGCTATATTGATAATAGGTAATGTTGAGAAACATAGGAAAAAGCCCAAGCTCTCTTTATGAAAGATTTCCCCTTAGACTTGGGTAAGGGGAGAGGGCACAGGTTGTGATCTGTAACACTAGAGAGAGTTCACATCAATGATATTATAGATACACCTAAAATATTGAGGTATAAGTATCAAATCCAAGCTTTTTTGTTGCTGGTGGTAGAATTTTAACTGCATATTTCTTCCTGGTTTTATATGAGAGAAGGAAAATTATCACCTCATTATCACTTAAGGAAGTTTTGGGAAGGATTTAAGAGTAAATGGTTTTAAATGGTGATGTCTCACAATTCATTATCCATATTCTCTCAGCAAGTCCCTCTTAAACTCAGTAAGAAACCCAGTCAACTAGGACATAATGATTTTTTAAAAGATTTTCCATATACTTTGCATACATATTTCATTTCATTTTCACAACAACCATATGAGATAAATAATTATTAAATCAGATAATATTTGTGAAGCCCTTAGCATGGTGTCTGGGACTAGTAAGCACTCTACAAATACTTATTCTTCTCCCCTTTCTTTTCCTCTCGCTCCCTCTGCCCCACTATTATTCTCATCTTATAGATGAGGAAAATTGAGGTTGAGAGCTCGTAGATAATATCCTCAGGTTCACATAGCTACAAAGTATTTGAGATGGCATCAGAATCCAGGTCTTCATGATGAAACTCTCTGTCAAACTGCCTCATTTAATCTAGGAATAATCACAAATTTTCTGCATTGACAATAACTATGTTCTCCATTACTACAGTTACCTGTAGTTAAGACTGACTAGAAAGAGCCCATTCTATGTATTATACTTTGCTTTGCACAATACCCTTACTTAGCCATAAGTGACTTTCCTCTCCGGTATGATATTTAGTTGAAGCTTTCAACATCCACAGAAAGTGAAATCTTACGCTGCCTACTGGTAATAGGAGAACATAAACCTTCCAGCCATCACATGAAATTATACCTTCTTGTGCTTGATGGTGGTTTTCCAACCCTTCCCCACCGTTCCTCCTCTCACTCCTCAAGAGTATAAGAGAAAGATACCTCTTAGAGGTTTTTACTCTGGTAACATGATCATTATTATCCCCTTGACCATCTCCCACATATATGGAGGCTAATTTTGCATTGAGGTATCACCCTATTTCATTGCAGTTCTATATCCATGAAGAGGGTTCAAAAATAGAGGAAAGCCTGAACTAAGCTACAATGTAAGAAATACACAGGGAAATATTTAAGGGACACTTGGAAGGAAAAGAACTCAAATACAACAGAGACATTTATTACAAACCTTCAAGACAAGCTATGGATTTTTAAATGAAGCAAAATCAGGATAAACTGCTTAGCTAAACAAAAACTAGAAGAGTATGGAACAATGCCTATCATCAGATAGGTATAGAGAGGGAAAAATGGGGGGAGAGTAGATCTTTTAGAGCTTCTTTTTTTTAAGAGGTAAAAAAACAGAAATTTCTATCCAAGTTCTGTATTCAAGACAGCTGCTGGGATCCAGTAGCCCGCCACAAGCTCTCCCCTTTCTATCATAGCTTAGCTTTCTTCTCTCTCTGTGATTGTCTCATGGTCCCTGAGTTAATCAATCACCTCTCTCTAGCTCAGCTCACATTAGGTCCCAGGCAGAGGGATTGATGACATCCTATCCACCACTTCAACTGCTCTTCAGGTCATGTGATCCCAGCTTGACTGGTCCTTTAGCTAACTACAGGTTCTCTTTTCAAAATTCCCAGGTGTAACTCAAGTCCATCTTTAAGTCCAAAGATTTATGATTGTTCAAAATTCTCTCAAGACTGAGAAAGAATGTTTGTCCCTATGAACTAGGAATCCCAGAAGGTGAGACAGTTCTCAAACTCTTATTACACCGCAGTAGCTGGCATTTATATAGTTAGTACTTTAAGATTTGCAGTGTGTTTTACATACAGAATTTCAGCAGAGTTTCATAAAATCCTAGTGAATTAGGTACCAAAAATAGATTATTCCTACTTTCCAAATAAGAAAAGTGGGTCGGTCCTTCAAGCAATAAAGTGACTTACTTGGTGGTCATGTGGCTAATAAGTAACAAGGGGAGATAATTGAACCCAGCTTTCTGCTGATTACAAATCTAGCATTCTCTCTATTATACCATGCTTTTGTTTTTATAAAGATCTACAAGAATGTAAAGATATCTTTTATTCTAAAATGAAAGTAGTGGAGGGAGATTTACTGATCTTTAGAGAGACAATTTCCCTGAACTGCTATTGATTACCAGAATTCACTTTTCTGACCTGTTTAAATGGTCAAGGATCTTGGGCTCTTTATCATTTCTTCCCCATTACTGTGTTAAATATTCTGCTCATTATAAAATCTGGGACTGACTAGCCAATTTTAGGCTAAAAATAGTGTTATTGCTGTTACTGCTCCACGTGAACAAGACAACCCACCATTCTATGAAGAATAATTTATCTATATTTATGGATTCTTGAGATAGAATAAAACTATAAAGCTACAAAATCCAAACTAAATACAGTAATAGAATTCCTTGCATTATCTATGCTATATGCTCTATTTCCTTCAGGTGAGAAATAGAATCATTGCATTTCAAATCTGAAAAGGTCTCCTCAAATTCTGTATCCTACTTTCTGTATGTAATCTTTTAAGGAGAGGAACCACATAGAATTTATCTTTATGTCTTAGTCAACCTTCAGCCCAGTGTCTTATATATGTATAAGACACTGGGCTGAAGGTTGACTAATAATAAGTATTTAATAAATGATTGTAGTTGAATTGATGATGAAGCGATGCACCTCGGAAAATGAATGAAAACATTTATTAAGTATTTATTGTTGGCTAAGAACCAGGCTAAGAATTAGTTCTCTTTTAAATTCTAAAGATAACATAAAATCCCTCTAGTAAAGAAGTAGGCAAGCCCTTTATCCTCCTTTTAGAAATATTAAGAAAACATCTCATGATTATCCAAATCTGAAGCCTTTGGATGAATTGATAAACCAATACATATCAATCTTTAAAAAAACCTAATAATTCCTAAACAATTCCTTATTCCTACTGGTCAATTGTTTTATATTCAGTGTTAGTTAGTACTTACACCTTGAAAATAGGAAAATGCTACAAATTGGAGCATTCATTTATTGTTTTGTTGATTGTCTAGATTTATGAAAATGACAGGAAAATATTAGTAATTCAAATAAAATTTAAAAATGTGTCTTTTTGCTCATTTAAAAAAAAAGAACCACTTGTTAAAACATTTACCTTCACATCACTAGTAATGACTTAAAAGCAGAACCATCTTTCCCCATTTCCTGAAGGAATTAAGGTATTGATGAAAGGGAAAAGATCCCTTTGATTACCTCCATTTACCTGTGATCAATTTTGGAAGAACTGTTGATGAGTTTGGTCAAAGATAGATTGAGTGGTTTTAGGAGAATAATTCTCCAAAAATATTCACAAAAGATTAAATAAATATTGTTCTATTAGAAGTAATAGAATGTTAATCCAAACTGTGTATATTTATGTGATGAAATTTTCCTTGTTCAAAATTTCTATAAATGTTATTTTAGAATGTCATGTCAAACACATGTTTGGGGACATGAGAAGACTTCTTCAGTTTGGACATTTCTCTCTCTAATAAATGGAAACAATGATAGACTAACAAAAGTTGCTTCCGGCAAATTTGTGCCTATAATTTCAATCTGTGCAGTTTTTCTTCAATACTTTTATTCAAAAGGCAATTAGAAGGCACAATAGATAGAGCACTGGATTTAGAGTCAGGAAAACCTGAATTCAAATCCCTTCTCAGGCACGTTTTAGCTGTGTGATCCTGGGCAAATTATTTAACCTCTCTGTCTGATTTATCCTGATTTATAAAAAAGGGATAATAAAAAAGACCTCCCAGGCTTATTGTAAAGATCAAATGAAAAGCAAATGAGATAACGTGAGATAACTTATAGCCCTTTGCTAACCTCAAAGTGCCATACAAATGCCAGTTTGCTATTATTATAAAATACAGCTTTTTTCAGGATAGAAGAAAGAATTATAGTGAACCATGCAAGAAATAATAAAGTGGATAGTTGTGCAGGTATGGTCTCCTTTAGGAAACCGTCACAAGACTATATTTTACGAAACAGTATTTCTGAACAAAATGTTGCTTTAAATAGCAACAGATGGATATGAGGTGAGAGGTAAGTTTGGGTTTCATCAAAAACAATCTGACAGCCTATTATTTTATATATTAGCAGGATTTAGAGAAGCAGCTGTTTGTAGAAACACTCTGCCAAATTAACTATAGCATGTGACATAGCTAGTGGACATTGGGGAGATACCTGACAAACCTGAAACAGCTTTTGATGATAACACACAGCATGGGTTGGATGACTTGTAAGTGCCCTTCTTTATGTGTCTCTAATTTCTAATTTCTCTTCTAACTTTTGAGGCGCTTTTTTGTTAAATGAAATATATCATGCTTATAATCCTTATATACATATATGTAAATATGTATGTACATACATATGTATATACACACATATATACTTTCAAAAAGCTTACATTCAATTCTAAGGTATTTTTACAATGCCATTGAGAATGTGTTACCACCACACAGAAGCATGATCAACAGAAATCATCAGAGCTACGGTAACAGTGTCACATCCCATAGAAACTTTCTTTCATGGGTCTCTAGGAAAGCTTGGGCAAAAATATCTTGACTATATATCTTGAAATGTAAGGAGCACCAGCAGAATTCAGAATTTTGCACTTTTATTTATTGTTCTCATCAGATCCAAAAAGAGTGTTAGGAAGAGAAAGCAATGGCTTTTTTCCTAGAATAGTAGAATAAATATTGGGTACCACATTTTAAGAAGGAAATTGGCAAATAGAATTTTCATGGAAGGGTAACTAAGAGGAGACTAAAGACCACACCACATAAGCATTAATTTATATCATCATTGTCTTTTAGCCTGGAGAAGAAAACACTGGTGGGGGAAGGGTTAGAGTATAATAGCTATCTTTAAATATATGAAAGACTGTCCCTGGAAGAAGGATTAGGTTTGTTCTGTTTGGTCCTAGAGAACGAACCTGGGAGCATCAGATGAAATTTGCATAAAGGCATAATATTCCTTGGCAGCTAGGTGGTACAATGGATAGAGTGCTGAACCTAGAGTCAGAATGACTTATCTTCCTAAATTCAAATACAGTCTCAGACACTTATTAGCTATATGATCCTGGGCAAGTCACTTAACTTTACCTCAGTTTCCTCACCTTTACATTGAGGTGGAGAAGAAAATGGAAAACTACTCCAATACCTTTGACAAGAAAATTTTAAATAGGGATATGAAGAGTTGGACACAACTGAACAACAATAAATACTATTTCTTGCATATGTATGACTCTTTCTCCCCACTCAGTTACCAGCCAAATTCAGATCATTATCAACTCTGGCCAAGACTATTGTAACAGCCTCCTATTTGATCTAGTTTCAAGAATCCCCTTACTCTAATTCATTTTCCACATACTTACTAAAGTAATTTTGCTAGAGCACAGTTATGATCATGTCCCTGCTATGCTCAACAAAATCCATTGGCTCCTTATATAAACTGGCATTTAAAGTACTTTAATGTTAGTGCCTTCTTACATTTACAATCTTCTTTTTTAAACAATTCTTTCCTCCACAAACTTTTTGATTTTGCCATACAGGTCTAGCTGATGTTGCCCATAAAATGAAATTCCATCTTTTTTTCTGTGCCCTCGCCCTTATTGTCCCCCATGTTTATAGTGCAATCCCTTCTCATCTTGGCCCCTTGGAATTCCAGTTTTTCCTTTAAAACTCACCTTCTCCTGAAGTCTTTCCTGTCTCTCCTGTCCCCCCATGCTTTACTTCCTTCTCACAACAACTTAGTGTTTTTTCTCTCTCATTCTCTCTCTGTCCCTGTCTTTCTGTCTCTCTGTCTCTCTGTCTCTCTCTCCTCTCTCTCCTCTCTCCCCTCTCCCTCCCTCCTTCCTCCCTCTTCCCCCTTTCTCCCTCCTTTCCTCTCTCTCTCTCTCTCTCTCTCTCTCTCTCTCTCTCTCTCTCTCTCTCTCTCTGTTTTTGTCATTGTCTCTGTCTCTCTATTTCTGTCTGTCTTTATCTGTGCTCTCTCTGTATGTCCCTATGTCTTTGTCTCTGTCTCTCTCTCTTCTCTATAAACTTGTATTTCCCAATTAGAATGTAAGTTCCTTGGGGACAGGGGCTATTTTTCTTGTTAGCTCTTTTTAGCACAACATCTGGCACATACCACTTTTAATAAATGACCATTGACCAATTGATTGTTCTCTAATGTCCTTTAAACGTCACTAGTGGTGGTGCTGCAATCCTATCTGCACTGCTATGAGTAATTTGAACTCAATGAATTGAGCTGTTATCTGACCACCTGCAGCTAGGTGGTACATTATATAGAGTGCTGGATTCTACCTTGCTGGAGTCTTGAAAAGCTAAGTTTGAATTTAACCTATCTGTGTGTCTCTGGACAAGTCACCTTCATCTCTCTCTGTCATTCTCCTTGATTTAAAATGAGGGTAATAATAATGTTGATCATTCAGGGTTGGTTGTTTTGATAATCAAAGGAAATGCAGTTTTATAGTAGGTGATATATTATATGCTTATTTCCTGCCACCACCACCCCAACCACCATTTTGTAATCCCATGGTACAATCACCATGAGGGGAAGGATTTGTGATTCTTTGTTATTGTGCCCATAACATCTGTAAGGTCCTCTGGATCTTGCTTCCCTGCCTGCTTGAAGTGAGTGGGTGGCAGTAGTTATTTAACAGCAGATCAGACCCAAAAAAGACAAGATGAAATCCAGAAACATCTAAGGAGATATTTCATATCTTGTTTCACCTTGCTACTACTGATATCCTTATAGCTCTTTTATCTTTCCTAGACACGAGATTATTTTAAGAAAGAATGGATAAAAGAGATCTTAAAGGAGGGAAAGGGATCCACATGTGCAAATATGTTTGTGGCAGCCCTTTTTGTAGTGGCAAGAAACTGGAAACTGAGTAGATGCCCATCAGTTGTAGAAAATGCTTGAATAAATTATGGTATATGAATATTATGGAATATTATTGTTCTGTAAAAAATGACCAGCAGGATGACTTCAGAGAGGCTTGGAGAGACTTATATGAACTGATGCTGAGTGAAGTGAGTAGAGCCAAGAGAACATTGTACACAGTAACAAGATTATACAAAGATCAATTCTGATGAACGTGGTTCTTTTTAAGAGTGAGGTGATTCAGGCCAGTTTCAATGATCTTTTGATGAAGAGAACCATCTACACCCAGAGAGAGAACTGTGGGAACTGAGTGTGAATCACAACATAGCATTTTCACTCTTTTTATTGTTGTTTGCTTGTGTTTTATTTTCTTCTCATTTTTTCTTTTTGATTTGATTTTTCTTGTATAGCAAGATAATTATATAAATATGTATATTGGATTTAACATATATTTTTACCATATATAACACATTACATATATTTCATTACTTGCCATCTAGGGGAGGAGGTGAGGGGAAGGGGAGAATTGAAACATAAGATTTTGCAAAGGTCAATATTGAAAAATTATCCATGTATATGTTTTGAAAATAAAAAAAAACTTTAATAAAAAAAGAAAGGATGAATAGAAAGTTGATAGCAAATCTGGAGGGTAGAGGGCATTATAGGGAGTAGAAACATATTACATAAAATTCTGCCTAATTTTCTCTATGAATCCAATAAGGTCTTGAAGGATAGTAGAACATCTTTTTCAAAGCCTTTCCCTTAACATGAATATCATTGCAAAGAAATGGTATACTTGAAGATATAGGAATCAAAAAGAGTCTAAGCAAAAGGAATATTTGGTGACTGTAGCATCAATTTACTATTTTTATGCTCATAATAAAACTAATTCATTAATTATTTTTCCTTAGAGATTCCATGACATGCTATTGAAAAAGTACAAGATTTAAAATAAGATCAGTGTTCAAATAATGATGATGGCAATATGATAGCTAGAATTTATATAATGCTTTAAGGTTTGTAAAGCACTTTACACAAATTATTTTACTTAATCCTATCTTTGATTTGCTAGTTGAATCTTGCTCCACTCAGGCACAAAATGGGTTAATGTTGAACCATATAATCACTAAGGGCTCTTTCAACTCTCAATTGATGTTGCTGAAGATAATTCATATTTATCTAGCATTTTAAAACTTCCAAAATATCTTACTTGAGTAATCACATGTGATCCTCATAGCAACCCTATAGAAGGAGATATATATTAGGAGAATTTTGATTACTATTTTACAGATTCAATAATACTATATGTATATAAATACATGCTACACATTTAAATCCATAACACTAGTTTCTTTTTAAACTAGGAAACATAGAAAGAACTGGATTTAGACTTGGAGAACCTAAGTTTCAAACCTAGCTCTCTTACTTTTTCCTTACATCATCCAACTTCAGTTTTATCTTCTTCAAAATGAAGAAATTTTGGAGATAATCCTTAAGGTCCTTTACAGCCTTAGATCCTAAGGTATTCTATTTCTTATAGAACAAAGTTTAGGCTGTTGCTTTAAAAATATTAGATATCATGACCCATCAAGGTGCTTTCTTGCTCTCATATTTTAGGTCTTAGAGTGATGCTAGAAAGCTGATGGTTAGTGGTACAATAAGGTCCATGGCTCCCTTTTAAAATTGCCTGCAGAAGCTCAGGATTCTATGATTCCAGCAAGTCAAACAATTTTACCTATTTTTCAGGACACTGCTTTTCTGAAAACAGCCTATAACATCCATCACTGGTTCTTTGTTTTCTCTTTTTGATCTGTCAGATTTCTCTTTAAACATAATCAGTGATCTTGAAATATCATCTTCTGTTGTTTTTTTTTTTAAAGGGATTCCAGATCAACCCATCTCATTCAACATATCAGCCTAATGCTTTTATCTAAGGGAAAACTTCAAGGCCTGGTTAAACTAAAATATCTTCTCCAATAACCTGCCTGGTACCTGAAATTCTTTCCATTTCAGTAACATCTCATGGGCACTTGGAAACACATAATCAAACTCATGTAGGACATTAAATAATCTAGGAGGAGTAACATATTGACAGAGATTATTTAAGACATACAGAGTTTAAGAAATGTCACTGATTTTAGAGATAATGTTGTGTTGTTCATTTTACAGAGGAAGAGACTTCAGCCAAGTAAAGAGAAGTATTTTGGTCCAATCAGTTCTAGAGTTGATAATAAAATCTAAGGATCCTAATTCTCCAACCAATGTTCTTTCCCAATATCACACTGTATCTTTCTTCTACCCCTCATGGTCACATACAGACCATTGACACTAGGGACCTGAAGAAAATAAGTTTTAATGGGGAGAAGAGGAAAAAATCCAAACAGTAAGGTACCAATTTGGGTGGGTGTCATAGTATGGCCTACTTGGCACCAAAGGAAAATGATGATATTGGGTTTTTTTAAGTATGAGGATATTGAAAAATTGGAGGAGGCATTGAAGGAAGAGGGTCAGAAGAAAATTAAGACTGATAGCAGGTAAATAAGTATTGTCTAAATAAATAGTAATATTTATTGTCAAATAAAACATAAATAAGAATCACTATGAGCTATATATTAATTTAGAAAAGCGCATATTAATGCTATGTTCTAGTGTATTTTTACTAATTTTGTATTTCCCAATTATAATTTAATCTGATTCTGGTCATATTTCTAATGAGCTCATAGCAGCATGTCTAGTCTAGAGTAAGAATACTCAGAGTATGGTCTAAGTATGGTCCTTCAAACCTTTCAGAAGGATCTGTAACATCAAAATTATTTTCATAGTACTATTATGATATTTTAGTTTCTAATACAGTAAAGGTCAATAGACATCACAGAAAAACAAAAGCTCTTTGATAGGATCTTCATTAAAAACTATAAAGGGTTCCAAGATTAAAAAAAAAAAGAAAATTTGAGGAACACTGGTTTAGGATACAAGGTATAAGATGATACAATGAGTGACCCTTTTAAGCATTATCTTTTATGAATGATCATCTTTTTAAAGCTAGAAAGTCTCACTTTCCATGACACATAGATATTTATTTTTTGTTAAGTTCAGTTATACATATTAAAGTGAAGGCTCAAAGATACCAGTGTATGGAAATACACAGGGGATGAAATATCAGACTTTATCTACAGGTTACAAATTCTATGTTGCAACTCTTGCAGGAAACAAAAAACAAAGTATTTCTTTCTTCACAATCTTGTCTGGAATTGGCTCCACAGAATTCATATTAGTCTTGTTAAATCAAATATGGTATAAATACATGGCATTATGGATTTTTAATGTATAAATTCAGATAAATCATTAGTCAGTTCTTGTTTCCCATTTCGATCATGCTTCCCCATTCTAGTATATATAAAAGCTATAAAAGCCATCTAGTTTCTGGTGTGTTCCTATGGTCACCCAACATGGACATTTCAAAAGAGTTGGAAGTTTATACTGGTCTGTTTAATCTATTAATTTTGACCTTGATGGATCTGATTTTCTTCTTTGTGAAAATAAACACATATTCCCTTAATAACAAGAGAAATGAGCTCTTCTTTTGTCCTTTTCATCTCCTTCCCATATTCTTTTTCTTACCCATAGTCAACTCTCAGACAAAGGACAGAACATATTGGAAAACTCTGGGAGCAGCAGCTGCGAGATTTGTGTATATAAGGAAAGCCCTTTGCCCAAGCTTAAGTAAAAGAACAGGGTAGCTCACAGAATCTCCCATGCCGCCCTGCTTCCTTGCTGAACAGCATACACCCTCATTCCAAGTACTGCTGGATGATTGCAAATTCTAGATAGAGGCAGAAAGTAGTTTCAACCATGATGAGATTTTTCACTAATACCACCAAGTAAACAAATATTGGCAATTTGGCATAAATCAAACTGGCTTCTCTTGGATTCTATTCAAGCAGGATGAATTATTGAATTGCTGAGAGGGATTCATGATAGAGCATCTCACCCCCAAGGCAGTGAGCAAGGAACCTTGAAGGTAATCTTATATGAGGCACTGGTGTTTTTTTCACAGAAGGATAATCTTTTCTCTCAAAGGGGTGGAGACTCAGACTTGCTCTCATTTTTAAAAAGGGCTGTTAGATCTATTCCTCCAGTGAGCACATGAGGAAAGGGCACTCAGGGACAAGTCCTGCTCAGTCAAGGAACTGATTTTAGAATTTGTTTCTTCCCTCCCTTCTTTCTTCCTCTCTTTTCCTCCCTCCCTCCCCCCCTCCTTCCTTTCTTCTTTCCTCCTTCCCTCCCTCCCTCCATCCCTTCTCTTTCCCTCCCTCCTTCTTCCTTCTCCCTTCCTCTCCCTTCTTTCCTTCTTTTCTTCCTTCTTTCCTTCCTTCCCTTCTTCCCTCCTTCCTTCCTTCTCTCCTTCCTTCCTTTCCTTCTTCCCTCCTTCCTTCTTCCCACCTTCCCTCTTCCCTCCTTCCCTCCTTCCTTCTTTCATTCCTTTTCAACTTTTCTTTCTTGGGGTACAAATGAGACATTTTCACTTTTTCCTTTTTTCGGTTGTGATCTTAGGTTCAACGTAATTGCCCTGCTGTTCTAATGTCACTTAGCATTATTATTGTGAAGACGAATGGGACTAGGGTCAGAGATCAGCTTAAAGGCACTTGCTCACTGCTTGGCATATCGGAAGTGCCCAGAGGTGATCTTTAATGAAAGGTTGAAAAAGATCTGCACTGGGAGAGTTTTTCTGAAACTGAGTTCCAAAGAATCAGTTCTTTATGGAATAGGAGGTATTGAGGAAGAATGGGGAATCTCCTGCATCAAACATTTGCTTGCTCTTAATCTTCTAACTCCAAGATGGAAATTATGGAGAGGACAGTAAGTTATTGAACTGGGACCTTTGAGGAAGGATCATAGGCTTTTAGAAATCATTCTATCCTAACCTCCCCATTGTGTAGATGAAGATAAAGAGGCTCAGAAAAAGAAATTTATTTCCTTGAACTCAAATATAAAATACAATAAGTATATAACAGAGGCAGGCTTTAATACTAGGTCTTCTGATTTCTTTCCACTACCCGTCAGGGGAATTAGTTTTCTCCATTTTGCCAACTTTACTCACAAAATAACTTCATCAAAACTATTTCCATTCTTTCTGCAGAGTCTCCATGTGAGTCCTATCCTCAGGTTACTAGGGCATTGAGACGTTTCATGTTCTCTTATTGGACTCTACCCTTTGAGGTGCCTTCTATCTCATTTTACTGGGACAATACACTCCTCATCAGAGAGGTTGAAAGGTACTGTTGATCAAGATCTGGCTTGCCAGGCTTTTTTTTTTTTTTATTAACCCCCCTAGATAACAATGATTAATTAGATGGTACCTTCTTATTCTATAAAAGTTGAGAATGAACAATAACAGAAATAGTACTGTAGCACCATTATAAACTTTACGTCTATTAATTTCTTCCTTCATGCTGAACTCTCTGGTTTCTTTTTGTTCTCTGGGGAGATGTTTTAGGTTTATGTCCTGGGATAAATCACATGCTAGGTCCCAAGTAAAGATTGCATTTTTCTTTTGTCAATGCTTTGCACTGTGGGATTGAGGAAAAGGTAAAAGAAAGAAAAACAGTGAACAATGTCACATAAATATAAACTTTAGTTGGGTCTAGATCTGTGGCGACTTCGGGTAAGCTTTTATGTTTAAGTGTCAGGGAGACAGAGGTAGATGAACAATTTATGGGAAAGGCTCTTTTCAGATGATTATAATGTTGTACATGAGACAGTTATCAAGCAACAAGGAGCTGGGTCTATATTCCTTTTATGAGTCAGGCTCCTGTCACTTGGTTTCCTACAAGGCAGATTCAGAAACAAGAACTTGTGTAGAAAAGCACATGCACTCTGTAGTGTTCACACACATCACAATACACTATAAACCTCTTGTGCTGAGACATTCCATGCAGGAGCACATAGTGGATACACAAACATATTCCATTTAATGATCTACATAAATTGTATACCTTATGCACATAATGCTCTCATACATTGAATTGACCCTGAGCTTTGATTCAACATGACATCCATTTTACATGTAACAGTTTCAAGCTCTCTATCTCCTTCTATCCTCTATCTTTCTCCATCTCCCTTTCTCTGTTTTCTCACTCCCTCTGTATAGGATCCTCTCTCTTTCTCTCTGTTCATTTTCTGTCTCTCTCCCTTTGCTGCACCTTCATTCTCTTCTCCTTCTCCTTCTCCTCCTCCTCCTCCTCTTCTTCCTCCTCCTCCTCTTCCTCCTCCTCCTCCTCTTCTTCCTCCTCCTCCTTTTCCTCCTGCTCCTTCTTCTTCTTCCTTCTTCTCTGTCCCCTCCCTCTCACACATACAACCTCAAGTCTAATAATGGTCCCATGCAAACACAACTCACTCTAAGTACTAAGTCGTCCCACACACTTGTCTACTTGTAGTGGTAACACAACACGGCCTCTGATATTCTGCACACACCTGTTATGGTCGCACACATCCTCCTTCACACATTCACTTACAGAGGTACTTCCCCTATTGACCTCCAAAGGCCTCAGAGGGAACCCCCGCTCCGGGTGCAGCTTGTGCTCCAACTCTCGCTTTCTCTGCCTGAGTGAACACTTAGTGTCCTTCCTCTGAGCATGCGCAGCCCTCCTCCCTCCCCCCCCTCCCCTAACCCCTTCCCCACCAGCCTTTCCCTCTATTCCTTTTATTAAACAAACGGGAGATCCTGAAATCTGGAGCTTGTGCAAAAAGAACCGTGAGGAGGAAGAGAGAGGGATGATGGAGGAGGAATAATTGCAATCAACCACCCACCTCCGTCATATTCCAGACCCCCCTCCCTTTCTCTCTCTCTCTCATCAGTCACACACACACGCAGACACACATACTCGCACACTTGCACACTTGCATACACACGCGGGATATGCATTGGGTGAGGACTGTGTCCCTGGCCAACAGCCTGAATGGATCTTGCTACTCTTAGCCGGACAGCTGTGTGAGGGAACAGGGAGCAGGAGGGATCCGCAGCTGGAGGTTGGAGGTGAGCACCGGGCACAATGAGCCGAGCCGCGCCGGCCACCGGCCGCTCTCTCGGGATGCCGCGGCGGCAGCGCGTTTCGGGGCAGCTGGCAGTGGGAGGCTGCATGCCTGCGGGAGGGTGGTAGATGCGGACGGGCGAAAGGTGGCAACCCCACAGTGTAGCGCTCTTAGAGCAGAGAGGGGATGGGCATGGAGACTCAGGTCCTTGCGATATGAGGGAGGGAAAAAAGGGGAGGGGGAAGATGCTTTGGTTTCCGAAATGTCTCCGCCTGACAGGGGAAACTATGGGGTTTCTTTCCCTAAAATGCCCATAAACTTTTCCCCCCCTCTTATTTGAGGAAATGTGCAAACAAAGAAGGCTGGAAGGCTTCACTTTTCCTTCCCAACTCTCCCTTTCTCACCCACGCAGGCGGCTGGGTTCGTTTGCGATCTATAGTGTGTGGTGCGTGAATGTGAGATGAGAATCCGTGGCTGTGGGTGCTGGTGTGGCTGTGTGTGTGCGCGTGTGTGTGAGTGCACGCGCATCTCGGGCACTCGCGTGTGCGCGCTGCCCCAGGTAGCCAGATGATTCCCGTCGCACTTTCGCCTGCCTGGGTGGAGGGTCCGGGTTTCTCCGGAGATCCCCGCGGGACAAGTGGCTGGCTCTGATTTTCCTCCTGCCTGGCACCTCCCCAACTTCCCGCCCCCTTCTGCAGCGCTCGCCTGGGCTGGTCTTAGCGCGCGTGCCCGGGGCGGCGCAGGGCTGGGCGGACAGTCCCAGAGGGGCCGCCGAGGGTCTTCTCCCTCCTTGCCCCTGTCAGAAGCTACTAGGGTGAGACGCGGGTCAGCAGCGGGTGTGAAGGATGACTTAGGGAAAGGCTTGGTTCGATCGCCTTCCTGGAGAACCCGGCTCCTGCATCTTCCCGGGGTAGAGGTGTGCTGCCTGCCGCCGCCGCCGCTGTCCCTGATGCTGCAGCCCTAGCCTCTGCTACGCAGGATGTGGCTTTATCCCTGCTTCAGGGTTTGTGACACTCACACGTGTGGAACATCTTGGAGGAGGATTCTCGGTCTCTTCTTTTTCTTTGTGGGTGAACCAGTTCCCCCTCAACCACCTTTCTGAGCCCCCGCTGTTTGTTTGATAAGCACTTACCTTCTAGGCATCTGTTCAAGGGGAAAGGGTCAGGGTAATAGTTCCTTAACATGTAAGAGGCACCTGAAAGGAGGGGGTAGGGAAGGAGAGAGAGAGAGAGAGAGAGAGAGAGAGAGAGAGAGAGAGAGAGAGAGAGAGAGAGAGAGAGAGAGAGAGAGAGAGGAGAGAGGTGTATATCTACTATAGAGTGAAAGAAAGTCCAGAGGCAATACCTTTTTTTTTGAAACCGTAGAAATTGGGTCAGTGTGTGAAGAGAGCGCATTCCAGGACTGGGACAATGGGAAGAAGCTGCCTGGCAGAAGGAAGAGGAATGGGTCATTTCAATAACATGGGAGATTGAGCTTGTGAATAGAGGCCAGGGAAAACAAGGAGGTAAAGGAAGAGATTGATCACGTCTATTTTTTTGAGAATGGATTTAAATGATCATATCTGGACTATACAGAATTTAGTGTTGACCTTTGTTGAGCCAATCAAATCTCAGCATCTGTCACTTAATAAACTTGCTCCTTACTTTCAATGAGTTCTATTTTGTTGAGCCAAGGACTGATGTGGTAGATTAGGAAGAATGGGAAGACACAAGCTTATTGGGTTTTTTAATCCTAAAAAATGGTATTTGTAAAGAATTGTAGTCATTGGAAAACCAAAGAGTTAAGCCAACTTGAGATCAGATAGCATATTTAGACCCAGGAATGGAGGAGAGTTGGTGCTTTGCACAAGAGATGTTTGACAGAAGAAATTCCTGTTCTCTGAAGGAGGAAACCCTTTCCATTTTTTCATGACTTCCCTTGAGGAGGAGTTGATGTTCATCGAACTGAAGAAGAGATGCTGAGGGGTCTAATAATAAAAATCATTCTCACATGAAGGAAACCTTGATTGAAAAAGCTCTCTGTCTCTGTTGTCTCTCTGTCTGTCTCTTTTCTCTGTGTGAGAGAGAGAGAAACAGAGAGACAGAGAGACAAAGAGAGAGAGAAGCACATAGCGTATCATAAAAATAACTGAGACTGTAAATTTCTCAGGAATCTACAAACACAGAAGCCTAAAGTATTTAGAAACAACTAGAGAACCTTTTCAGGGGGACTTCTGGCTTGAGATGGGCAGGAGGGAGGATTTAAAAATAATTGTCAACATATGTCCATTTTTATTTTTCGTGAGTATTTTCAACATCTTTCTTGCTATGGTTGGCAAGAAAAAAAATCAAGATTTTTTTTCCATCCCACAGGCTGTTTTTCTCTTCTACTCAACATATTTCCTCCTACTTCATCTGTCAATTAAACTTTCGTCCCTTCTAGCCAGAGTTGTTTGTAGCATGTGCCTAACTTTGTGTTAGGCTTCCTGAGGAGCTCTATCCTGAAGATATTTGCAAATTAGTTGTAGAGATGAGATCCACATACCTGAAACCCTCAGAAAGCAAAGCAGGGAAATGCATAAGGGAGTACAAAATTGTGTAATATGTGGGCATTTATTTCAGAGAAAGCAGAAATTAATGAAGACAGAAGAATTCAGCGAAAATAACAAACCTAAATTGAGTCTTAAAGACTTTTAATTCAAGCATTTATTAACCAACTTCTATGTCCAAAGCCCTGTGTTAAGCTCTGTGGGGTACAAAAACAATCCGTATCTTCTCTTCTTAGTAGAGGGAACAGCATGAAACAAAGCAAGAACGATCATTCTATGTGTGGGCAATAGTGAAAATACTTGCATGACTAAAGGAGAAGTGATATTAGTGAATAAAATATCATTGGAGAGGTTAAAGGAGAGAGGGCACATTACAAAGGAACTTGAATCCAGGACGGTGTTGATGCTCTTTTAGGCAATAATGAAGTTTTTTTTTCTTTTAAACAGTAGTGACAATATAAAAGCAGAATTTCAGAAAAATTTGCATGATGTCAGTAATATATAGAATAAATGGGAGATGAGAAGGGACAAAAACAGAGATGGAACCTGCTGCAGGAATATAAGTATAAAGTGATAATGCCCTGGTTTAGAATAAGAGATAATAGACATGGAAGGGACCTCTGGACTGCTATTTCAAATCCCTTATTTTGCAGATGAAGAAATTAAAACCCAGAGAACTGAAGGAACTTACTGCCCAAGGTCACAAAAGTACCCAGGTTTTCTGACTTTGAAATTGATGCTCTTTTCACTATGTTTTGAAGGCAAAACAGTTGATCAGGAATGAATTATAAAATGATAGAAATAGGAATGGAAAGAACATTTTAATGAAGGAATGGTGGTGACACATTGAGTGTAGGAAATGAAAGAGAGAAAAATAAAAGCTAACTCCTAAGTTGCCTGTCTGGGTGACTGAGAATTGTAGAGTATTTGATCATTCATTAATTATTTATTAGGTGCAATTATTTAATATGTGCAAATTACTGTGATTGGTAATGTGAAAATAATTAAATATGGTCCTTCTCTTCTTGGATCTTATATTCTAGAAGGAATGATAAAACACATGCAACAAATATAGCAACTATGGTTTTGAATAAAATATAATGAGAGCCTAAGGAGATAAAGTGCTATGTGATGTTAGAAATCTGTCTGGAGAAATCAGGAAGACTTGCTAGAGAGGTTGAATTTTGAGCTTAGAAAAACTGTTAAATATTCAAAAAATGGTTAAAGGAAGGAGAATTTTCTAGGTCACTTTAAAAAATAATCATAATTAGGAAGCAAAATTATTTTGGGGTTGAAAAAGCTATATTAGCTTTGAGTATGTTGAATTTCAGTTGATCATGGGATATTTTATTTGTCATATGTTAAAGACAGTTGGTGAAATGATTGATAGAAGTCAAAACTTTGAGTAAGAGGCCAGAGATAGAATTTTTTGGGGAAATAGTGACAGTAGTTAAGGATGGGAGAGTGAATAAGCTAATTAAGCAAGAAAAAGGGGGGCTGGGTAAAAAAAAAAAAATAGGACCAAAGATTTAACTTCAGTGGGTGCCAAGAAGTTAAAGGAAAAATGAGTAATGTCAAGAATGAAAACAGACAATGAAATAGAAATGGGATAATGTGGTGGTGTGAGAAAATATGGAAGAATTTCAATGAGTGAGAGGATGGGGAAGATAATTAATCACGTGAAATCCTTCAAATTAAACAACCTTTTGTGCACAATCAAAAAGAATAAGAACAAAAAAGAGGCTTTTGGGGGGGGGGGATGTTCCAGTAGAATGGTGTGGTCACAGAATCAAAAGATAGAATCTTAGAAATTTTCTGGCCCAAACCCCTCATTTTACATGTGAAGAAATTAAGTCTTAATTATGTACTAGAGTTGCCACTAGAGCCATACAAAGATCCAGATGGTTCCTGCCTTCAAAGTGTTTCCAGTCTAGAAGTAAAGGATATCTAATTATCTCTGAAGTCTTAGTCACTAACATTAAACTTAATGTTTAAAAAGAAGCATTGTTAGTTTACAGGCTCATTGAGAATCACTGAGCTGAAAGAGCTCAGATGTGATCTGATTCCTCTTATACTCAATGAAAAATTCCTTTTTCATGACCACCATTCTGCAGGCAGAATTTGCCTGAGCACTTCAAGTGAGGGGGGGGGGGGAGACTCTCTATCTCCAGAGATAATCCATTTAGAATCATTTAGAAAGATCTAATTGTTAGGAAGGTGTTTCATTCATTCATTCATTAGTTTGTTCCTTTGTTTTTTTTCATTCATTTATTGCTAGTTTGTCTCTCCTCCAACTTAGGTTCTTTAAAGTTAAAAAGAACCGCTCTTTCTTTTGCCCACAAAGCCAAGCAGAACAACTTGAATATACCTCTTTCATAAGAAAGCCCATCAGATACTTATAGGCTATTATCATGTCCCTTCTTGCAGTGGATTTATTGCAATGAGATGATATGACTCAGCCCCTTTCTGAGCTGAATGACTAAATAATCTTCTTGAAAGTCCATTCCTTAAACACTCAAATACAGCTTGCAGCTCAATCAGGATATGTCCAACTTTGTTCATTTATGATATCAATGGTTGTAGATGAAAATGGTTGACTTCCCTCAGGATACTATAAAATGTGTTCTAATATTTATTATTTTACTTTTGATCATTTGCAAGATGTCACATTCTAGGATTGTGTATTTTTTCTAGGTAAAATGTTAAAGCCATCTTGTGCATGGGGAAGAGAATCAGGAGTCTGAAAAAAAAAGTTTTTTTTTACAAAGGAGCCAAAATAAATTCATCTTACTATAGAATTGAGTCTGTGTCTGTTCAGAATTAAATTATTAAAGCAAATATATGGATCACCAACTTTGGAGTTAGTGGCAAAAAGATGTATGTATGTAAGAATTTCTGAGGTCAACAACATAGGAACACAATTGCCCTTCTTCATCAATAGGGGTTGATATCGCTCTTAAACACAGTGGAAATATACAACTACCTATATGACAAGATTCAGGGATAAAAAGAAAACCAGTGCTTGGACAAAATAATTCATTTTACTCTTTTTCTGAATCCTCCCACTCCTACTGATTTTCCACCTAAGATTCATTCCCTTAGCTTCAAATTTTATTTCCATATAGGAATGGACCTATGGAGAAGTAGCACTTCAAATCTGAAGCAATTATTTATCCTGTAATAAATGAATAAGCTCCTTTCCTGAGATGAGAACACCCAAAATACTGAATATTTGAAGGGATGGAAAAGTTAGGGAATTGGTAAATAATGAAAAATTTAGGGTGCCATAAGGGCAGCTAGTTGACACCATGGATAGAATTCTGGGTCTGAAATTAGGAAGATTTTGAGTTCAGATTTGCTCTTAGACACTTACTAGCTATGTAAAGTTGGGCAACTCACTAAACCTTGTTTACCTCAATTTCCTCATCTGTAAAATGATCCAGAGAAGGAAATGACAAAGCATTCTAGAAAGTGTCAAGAAAATCCCAAATGGGATTATGAAGAGTTGAACACAACTGAAACAATGGAACAAAATACACAAACTGGGATCACTAAGGCCTAAGGCCCTACTTCAATTTTCCTAAAACCAACCCTATTGAAAACCAAATGAAATAATGAATAATTTGGAGGCAAGAAGATCAAAGCTCAGTTCCTTACTAGTTGTGTGATCATGGATGCATCAATTAACCTATCTGAGCTTCAATTTCCTCATTTGTAAAATAGAATCATATCTACAGTGATATAGAAAGATAGACAGACATGTCTATAAAGTGACTACCTTCTAGTTTTCAAGGCAATTCAAATGCCATCTTCAGGCTTTTCTGATCTTTTCTCTTCCTTGAACCATTACCTCCTTTCCTTCACTGGTAAAGATCTTTTCTCTAAGGTGGCACTGAAAAAAAAAGTACTGATAAAAATATTTGGGTAATGAATAAATCTACCACACTAAATGGGTGATTCATAGGATCCTAGAAACTGCTTCTAGAAATCTACTTAAGAATGTCATGTTGTCCTTGTGAAAGGCTTAGACCTTAGGCTAATGAGTGAGATAATCTTTTTAAAGAAAATTCAAGTCTATTCAGCATGCTGAAAGTCTTTTTTATAAGTGAACCCCACAAGCCCACCTGAAGTAAGAATGATACTTTGATATCTTCTCTAGAACTAGGTTTATTGCCATGAAACCCAGCAATGGTTTCACTCAAAGGAAAATGGAGTAAAAGAATCATAGGGCGATCCATTTCAGTGAGTTACCAGATTTTATTTTACCTAAATGTAAGACAGCCCCACTCCATTATTAAGTACTTTCATCAAATATTCACTTAGCTTGGCAGCAAGCTAATGGTGCCCAGCTTCTTATGTAGAGATAAGATAAAGAAAATTATTGAAGCAGTCCAATAAAAATGTCAAATCTCAAGTTATTTTAAAATAAAATAGAATCTTTAACTGAAACACCAACATCCCTCTTATTAGATTCCTGTCACTTAATATGGGCAGGGTTTTTTTTTTTTTTGTAGAAGCAAAATCTAGGACTGTCAAATATAGAGAGACATTTAAAAATGTAAGAGTTTTTAGATGGTCAGAAGAAAGAAGCAATTAACCAGATTTTCATTTATTTAAATGGAGTAGATAAATAAGTCTGTCTCCTAAAAGCCTATATCTAGAGTGCCTCAGTAATGAATTAGAAAGGAATATGCTGACTTATTCTAAAATCCTTTTTAAATACCCCTTCTAGAAAACAGATCAGATCCCTGATGAGCTCAAAGGAGGGATCAGTTCACGAAAAACTCTAACTGCTGGATAGTTGCATTTTGTGCTCAGCATCTCTCGGATCTTCCTGGTTCAGAAGCTTATGGGAAGTAAGCCAAAAGTATTATTGACTAATCAATGGAGTATTAAAAGGATAATGTTAAAGGTGAAAATGAAGGGCAAGTAAAGACACCTTGAGTGAAGAAAGCGAACAAACATTTAAAATTCTACATGAACAAAAATGATGGAATTTTTTTTACGTTTATAAAGGCTTTTAGATATATTACCTCCTTTGATCTTTGTAAATGGATCCACTCATTCCTCCTGATTCTCTTTTGGAGCCAAACATAATAAGTTTGCTCATTCTTCCACCTGGCAGAACTTCAAATACCTGAAGAAAATTATTGTCTTTTTTAAGACTTCATTTCTCCATGCTAACTATTACCATTGAGATGATTCTAAGTAGGTTCTACAAGAATTATCCCTATTTTACTAATGAAGGGGAATCAGGGGTCACAGAACTAAAAGGTGTCAAAGGCAGAATTCAAATCTAGGTCTTTCTTGATCCCATGTCTAGTTTCTTTGCCACTTTAATATGCTGCTCATCATGTGTTAAAGCACACTCTATTGGTAATAAACTTATTTGTTTTTAAAGAGTAAAGGAAAACAAGAAAATGTATTTATTCCTTAAACAACATACACTCAATAGTTATTAAATATCTACTATTTTCAACACAATGTTATGTACAAAAATAGTCATTATTTCAAAGGAACTTACCCTTCATTGAAAACTTTCTTTTCTTTCCTTCTCCTCCCCTTCCCTTCCCTTCCCTGGCTTTCCTTCCCTTCTTTTCCCTTTTCCTTTTTCATCTTGTCTTTTTTAAATTTTATTTTCTTGTCTTCTTTAATCTTTCTTTCTTTCTTTGATTCCTTCTTTTTTTAACAGAACTTTTGATTTCATCAGAATTGGTCTGGGATAGAACTTGAATCCCAAACAACTCTTCATGACTATCAGGCTAACTTCCTATCCACTTCACCAGGCTGGTATTTTAAATGTTTGTTTTGATGAAGAGAAATGTATGTTTAAGCACCCAGATAGGAGATAAAATCCACATTACATTTCTTTAAGAATATAATTTACCCCTCCTCCATGAAGAAGCTTTCGAAATTTAGTTTCACTTTTTAAAATTGTCTTTGAATTTAAAAAAATCATTTGCACAACAAGATATACCATGATCAATTCTGATGGACACCTCTCTTTTCAACAATGAAATGATTCAGGCCAGTTCCAATGGTCTTGTGATGAAGAGAGCCATCTACATCCAGAGAGAGGACTGTGGGAATTGAGTGTAGCTCACAACATAGCATTTTCTCTTATTGTTGTTTGCTTGCATTTTATTTTCTTTCTCATTTTTTCTGTTATGATTTGATTTTTCTTGTGTAGTGAGAAAATTGTATAAGTATGTATGCATATATTGGATTTAACATATACTTTTACCATGTTTAACATATACTGGATTACTTGCATCTTGGGAAGGGAGTGAGGGGAAGGGGAGGAAAAATTGGAACACAAGGTTTTGCAAAGGTTAATGTTGAAAAATTATCCATGCATATGTTTTGAAAATTAAAAATCTTTAATTAAAAAAATAAAGTGAAATTTTAAAAAGTCAGTTGCATAGCAAGATTACAATGTATTTAGTTTAAAGATAGTAGTAAAATAAATAATTTGGTTTTCACCAATTGGATTATAATATATAACAAAAAAATTGCATAATTATTTTCCTGTAGTTTACTACATCCCCCCTCATGCTTAAGATATGTTCTCTTTGGAGACATATACCCGCATAATGCACAAGAATGGTGAATTTAGAGGTATGGAATCTGGATTTGAATGTGGCTTTTAAGACTTTTAAGCACTTTAACAATGATTAAGTCAGTTAGCACTTGATTTTCTCATTTTTAAAATATGGGTGGTACTATCTGGCCCATCAATCTTACCAGGGAAAAAGTTATTATTCAAAAGTTCACACCTCCCTTTCCCTCTCTCCCAACACACATTCTTTTTGTAATTTTAGTATACAAATGACAAACTGGTTTTTTATTTTTTAAATGTTGTACAGGTCTGATAATAAATAAAATTACTATTGTGACTATTAAAGTCACTTTAAAATTTTTTAATGAATAAAATCTGTTATTTTTGTGTCTGTATTAAAAATCATACTCACAAACAATATTAGAATGTTATTATATAGCTCTAAATGCTAAAACATCCAACATGTGAGTAAGTTGCTTTTCTCTCTCAGTTTCCTCATACATACAAACAGGGTTTGGACTCAGTGATCTCTAAGGCCCCTTTTGTTTCTAAATTCCATGATCCAATAAAATTACATTTCCTAACCTGACATTTTACTTTTCTGCATTTGTTTTTGGTTTTGGAAGATGGCTACTATCTTAGAAGAGCTAGGGGAGCCACTACTTTCAAATCATTTATCATTTTGAACCTCTGGGATTTTGCCTTGATCTAGGTATAGTCACCTGTTTCCAGTGGTTCCTTGACTACCTTCTGAGTTGATCTCCATTTGTGGCTCAATTGTTTTCTACTATCCTGAACCTCACTCCAGCATCAATCATGGTGGTGGTATTTGTGATTTTTCTCCTATAAGTTTATTTTTACTAATGCTGAAGCTTATTTCCTTTCCCACTATTTCTTATTTGGATGTCTCTAAACATTTTGAAGCTGCATTCATATTTAGCACATAATTCCCTTTTCTTTTGTTGCTGAGGCTGCAGATTTGACCATTTTTCAATTTTTACCTTTTTTTTTTTTTTTTTTTTTTTTTTTTTTTTAATGCAGAAGAGTGATCTCAGCATCCCCCAGCAGAAATCCTTGCAGTATTTCTGGACACTTAGGTGTAACAGAAGCTTCCTATTTTACAAGACTAAGTTACATATCTCATTTTAATGATATCTCAGGTCTCAGACCACTGACCAGGTTGTGTATTCTCTCTCAGTTAATATCATTCAGCCCCGCAAGGATGTATAATTTCATCAGTATGAACATTCCTTCCAATGATGATAACCACAATTTATTTATGCAGTAGATGGCCCTTCTGTGACTCAAAATTTCATTACTCAGCTCCTAGATTCTTTGAACTTATTTAGACTGGACTTTGGACAACTGTTTTAGCCCAAGACCACAATTATCATAATAACTAGGTGGACAGTGGACAGAGTATGAGCTTGGAGTCATGAAAATCTGATTTCAAGTCCAGTCTCAATGTTGATTCAGTTTTCTAACTATAAAATGGAAATAATAATTACCTATCATACAAAGTTATTGTTAGGGATATATGAGATAATATTTGTAAAAGAATTTAGCACAATACCTGGCATAAAGTAGGTGTTTAATAAATGCATCTTCCCTCCTCTCCCTCCTTTAATCTAGTAAAAGACTTTCTAACATAATCCCACTCATATAGTCTCTGAGAATCCAGGGCCATCTCCTTGTCACAAGAAAGATAGGAGAAAGACTAGTTCACATTATCATTTGAAAAACATTGAATCTCATTTAGAGTTAAGCTGTTTTCCTCAATGCTTTTGTCCAAATGTTTTCCATAGAAGTTTTCTATTGTCTGCAATATTATTCAAGGAAAAGATAATATAACCTAGGGATAGGAGAATAAGATCCCCTGAATCACAATAGCACTTCTAGGCTTACACAGCACTTTCTAGACTTATTTTATTTCTTTCATCTTAACATTCTATCAAGGTAATACTATAGTAACATCTCCAACTATACTGTCCTTATCCCACTATAAAATTGGACTTCACCTCTGGAAGCTCCATGGGCTTTGATAGGCCAGATCTGACCTTATCTTATTTAATTCCTCTATGGTAGTCATTTGACATATTTAGCCTTGTCACAAATGTATGCATATGTATCTTCTATCCCTATTCAATTCTTTTTTTGTATTTTATTATTGCATTAGAATGCAAGTTTTTATGGCCAGGAACCTCTCAGCATGCTTTTATTGGTATTCCCAGCACTTAGCAACGTACCTGACACATAGTTAACACTTAACAAATATATCATCATTTCTTTCCTTCTCTTTCTTTCTTTGTCCATTCCTTCTTTCCTTCCTCTCTTCTTCCCTTCCTTTTTTGTTTCCTTTCTTCTTTCCTTCCTTTTTTCTTTCTCTTCCCTCCCTTTCTACATCCCTTTCTCTTTCTCTCTCCCCCTCATTTTACAAATGAAAAACTGAGGCTGAGAGATATAAAATTTCTTTATTTGGTCTTATTCTCAGGTTAAAGCAAAAATCTAAGATTTATAGAAAATTTATAGAAAACTAACTAGAGAAGTTAGTGCAATCTTGAGTTTTATTATTATGTGGAACAGTAACCAGGGGAAAATAAAAGACACCTACACCTACACACACACACATACACACACAATACAGACAGATTCTGCAGCTCAGAACCATCATACAGTGGAAAGATCTCTGTGGGAGTTACTCAGAGTGAGGTTGGAGAGGAAAGTCTTAAACCTTAAAGGTGAATTTGGTTGAGGCAGACAACTGGCACCAGATGTGGGAGGGAGCAGTCTTAATAAGATTCACATATGATGAGAACATTATCCAGGGTTGCTTGTTGATGCCAGATGCAGGTAAAGGAATTTCCATATGGGACCAGAAATTGAACGACAATCCAAGTTGGTAACCAGGATTGTAGATGAGGATATTAGTACGCAGTCACTGCAGTCACCAGGAACCTCACTCAATCAGGAATTGAGGTTTTTCACAGGATCAGAATAAATCAGGACAATGGGAAAGTGTTTCTCTGTTTCTCTAGTAATGTTTCCATTAAACTATATTTCCTTAAATTAAAACATTGTACTAGTACACACACACACACACACACACACACACACCATTCCTTGTGTACTAATCTCCTCCCTTTTTTCATAATGTACTTCATCCCTAGTCTAATGGCTGTTCTTTGTCAGTTGTCAATAACTTTGGGTGTAATGTAACCCATTTTGGTCAACTGAGCTTTGATGTCTTGGCAATGGTTCTCTATTTCATACTTAATGCTACTTTTCAGTGACTTTAATATTCACCAAATTGGGGAGAAGTGCCACCAAACACCCATCAGAATTCATTTGTATTTTCCAAGTAGGACAAAGACCAAAGGAATGAAGAATGAATAAGGATTTGAGAACTAGGGAATATATTTCAAAGGACATTTGCTAGGGCTTATGGCTTGGTTTGGAAAAGAAAAGGAAAAGGAAAAAAATCTAATGACACTGAAAACATGGTCACTCTTGGCATTGCTAAAAGTACAGAGGTTGGGAATGGACAGTGTATGAGATGTCTCATGGTGGCTCTATCTGACCTTCTCTATCCCACCTTTTCCAAGGAATGGATATAGGACCCTAGTAATTGTCTAAGTTGTCTATGAATGAAGCAACCAGTAAACTCAAAGCTGGTCTGTAATTCTCTCCCTCGCAATGAAGTAGAACATTTGCTTTTTTCTCATTAATTAATAACAGTAAATTACCCCCTAACCATGGGACAAAGGAGAATGTAAACTTTGTCATTTGACTAAATTCAGGACATGTACCTTTCAAAATTTGTACATTAGAGCCTATTACTATAATTACCCTGATTAACATGAGAAAGTCACATCTCCCAAAACATAACATCTACATATATTAAATACTTGACATAATGCAATATGGAAATTACTAGGAAGCATATTTTAGCTAAGTATAAAGAAGCACTTTTTAACCATTAAAAATTCAATTCAAATTAAACAAATGTTTATCCATCATACACTACGTGCAAAGCATTGTTCTAGGCACTGGGGATAAAAAGACAAAACTGAAGTAGTCCTTGTCTTCAGGGAACTTTTATTCTTTGGGGGATTAAAATGTATGCACAAAGTAATAAAAGTACTTCATGATGGAAAAAGCACTAACAACTTAGAGGATCAGGAAACACTTCCTAAAGGGGATAGCAAATGGGTTGAACTTTGAAGATAGAGGAGAAGAAAGTGCATTCTATGTATTTGAGTTGGCAAGTCTAATTCAGAGAAGAGCATAAAGTCCAATTAGGTCCATAACATGGAGTGCATCAAGGAGAATGATATAGAATATAATAATAATATAACATAATAATATAGAATCCCTAGGTTAACAATTATTAATGACTCCACAGGGTCATAAAATCCTTTTAGCTTAGTAAGTAAGACTTTCCACATTGCACATCTTTATCTCATATGACTTATCTTCATGAGCCTTGTATTCAAGCTAACATGGGCTAGCTGTTCCCTGGACCCATTCAATTTCTCACTTTCTTGCATATGCATAAGACATTTTCCTTGTTTTGATTGTACTTTCTCATTGTATTTTCTCAGAATCTATGCCTTTTAAAGTTCCACTCTGGTAATGTAATGCTAGAGAAACTGAGGCAAGACAGAGATTGGTTTTTAATAATTTAATGTGGAGAGTTTTAGACTAGCAGAGGCCAGCCAGCTTCATGGGACTCTTGTCTCAAAACATTCAGCAGCGAGCAATTAATTCAGAAGACTTTTATAGCTAGGGGAAACAAAGGCAGATAGTTAGGGCAAGGATACTGGGTGGGGGACAAGCTATAATTCTGGAAAAGAATCATAACTTAGTCCTGACAGGATGGGATCAAAATAAGAAGGTCAGAGGGCAGGAGACAATGAGGCTAAGGGCAATACTCAAAGAAGGGAGAATTATCCCAGCAGGCATTGGAGATAAGATACCTGGAGTTTTTTGACTCAATGATATTTCAGAGCCTCTTTTCTAACCTAATTTCCCCATTCCTAAGAAACAAAGGAGTGAGGCTATAATAATTTTATTCAGGGGATAATCAGGGAAACTGAGGCACAGCAGTAACAACTTCTAAGAATCAGTCAATTAATAAACAATAAACATTTATTTAGGACCTACTGTATGACCCTGGGCAAGTCACTTAACCTTCTTTAACTCAGTTTCTCTATCTGTAAAGATAGCTAGAGAAGGAAATGGCCAACCACTCCAATATCTTTATCAGGAAAACCCCAAATGGAGTCATGGAAAATTAGACACAATTGAACCACAACAACTATGTGCCAGACTTTGCTAGGTTTTGATTATAGGAGTTCAAAGAATGAAATAACCCCTCCTTACATTCAAATGAGGGAGACAATAAAGACTCTACTGATCCTCTAAGTTGTTAGTGATTTCTGCCCTCTTCAACTTTTCTTTAATGAAACATACTTGCAGAGTCCTAACTTGGAATTTTTATGACTGAGATAGATACAAACTGAACTGGAGTAAGAAATTTAAAGCATGTGGTTAAATTAGGGCAGAAGGATTCAGGATATCCCCTCAGGTTGAGAAAGGGTACACCCCCAGAGACAGTGGTTCAAGAACACTTTAAGGATCCACTAGGGCAATCAAGAAAATAACCTTGAGGTTTACCTTGAGGTAAACAAGGTTAAGTGACTTGCCCAGGGTCCTACAGTGGGTCCTAAATAAATGCTTATTGTTTGTTAATTGACTGATTCTTAGAAGGTGTTACTGCTGTGCCTCAGTTTCCCTGATTATCCCCTGAATAAAACAGGTAACCTCCTATTCTTGCTAATTAACAGGTAACAATTATTCTTGCCAAGATATATTGTTTTCATACCAATAAAATCTTTCACATATTCTCTGCTAATCTAAGACTGATGCTGTTGGATAAGTCATGTAACTTCATTACAGTTATTTGTGTTCATGTTTTATCCCACACAATTCAACCCTGGGATACAAGTTTGTTGGGATGAAGAATGTTTCATTTTTGGTTTTGTATATCCAAGTGCCTTGCATTCACCAGGGGCTGAATAAATATTTGTTGAAGTGTTTATTTCAATTAAGAAGCAATGAAAGCTAGATTGTGGAGAGTTTTAACTATCAGGTTAAGAAAGTTGCATTTTATCCCAAAAGCAATAGGTAGCTACTGAAGGTTTCTGATTTAGTATGAGTGACTTGCTAAAGCTTATGTTTTAGGATTATTAATTTAATAGCTAATATATAGGAGAGATTGGAACTGGGGAGAAACTGGAAGCCTGGAAAGCAATTAGAAGGCTCTAACAGTAATCTGATGAAAGGTTATAAGAATCTGAATTAAGGTGATGGTGCTATGAATGTATGAAGAGACCAGATAAAACAGATATGAACGTAAAATTGAGAAAATTTGGTAATTGGCCTGATATGGCAAATTAGAATAAAATAGAAAAGAGTCAAAGATGACTTTTAGGTTTCAAAAGTGGGAACCTGGAAGATTAGTATTGCTAAAAACATAACTAGGCAAGTTTCAAGGAAGGCTGAGCTTGTACACATTGAGTTAGAAATACTATTCAGATACCGAAATGGAAATGTACAGAAAGACACTGGAAATTCAGAACAGGAGTTCATTAGGGAAATTATATTAGTATAGATAAATTTTTGAATCTTTTTAACATTGAAAATTGGACCACAGGAGCTGAAGAGGGCACCAAGAGAGATTATATAGAAAGAAGACCCAAGAGAGATCTTAAGGGACACCAAATAGTAGATAGGAGATATGCATTGTTCTAATAAAGGAGATTAAGTAGGAACAGCTGAACAGTTAGGAGGAGAAATAATAATGGAAGCTAAATGAGGAGAAAATATCCAGGAAAATGATGTGGTCAATGATGTCAAAGAAGCCAAGTAGATTAAAAATTAGAAAAGCCCACTGAATTCCGTAGTTAAGGTCATTGACAAGCCTGAAAGGAGAAGCTTTAGTGTCAAAGACCATAGTACCAAGATCTGAGTAGAAAGTGATGAAATCGAGCAATGACTTCAACTAACTGTGAAAAAGAGAAGAATCATGAAACAAAAGATTGAAGCGATCTTCAAAAAGTGACATCAAAAACAGAAGCAAGCAAAGTGGGGAGGGGGAAACCTGGGAGTTTGTATGTGACAAGGAAGGAACCAGTGAAGAAAAGGATTTTGAAAATGTGAAGAAGTAGGAATTAACCCTGCCCAATCCTAAACAATGTTATTGGAAGGTTTTTTCTTTTTTTTTTTTTTTGGTGGGGGAGGGTTGTTTATTTTGTTTTGTTTTGTTTCAATTTTTGGTGAGAAACTGTATTTGCCAATCCTAGAAGAAATGTTATTTTACTTTTATTTCTGTTTTAAAAACATTTTACTTTGGACTACTGATATAGTTTATAATAACTATATATAATCTACTAATTTGGAGTTAGCATCTTTCTAAATGTTAAAAAATTGATGTTATATCTATAAAAATTTGCTTTTAAATCTAAAAGCAGCATCTTTTAAAGGAGAACAATGTAGCAAGTGCAGAGATGAGTCCTTTAATTCATATTTTGGGTCAGGGTGCTAGTGGAATTAGATTGATCTTAACTTCAACAATTGCCACACTATCAACTAGTACTATTATCTGTGCATCAAATATGAGGCAGTTTGAGTTAACTTTGCCTGCAGGTTGATTGGCCTGGAATCCAACTATGAGTATTTTGGGCACCAGATATATAATAACAATTGTAGGCTTTAAGAGCCAGAGCTCCTAAGATACTTCCTTGTGGGCTATTTCATCTATTTTTATCTCCTTAGGAACTACTTTTACTACCTTATGGGAGATTTTAACCTGAGGGTTGTTGAATATGGTTTTATTTTTTTTAAAAATGCATCTCTGAATCCTCCGGGGTTCAATGCACTAGGCATGGAACTACAACCAGGAAAAATGACTTCTCTAGCTATTGTCATCCTTTCTGGTTATAATTTACACTATGTAGTTTTGAGTTGAGTTCAGAACTTTAAATTAGGTAAAGCTAGAGCTTGGGAACCTAGAATAACAGTACTATGCTATGGGAAATAGATTGAAGATTAAAAAAAAAAAAAGGGTAGGATATAGATTCTACTCATTATCTATGACAATAATATCGATGCAAGGCTCCAGTAATTGTCTAGGGTATCTGAATTAAGCTACCAGCTCAATTCCCTGACGTTATTTTCCTTCTATCTTTTTGTGAGCTGGTACATTTGTCTTTTCCCATTCATCAATAACAACAGAGAGGAGAAATGCATATATGTAGGAAATAAATGTCTCACTTTGTGTGAATGTTGTGAATTTTTATGTGATACTTAAAAGTACATTTTAATATTGCTTCCATTATATTAGAAAGGTCTTTTTCTTTGGATACCATGATAGCAAGTACTATAGAAATGTTCACATAGATAGATTGAGAGGAAAGGTTAGCTTATTCATTCAAGCAAGACATGGTAACAGTGAAATGAAATGTATTTGTGCTGAAAATTCAAGATTTCCTAGGGGTGGTCTTTTTATTAATAATCCTGAATTATAGTGAGTGGTTGAGAGCCTACATTTTACATTAAATGTAACACATAATCAAATTGCATCCACTATAATTAGCCAAAAAGAAAATCAGTACAGGATAAATGCAGTTTAGCTCACTTGCCTTACCATCAGAGCCTACCTTGCCTGTCTATATTCTCACTGGTCGAAGTTTTCAAGCAATAGCTTGCAGGCAAACCCATAAGCTCAAATGTTTTAATACTGAATCTAAAGAACTATCTCCTGGGGGTGCCAAGAATTGAAAAAGTTTCTGACTTTTTTACTAACATTTGTACTAATTAGAAAATCATTGTCTTTGTGGCTTATATCACTGTTGTAAAAGTCAGATAATATCTCTGGATCTGGGGTTTAGGGGAAAGCTTTAGTTTTCATATACACAAATAATTTTATATTTTTATGATTTTTGGGTTAGATTCCTATATATTCCTTGCAACTCTCACTTTAAACATAATTTTCAAAATGAAACTATTTTTAAAAATTAAAAAACGATATGAAATTATGGAAAATGCTTTCTTACAACCTAAAGAAAAATATCCTCTGTTGTTTATTTCATAGAATGTTAGAGCTAGAAAAGACTCTTGGAAATCACTAAATTTAATTCTGTCATTTTTATAGATGTGGAAACTGAGTCCTAGATGTCACTTAACTCATGAGTAGCTGAGTGATAACTAGGACCTAAATTTCTAGATTCCCAATCCAAAGATCTCCCTACTATCCCCACAATGCTTCTCTTTATGTATAGTTCTGACTTCTTCTCTGTAACAGTTTTTTGCAATAATAACAGCTACAACAAGTGTCACAAATTCAATATATTCCCAAAGTTAGAATTTCAAATAAAAGACAAATCATGTTCAAGAACTTCATATCATGGTTTTGTTATCCCTGTTAAAATGATTATAGTTAAACTTGCCTGATTAGGGGAGATGTCTGACACAGAAATTATTTCCCTAGGCATTTCTAAAGACAAACAATAAGTTACTGTGAGCAGGGCTGGCCCTAGATACATAGTTTTTATAAGGTTTGAACTAAAGGACAAAGAAAATTCCTCCCTTTTCCTATATGTAAATTATATTTACAAGTCTTTCATCCTGGCCCCTTCTCTGACAAGTCTTTAAATTTCCTCCTTCAGAATCATTCTTTTTGTATTAGAAAACATACAATAGTTTTCTCCAGAAGATCACTGTTGAAATGCATATATTGTCCAGGAGAGAAGAGAGAGAAATTTAGGGTTTTCCATTAGCACATTAAGGGTTATTAACACATTAGTTTATCAGATTATCTAATTGTCACCTGGAAAGATGAAGAGGCATACAACTCTGGCATTTATCAGATCTGGGAGAGATCTGTTAGTCCTTTCATGTTCTAACTCATAATCCCAGTGTAAGGTCTTTCTTAAACAGGCAAATAATCCATTAAGAAATAAGTGATGATCCTTTACCATAGAAATATAAAAAGGATGCTGATTCATGAATTTCTTAATTGTTCTCACTTAACTGTGTAAATTAGATACTATTCTTTCTTTATTATGAGATGTAACTTTGCAGACAATAGACCTCCAATGACCATGTACACTGCCTGTGTTTGATAAGGTCTTTGTATCTCAACCAGCAATTTCTAGTTATTTTTTCATCATATTTTATTTAGTGATACTAATTTTATGTTTTGTGCTTTAGAAATTAGCACATTTAAGGAAGTAAAAACAGGCAAAAAGAAAGGGACATTTAATAGCAAAGTTTAAAATATAGTCTTTAAAATATAGT